>NC_091103.1:11478750-11810000 GCF_024713975.1 Paralichthys olivaceus | reverse complement strand
GCAGAGATACAACTTTGGCAAGTGTTTCCATTTCTCTAGAAAGAAGAAAGAAGGAAGAGGAGGGATCCTCTTCCATCATTAGGATGCAGAATGAAGACCTGGAAAAATAGAGTCCACAATGCAATTTCCTTTTTGAAGGGGTGTGTGCAGCGTTAACAGCTTTTCTTCTGAGCTCCTGGTCACATCCCAGCCGTCTATTTTTAGCTCGGGCCGTACTTTAAGAGACATTAACCCGGGATGACTCACTCAGACAACAACAGAGGGAGAGGACATGAGTGACCTCTCACTGGCTCGCATGCACTCAGAGGAGGAGGAGCTGTGATGGTACTGATGATAACATCTGCCCACAACCGTCCGTCGGTGTTTGTCTCTGTGCGGTACAGCTATGACTGCGGCTTTCAATGGTGTGAACATGTGTGTGTGTGTGTGTGTGTTTGTGTGTGTGTGCGTGTGTGTGTGTGTGCGTGTACATCGTCACTGGTTTACTGCAGACATGAATAACTCACCACTAAGGAAGAGGTTGAGCTCACACTCCAGGTAGTCAAACATCTCTACGGTCAACTGAAAGCTAGAGAGAGACAGAGAGATTACACTTTTATGATGCTTTTAGTAACACACAAGTCTCAATGACTTCAGAGGACATTAGTTGACTTTCATTGATTTCCTGGAGTCTTGCTTTAAACTTAACCATAGTTTTAATAGTCTTATCCATGGTATTTGACTAAGCTTTACCCCAAACACAAACCTATTATAAAGCTAACATTAACTTAACCTGAAAACATGTCTTCAACATATAATTTAATGATTTACGTGACAGAGAATTACTTTTGGTCTTCATAAGGGAGTCAAGTCCCCATAATGTAACTGTAACATAAGTAATTGTGTAATCAGATTTAGGTCCCTGCAACATGAGTAATACCTGGACTACACACACACAGACACACACACACACACACCTACACTTATCCATAACCCAATCTTAAACCTGAACCTAACCCTGAAATCAAGTCTTCACCCTCAAACAGCCCTTTGAACGTAGGACAGGAAGTGAGGACCAGACAAAATGTCCTCATCAATGTCCTCGCTCTATGAGGTCTAGGCTGAAAATGGCCGTCACTAAGACATAAATCCAAATACACGCACACAAACATTGTTTAGTTTGTGCAGTTTTTTTCTGTTAATCATTCTCAGATGGGTTTTCTCCTGTTTCCTGTTATTGAAGATCAGAGCAGCTCAGGCAGATTAAAGTTTTATAAAATCTCTAATCTAAAGTCTTTCTCTAAACATTTGCTTCACAACAATACAAAGTTCCTTCCTGTGTTCTCACTGCCTGAGTCACCTTCTGTAAATCTGGAAGTAAAAAACTCCACACCTGTGTTTTCATTTTATTTGCACGTCACATTGATCTTTGTATTAATCTGATTCATTTTAGATTTGAGGTTTTTTCTCTGACGTTTGATTTCACGACCGTCTGAGGAACAAACGTTATAACTCTACTATTATAATGAATTGAATGCTAAAACATGTCCATCATTTTAAATCTTTAATCTGATCTTGTCGCAGAATGACACTTTAAGGCTGTTTTCAAATGACCAGCTTCATTTGTCTTATTGCTGTGTCATGATTCCAATTTTCACGCTGTTTCATTTCCTTTCTCATTTCAGTTAAGGCTCATTAATATGGAGGACAAATATGAGTCGGGCCAGCACGGCCATTCTTCTCAACAATAACAGCAGCAGCACGACACACTCACAAGTTGTTCACGTCGTTCTCTCCCGCCTCGTCAAGCTGTCTGTTTGACATCTGCAGGTTGCCAGGGAAACGAGGGTTCTGAAAGAGAAGATACAGGAGAGGAGGCTTTAAAAATCATATCACACACAGTTCAGCTCTACAGCTACTTCTCTGTGCAGGAAGAACACAGTGGATTATCTAGAGGGTTTTTACAGCCATCAACAAACATGGTACCATGAGAGCAGAGAGCATAAAACCCAAATATCAAAAGAATGAGCTGAAAAAGTCAGTGTATAGTTCCGTGTGGAGGCAGGTGATAAATATCTGTGTTCATCACTAGGAGCGCTCATATTCATACACACAAAATTGTTGTAGATCCAAATATAAATCTGGATCAATGTGGTTCATAAAAGGTACTGTTGGGCCTTGGCTGGTACTTGCTCTTTTTAGATCTCTGCCTCTTAAAAGTTAATATGAGACAGACGATTGTTGATTAACTGACCTTTATGAAGTGTGTGATGAGACAGTTTGTGTTATTTCTGCCCCTTTGAGTGCAGGAGGTATTTTAATTGATGCACAGAGCTGACTGATTAAACTGGATGGTGTAAGAATATATTGCAACAAATTTGGCGAACACTAACAACAGAGATGTGAAATCAAAGTAGACCAGAGGGTTAATATGCCACAAGTGTCACATTTCACTTTTGAGATTCTCCAGTTGCACCCTACCCTCACTGTAAGAATTAAGTTCTAGCTTTCAGCAACAACTAACCACATCTTCCTGTGATTGCATCAACACTGGTCCCTGAACCACCGCGCTCAGCTGTCTCATAAAAAGGCCACATTACAGTTTCTCAAGAGGCCATTAGTGTAAAAGCCAGAATTCTCTATGAAGCCGCCACCCCTCCCCAGCCCACCTGCAGAGACACACTGGCACTAAAAGGAGTGTCTGAGACAAAGATAATGAGTGGCGAGGGAGGGAGACTGGCGCTGGGTTTTATAGGCTGTGCCGATGACTCACTTTGATGTGAAACTCCATTTTGGTGATGAGCAGTTTGAGGTAGATGCTGCAGAGCTTCCCGTAGCCTTCGCTCAGGTGACCCTGTGGGAGGAGAGGAGAGGGGCAGCAGAGAGACGTTAAGAGAAAGAAGAGGAGAGACGTGATCAAAGCCAGAAAATTGAATTTCCTCCTAAATGATTGGCTGTTTGAAGTCAAGGGACACTCTCTTACTGCACAGGCACTAGATACAGTTTTTTTTCCCCGCTCTGTGTGAACAAAGTTGAACATCCCCAGATAATCGGCCAATTGCCTCTCATTTCTGTTTTTTCTCTCGAGCCTGGGAGGAGATGACACACAGGAAAGAGAGGCTGCAACCTCAGTCACTGGGACCCAACTTCCTGTAACCTCCTGCCTGTTGACATCAGCAAAAACTGAGTCATGAAAAAAAGGAGCATCGAGGTCCCCGCCCGAGTCACTGCTGCTAATCAACAGTAAATATTATCTATGAGCTGAGTGATCTCTCAATTTAGTCAATGCAGCTCTGTGTATTTAAAATCAACTGATGTTTTGAAATGTAAAATATGTCTCTCATGTTCTGACTAATTTCTGAAATTACAAAAGAAGGAACAGGTTCACTGAAAAACAGGATGTGATTTTAGCTGTGATCATCATCATACTCACGCAGGGGCGAGGGATGAGATTAATATCAGCGAGCATGACGGGTCATATTAAAAACAGCCCACTTGATTAAATGTTCCACCGGCAGAGAGGCAGAAGGTCGTATTCCTCAGACTGGTTTGGCTTCACGCTGAGACGTGAATAGATGTATATAAAAATCTGTGCGTTCTTACCCACATCCTGCTCATATCCGTTAAATCAGCCTTGTTCCTCATGGAGTCCTTTATCACCTGCAGGGACGACAGCAGACACAGAGAGCATGGGTAAGGAATTAGAAAAACTAAATAGAACTGATGAAGTTTATTCGACTAGATGATGATTCTGTTCTCTGGTTTTGCAGTCGTGTCATCGTTACGTACGTTTGGATGTCCGTCTCGCAGCAGCTTGTGGAAGACGTGGCAGAACTTCCAGCAGAGCACAGCGTTGCTGGAGAGAGGGAGCCGGTTGACGGCTGCCCAGAAGGTATGGGCGCCCTTTTCATGATGGGTCCCCAAGATGCAGGGTGAGGCGGCAGTCAAGGATCAAAGGGTTAACGTGAACGACATTGTTCTGTGTCTGGATCTTGACTGATGTAACATTAAATCTGTGAAATGCCAAATCATCTTGATTGCCCCCTAGTGGCTGGCTGCAGTATAGGTCATAGGTCCTGTCTCCTCCATGTAAGTAGACAGGAGAAGTACACGTCAAATCCATTTTTCTCAAAGATGGTTTCGGTCATGTAAGGTAGCTCTTATCACACTCATGTTTGTTCAAGTGTTAATTTTGGTTGTAAATACTTATCTGATGCTAGAAAAACAGGCTGTGACTGAGTTGCAATTGGACGAGTGCGTGAATCGACAGGAACTCGATAAAACAGCTCCACACCATGATCACTACTTTCTACTCTTCTTCCTCTGTTCACAGAGATTTGAGTCTGAAGAATAATCTTTTTTTTATATAAGTTTAAATACCTCCATTACTAGAATTTAATATCTCACAAAAGCTGCCTGGTCCACCCGTGACAAAATTAGCCACGTGGAGAAGATGGGGTTACAACAAGTTTGTTGTTCTGATCTTGCACTAACATAACCCCGGCAGCCACAGAGGAAACACACACACACACACACAAAAAAAAACATAAGGATATTCCTGGCATGCTTCTCTTTGACAGCGACCTCCTGTGTGTTGATGGCCTTATTGATGCTGACAGCCTGTGAAGAGGAGAAGAGGAAGAGAACACAAATCAGCACAGTTTTATTTTCTCATCGATTGCAGAAAAAAACTTTCAAGTGTAAAGTGTTCTATTTGAACACAGACACGCACACACACATGCACACCTTGTGCGACCACCTGGGGACTGAGAAGCAGCAGAGTTTTAGTAAAGGGTGATTGACCCATTTTCTGCAGAGTTGGTATTCAAGGCAGCGCCTGAGAGGCCTGAGCTGCTTTTAGGAGCTCGACAGCCTCAGAGGCAAACAGCTGTCTGAGACGTGTGTGCCATCACATCTCTCTTTACATGTCCCACCTGCACAATACAGCCACCAGTTCAAATGAGAGAAGAAGCGGAAAAGACAATGATACGTTCATGGAAAAAGGTAAATATTCAGAGCTCAGATTGTAAAATACATGTGAGGTCAGAGTGAGGATATAAATACATCACTGAAACAAACAAAGTCTACACTCACATTCAAAAGGAAAGAAGGAAAGAACCCAGCATTGGTGAAAACAGTTTACAAGACTGTCATCACACTAATGCCCCATTTACACCTGCATTAAAATGGGTTTTGGATGATCTGATAGAGTTTGACGCATTAAAGTACAGGTGTAAATTCCGATCTAACAACATTGTTGAGGTGATCAGGGACGCACAAGGACAGTTTTGAAGTGTGAGCAGAACTGCTTTGTCCTTCCGCATACAACAACTACGTGGGTGGAAAATAATCACATGCAACTGTTCCATCCCACTGACATATCAGCAGGTACACAGGTAACAGACGTTAGCCAAATACCGGATGTATCCAGGAAGCAGGCATCTTCATGGATGTATCCTCTGGGAACAACCAGTTTGTACCAAATGTTATCGCCGTCCAAGTAATACTGCCAAGATGTTTTGCTCCAAACCAAAACTGTCGATCTCAGTTTAGGAAAAGTCGGGGGATCATCACAGTCAGTGGTATTCAACTTCTGGGGACCATGAATACAGGTAAGAAGTTTTACAGCAAGAAGTCTAATCAACTGACCGCCTGATCAGACCATCCCAACAGCCAGTGTGACTAAGAACCATACTTCTTCTTTATGTCCCATCAAGGACATTTTAGAACAGCTGCATTGTATACATATGAACTCTGTTCCTGCTTTCAGTTCCAGACTTGCATTGTTTCACACGCGTTCTGTAATAGCTGGCTTACAAATTATCGCACATAAGAAGAAAATCACACCAAAATGATCATGATTCTCACATCCCTTAAACTCTAAATGAATGAATGAATGACTCCAACCAAACTTAAAATAATCACAAGACTTAAGACAAAACATGCATTTAGCCATATTTTTTCTTGCATGGTATCATGACTGTGAGCTTGGTGGCTGGGGTCAACAGAGGACGGGAGGCCTGTTTCATAACCTCACTTCCCACAGATGTCCTGAGTCGGCTCCTCCTCTTCCAGCATGTGAGCTGTCAAGACTGGAAGTTCAACGTCAGGAGGAGGAGGAGGATGAGGAAGAGGAGGAAGAAAACAAAGGAACGGAGGGAGGAGGAAAGGGAGTCTGCTAAAATGATTAGTAAAGACAACATCTGCAGAGCAAACAAACAAATATGCTACACCATGTCACAGACCAGTTTGAAGCCGAACATTAAGGAAAATCACTCGAGAATAAAAGCTCAAAGCTCAAAATAAATATGGGATTAGAGAAAAACAATCTGCTTCAAAATTCAGATCCTCTCTTCTCAAACAACTGTGTGATCCCCATGACATTTCAGCTTCAGCTTGTATAAAAAAATCTAACTTGAGAGAGAAATTCAGTTGAAGTAATTCACTAAAGCTGAGGGAGTGTGAGGAGCGGGAGGAATGTGGAGCTGGCTGCTGTTTTGACATCTCAGAGTCTGAATTCCCCATCGTCAAACCCATCTGTGCTCACGTATGTAATCCCGCCGAATACGAGGAGACGCCACAACGTGACGACCGAGCCGCCACGCCTGAGATTTACCAGGCACAGAGTTGGCTACACATGAACTCTGGAGCTACGAGTCCAACACCTGTCCTGTTGGATCAGCTGCACAACCTGAGCCATGAGTGTGTGTGCGTCAGTCCTGTAAAGGTCAAACACAGCGGGGCTCACACTGTCCTCACTGTGCAGCAGCGAGCTGAAATAAGGCTGTTTCCTCTGACCGAGAGCATAAAGCAAAAGGTCACCGGGTTAAAATCTGCTTTCGAAGAAGTTATTTCCTCCTCCTGAATAAACTTGGCTCTGGGCTCGTCAGCACAAATCACAAGTGAGTGGACTGATAATTGGACCCAGTTTTCATTCAGGGAGACATTAGCAGATTCCTGTCGGGCCTCTGCAGCACTCCTGCAGTCTTATCTCTACATGAACACTTTTACAATACAGGATGCATTGAAACAAAGGTGTGTGTAGATGTTGACCTCAGACCAATAAAACTGCATATCTTATTGTTAAATCTCATCTATAGTTAGGGTAGAAGACATTTCAACATTTAGCATGATGTAGTTTTGCAGTTGAATGCATTTACACAAAAATATGAATTCAATCTATGCATCATGTCCATTGGTAGCACAGAAAACTAAAGTTCAAGTCTCTCAGTATAAAAGGTCCTTTTAAACAAAATACTCTCAACTCTGAGTTTATTTTTTCAAAATCAACCTCGATAAACACTTTTAGTCTGTTCACATCTGTCAAGCATCAGCACAGAGGGAAGTGACTTCTGTGTCACGTCCTGTCACTGCCCAGTTTGTTAACATGTCATAACAACAAATGGGGACATTATCTCATGTTGTCATCGGTACAAGGGTCACACCAGTAAAGATATCACAAGGCTTGAATGTTTAGATTTTTAGTATCAGCTGGTGCCAGACGTTAATATCAAATATCAATTACATCACTTTTCACTGTTTGTGTCTTATGTCCACATAACTGAAGAGATGATTTAGAAACACCCAGTGTGACTGGTTCCCACATGAGGATGACCCATTTAGGCCACAGTGAGACTTTGTACTTTGTGTTTGGGTTGAATAAGAGCTGCCAGCTGCCGAGCACTGGCATTAACCGAGGTGACTAGCTGGCATCAATGGTTATCAATTAGTTTCTTGTAGTGAGGCCATGCCACACCAGCCGATGAAGTGAAATGAAGTTGAATCGGAGTTAAGAAGTGAGTAATGATGGAGATAGAAAGCAGAGGTAAGACCAGAGGGACTGCTCCTTAGATTTCAACAGAAACCTGTGTCACTGTGTCCTCTGAGATCTTTGCTTTGCTCTGCTTTCTGTTCACCCTTCCCTCTTTTAAAGCTACTCAGTAATCATAAATAACCAATCAATACTGCCGAATACAAAACTCCTCTTTGTATCTTGGTATTTCCAGGAACATCTTTTTCCAACCCCTGCAGCTTTGCTTTCAAACAAAGTGTTATTGATAGTGTTGAAAGCATGTTAAGTCAGGCCTGGCAAGCCCCAATCGGCCGTTCTGTGGAAAGGAAGGCATTGATATGCTGATCGTAGCCTGGCTGTGTCCACTGAAGGGCCAGCGTCGAGCACAGGGAGAGAAGAAGCATCGTCTGCCTGCTAAGTGACACAGCCTTCACCCACTGACTCACTTCCCCCCCCTCTGCCTCGCTTCTCAGAGGACATGATTACATGGAAAACAATGTTTTGATATTAACGTGATTGATGATCTGGATAAGACACTGACATGTAAATGTCTTAAACCAAATGAGGTTATTCTCAGAATAAGCAATAATCAAATTACCACCAATGGAGAATTATGACCTTAGTCACATTATGAATAATATGCAGACATGTATACATCCGGTCGTCTTGGAGTTCTCACAGCATTTCAAGACAGCGATATGTACGGATGTTCCCAACTACTTGAACTACTTTCCCATTAATTATCGGCAGTGTGGCAGCCCGCTGCATTCTAATTTGTCCTGCCACAGTTTCATCATGAACAAAAACATTTTTCACTCTTCTCATAATATCACAAGACAGACACATGGTGTGTGCACTGTGCAGGACTATGGTCCTTTCCTTTTGTATGTAAAGACAGAATAAATGAGGCTTTATATATGAACAGGAATGTGAATGGAACACTCAATTAGCAACTTATGTAAACATCATAATCAATATAATGTATTATTCAGAAAAAGGTCAACAGTCAGATTACTGGTGTCCATGTAAACGTAGTCAGTGACTCCTGTGATTTGTCTCTGCAATCTCCTAGTCCTAAAGTCCTAAAGATATGTCATCGCATCATGATGGTAGCAGAGCGGAGACAGCACTTCTGGAATTTTCCGTCGTTGCTGTGGCACAAACCCTCAGCCAGTGGTCGTTCAATCACGAGAATCTGACTGTGGAAAACCTCCAAACCAGAGCGAAATGAAAGGAGAGACAGTGAATTCAGAAACACTTGTTCTCCCTGGATTGAAATATTCTCATGGTAAAAGAGACGGAGGAGGTATCCTTGTGTGCCCCGAATGATTTAGTGTGGGAGTGGAGTGATCAGTCAAAGTTAACGTTCTATGATTAACTGACCCAATCATTTGAGAAAGGAACATGATAGACTGAGCGTTTTAGCTTCACTCTTTCATCAAATCAGTGTTTCTTACTGGTTCCTATCTGAATCTTTCTATAAAGAAAGAAAGACTCTGACAAACAATACACAGAAAGACTGGGACCCAACTGGGATTCAAACCAGGAACCTTCTGGCAAAAGAGCTAACCATTGTATCACCATGCAATCCCATTCCATCTCAATACATTCAATATCTGATGTTTCTGTCCATCTTGATGGAATGTCCTTTAAGCTTGTGAATTGTGCTGTTAAATGCACGTCACAGTCCTATCAGACTACATCCGTGAATAAAGTATTCCAAACAAAGACCCTTTACATTTAGCCTTGAGATTTTAGTTGAACTGAACAGTGTTTCAGGTGCCTAATAACGGGGGCGGGTGGAAACAGTGCTGCTGCTCAGACTTGTCGAGTCACCATGCTGTACGGAGGGAGGAGTAAACAGCGAGAGGATGGAGGGAGGAATGAAAACAGGAAACATGCCTGTTTGTGAATGCAGCGGCTCTGTAATGCTGAGGTGCAGCAGTGGAGGCCTGGTCATTGTGGCTGAAGCACTGGGGGTGGAGGTAGTGTTGTTGCTGGTGTTGTTGGTGGTGGTGGTGGTGTGGGCACAGACACTCAGTCAGCCTTCCTGTCTTGGCACACCCTGCGCTGGCCATTTCCTGCCTGTTGAAAAATGCCCAGCTCCACCGCCCGCCCCTCTTCATCTAAAAACCTTGCTCAGTCAACCCAGACAGTCATCCAGGCCAAACTCCTCATTCTTTCATAGCGCTCACATTTCCTGCCAGATGCTTCCAGGTGTCCTTTAAGAAAAACTATGCTTCATAACAACTTATTCTTTAAATTTCCCCAAGCTTTGTTTCTATCAGTTATGGAAAAAAAAATGTACTCGACAAAGTGATGCTGAGATCTGGGAAGAAAGTCAGATAAATGTACATGGAGGATTGTAAATAAAACAAAAGATTATCTAAACTACTTTGTTTGGATGTAATAATGAAAATGAGCCCTTTCACTTCCGTTAGCTCTGACAAGGAGTTTGTTTTCGTTACTGTTTGTCTGTCTGTTCGCAGGATTATGAAAAAAACATGGCTATTATTTTCTTCAAACTTGGAGGAGGGGTGCAGAATGAGCCTGGGAAGAACCCATTCACTTTTGGAGCAAATATGATGAAGTAGGCAGATCTAATAACTTTCTTCCACTTTCTTTAATATTGCGAAATCGGGCGTTCACCTTAGCGGAGGGATGTGCTGTCTGAGTGCCACTGTAGTTCACTGTGCATCTAAACCTGCATTTAACTGAACAAGGCAAATAGTTTCCTATATAACGGAGCAATATCAGCAATTATTAAAATTTCTGTAAATCCAATATTCATGCTCTATTTTGGTCTCTACCATCTCCTGAGAGATAGATCCAGCACGCTAGCTGCTAATTGGTCAACTTGTTGACAGTGACTTTGTAACAGCGAGTAAAACCAAAACAATGGGCTGAAAACATACTAGGTGCTCCACTGAGCTGTGGTAGATTTACACTGAAAAGGGAAAATTATGGGATCGCTGTTTCTCGCAGTGTATTTCACAAACTAGTTGCTCCATTGTTTCACAAACTAAAAATACAACTGAAAATAACACAACTCCCCTGACGGTTCCCAAACTGAACTCTTGGAGCCAAAAGCAAAGCCTTATTCCACAGAGCATTTCACACAAATACCCACCCTCCCTCACCACATGATACAACAGCATGAAATGACACAAATGCTCTTTTTTTTTTAATCAGATAATAAATGGAAAGACATTTTGAGCCCTAACATTTTTCCAAAAGTAACTCCACCCAAATCAAAAGGTCACTCCTATGAAAAGAGCTTGTTTAAGGAGCTTTTGCATCTGACATGAACATCCGCTCTCACAGAACAGTCACTCCACACCTCTTGTGAACGAGCCTGACTGGAAAAAAGATGGTCTTTTTTAAGAAGGGCCATTTTTCCTGTGTAATTCAATGCACTCAAAGGGAAAGACCCGAGTGGGAGAGGGAAAATAACAAACTCAAAAAGGTCATGTTATGGAGGTTTCACTGAGGCAGTCTGCGTATTGATCTGAACAGAATCTGCATTGCAATTGATGATAATTCTGCTCATAAACATTTATCAGTCTAATCATAATCAACAGCCTGAAAGCTGATGGGCTGAAATGATTTGTCAGTCCCATTCAAGCCTCTCAGTCTGTAACCTGCAGCTTGTTTTCCACAGAACGCACCAGGAGTCTTCTGAATAACAGGGCATTTGGTGATGCAGATAAGCCCAGCGGGATGACGACGTCTCTGAAGAGCCCATTAAAACATGGAGGTTCAGGAAATTTGGAGTAAGTGATCTCAAAGCACTGGGCTTCTGTTCTTCCTGTGGGCGGAGGTGGAGGGCAACAGCTGGTTGAAGACACACACACACACACACACACACACACACACACACACACACACACACACACACACACACACACACACCTCCTAATAAGTTTCCTTTCTGTAGCCTCATGTGAAGGAGCCTCAGCTTCTTGTACGACTGTGATGTCATAGTGACGTATAAATGGCGAGTATAATAATTTCCATTGTATTGCATTTCAGTTTAAAGTTGCAACTGATGTTTATTTTCAGTTTCAGTTAAGTTATTCAGAATTGTGATTTGAAGTCGCTGAACTGACAATTTTGTTTTCTCATATTTTCTAATCGAACTTCCATCCAAAACTTAAATAAGAGATTTAATTTACAATCACAGAAGATTACGTAAAACCAGCAAATATTCAACTATGACAAGTTGGCCATATTTCATGCTGGAAAGTCCCACAAGTAAAACATTGATGTGTACGGTCTGTAAGGCTTCAGTTTAGAGGGGTGGCACTAGTGTTGCAAGTTGCATCACAAGCATCTCATAAAGTATTTGAAGAGCCATCAGACGACTGAGACGAAGGAAAAAACAGACCAACTGCAGCAGCAAACTTTTGAAACAGCTTTCAAACAACCCAATAAATTCGACAATGACGTCTCGATTTATTTGTGGACTATTTCGATCATAACTGTCAAACTAGATAATAAAAGATGTTCTATGTCATAACCTGTATTTGTTTTTCACAGGGTTTAAACTGAGCCATCACTTCCATACACAGTTAGTAACACAGCTAAAATACATAAATAAGTTTATATTTGTTAAAAGTACGGGTATAAGATTGATACTAGGCATCGGCCAATACTCAAAGTCCAGGTATCAGAATCAGTATGGGGACAAGAAAATGGTATCAGAACATCTCAAGTAGTTTCTGTGTTTCTGTCTGTTAATCAGTTTGTTAATCTGTTGAAAAAGTGCCATAAAAATAACGTTTATTATCTATTTCTTATTCTTTTATGCGTCACTAACTTCTGTGCAGTGTGGGAAAAAAGAGGTTCCTTTCACAGAGTCTTCCGAGCTTTGTTTTCATACCACTCTGCCTCAGTCCGTGCCAAAAGAGCCAAAACATGGTGGCAGCCTTGAGGAGATTTATTACACCTAACGATTTCCCACTAACGCCAAGAGGTTTGAAATAATCTGTTCATCAGTGCAAATGAATGAGGATCCACTGGAGGACAATTTCCATCACTGTACACCTACGCCATGTCTGCGCTTACATGGCCCAGCTGACTTCATGTGGGCAGCTGAGATCTATTTCACAGACCAGAGTGATTTTCCTGTTTCACTATCAAAACTGTGCATCTGGTGCGTCTTCTTCCCACTATCTATGTGAGCTGCGTCTTTTATTTCCTCCGTAAATTTCTCTGACCATCCCTTTGCTGGGGACCTTTGGAGGAAGAAAAAAGGGGGACTCTGGGCTGTGCTTTCATGTCACCCATGCACCCTCCCCCACACCTACACAAGGGCTCAAAGTACACCCATCCATCCATGTTGGCAGTGAAAGGCCGGTCTTGTTGCTTTGGCTTGTGTGCACCTGCTGCGATGCACGCTGGACACTTCAGCCTGTCTGTTAGCCTCGAACACATCCTCCAGAGCACTCCGAGTCACAGTAGAAATAAATGTTCAACCTTTAAATGTGTAAAAATATATTTATTGATCTGCTTGTGATGTGACAACCTGTGTCTCTTTAATATGTGTAACCCAGTTAGGGCTGAGCGATAAAAACTGTTAATAATAATAATTATCACAATATAAATCTCATCAATAGCAATATCACAAAAGTACAATATAAACTGATATACTGTTTATATATTGTATAAGAACAGTGAGGAGATATAACACATGATTGTTCTAAATCAGATGAGTAAAATGTTTTGCAGTTTATCAGGTATTTTTCCTTCTCTGCTCATAAAGAAGAGTTTAACAACCTTCACTCAGGAGAAAAACTCCTGTTACGGTACTATGGACACTTAAATGGGAGAAAAAGCTTGAGACCTTGACTTGTAAAACTACGTAATACTACGATTTTATTGTTGTAATATCGCAACTATTCTCAATTGCAACTAAATTCTTGTAATATTAAAATTCCATCACAACATAATTCATGAAATCTCTTTTTTCTTTTCATTCATTATGTCCCTAAAACTCCTTCACAAAATTCTGTCTTTAATTATATAATAATAATAATAATATTAATAACAATTATACTGTGACACTGATTGTGATAATTATCAATATTAACTGATATGAACGTTTTTATCATGATCAAATTTCTGGCCATGTAGTTTAGCCCCCGAGGGGAATCCTGCTGTGATCACACATCAACGTCTCCTGGATTTCTGCGGACATTAAACTAAGAGGCCAGGTAGATACAGTCCATAGAAACTGTGGAGCTGTCTCACTCGGACATTTGAGTCGACACATGCACCTCCTCCGGAGAAAATACGGACGAACTGTGGAGTCCAGTGCATGTCTGAAAGCAGCTACTGTGTGCCTTTAGGTTTGTCGCCCACTGACATCAATACAACCTGTAATTGACATTCATGGCACATTTGAGCTGTTGAACCTTTTCCACCAACCTGCAGCTGCACACTGAGCCAAACAAAACAGAAAGCTGTGGCCAACAGAGAAGAACATCTAATAATAATAATATTGCTTGAATTTATATATACAATCAAACATCTCAGAGTTTTTCTACTGTCCTCTTTACTGTGAACTGTGTGAAGCTCTGTTTTGTCAGATAAAAAAATATTGATCTTGTAAATATGGATGATGTGCAAAGACTGACTTGTCTGTTGGTGTATGAAACATATAAATTAGCCAAATATTTGGAGAATATGAAAAAAGAAAAACTGTTCTTTTTAAAGTTAATTTAAACAAGGTTTTTTTAAACTGGTTTTTGAATCTACTCCTTTCCCTTCTTTTTTTCACATGTTTTGTTGGTGTAATCCTGGAAGAAGCTGTACGTGTCTGTAGGATAGGGATGTCTTATAACCCCAAGAGAGATGGGCCGAATGGATGCAGAAGTTTGGAAATGCTGCTGGCTCCATTTTAGATTGAAAACTCCAGAGAAGCATTTTAGTCTGGACCGACAGAAACTGAGATGTTTCAAAGGGATTACGCCGACACTCACAACAACTTCGATTTCGCCAATTTGTTGAGCTCCTATCACATGACCTCCTTCCGGAAGAAACTATCCGGCATTAGCCTCGACTACCGGTGTGGAACACAACATGGATAATCAATTACAAGCATTGCTGACCCTGTCTGCCCCTTGACCCCTCTTTGCTAACAGCTGTTATGCAGTTAAATTCTGCATTTTGCAATGATACAACTGCTAAGGAGACAGGTTATTGTTCAAAGCATCGCACATGTATGTGAGTTTTATGTCCCATTGCAGACATGTTAGTATGGACGGGGATTAAAGGATTGAAAGCACTGTTTTCAAATGAAAACATAGTCATATAGATGTAGCCTTTTTAAATGTGCACCTTACTGAATCAGGAATTACATGGATATTGAACTGGCCCCTCTGAGTAAACGTGGCCCCCCGATTTAGAGAAATCCTAGATCCACCCCTGCTGTAGAGAAACCTGTGATCCTTGAATCTCCCAGTAAATGAAAGAGGATCTAAACCTTCAGTGGGACCTTGAGCCCCAGTTTACAAAGCACATAGAGAGGATGTCCTAAGACCTTCTTCTCCCCAACAACAAATAAAACCTTCACCTTCAGTGCGGCTGCACACAACAAGTCTCTGCTTGCATCGAGCACAACTTCCATGTGTCCGCACAAACTGTGTGTGTGCGCGCAACAGGACCTCCTGGACACCACCCCCACCTCCAAACACACATGCAGACCCTCGATGTGTGTGTGTGTTGTGTTTGTAATAATGTTGAGCACTTACAATCTTACTGAGATCCATGATGGTCCGAGCAGCAGCGGTGAGAGGATCCTCGCAGCCCGGAGAGGCCAGGAGAGGAGCTCCGCTGGTTTTATCCTTAACGCGCAGTAATTAGAAACGGGACAGCGATTGAGGCAACAAATGCATTTGGGAGGAGGAGGAGGAGGAGGAGGAGGAGGAGAGGAGGAGGAGGAGGAGGAGGAGGAGGAGGGTGGTGGAGGGGCCGTTAGCTCAACATGTGTCCTGATTTGGTATTAAAATGCCGCTGCCCTCTCCTTCCTTCCTTCCTTCCTTCCGTGTCCCTGCTCCTTTCTCTGCGGGCCCTGCGCGCTCTCTGCTCGGCGAGAACTCCCAGCATCCGACCGCCGAGGAGCCGCGGCTCCGTGAGGGGGAAAACACAGCGAGGACTGCCGCTGATCGAGCCACTAATCCCCGCTCCTCTCAGCGCTGCTCCGCTTTACAAACCAGCCCCGCTCACATGTATATGCATCAGGCTGAAGCCGAGGCAGGAGGACACCTTTATTTTGCAAATAGCCCGCTCTCCTGGTAGACAATAGTAGCATGGAGCCCGCAGAGTGGGGTCCGGGGACCGCCGGGGGTCCTGAGAGGGGAGGGGAGGTGATGTAGGCGGGTCCAGGAAATAAAAACAGCACAATTTCCTCTGATGCTCCATTCATCTGGACATAGCACAGGTCATGTGATCTAAAGCTGCACACCAACAATATTTTCTTCATTATAATAAAAAAAATCAATAATCTTAAAATATAACTAGGATGGTTCTCAGTGGAGTGCACACCTCCACCACAATCCCTTCATGAAAACACGTTTAAATTCATCATGTTTTAGCCCCTTACTTTTTTCCTTCTGGTTGCATTGAGTGAAACACCATGCTAAGATATTTAACTGTTGTGGCTAATGTGACGAAAAGACTTTTCATCAAGATCAATGAATTACTCTCTGAGAAATCCAGGAACAAGGTTGAAACAGCTCTTCAAAAATGGAGGAACAATTAATTGATCATCAAAATTGATAGAGCCCAAAGCATCACCAGAGCTGAGCGATCCTGCACACACATGCATGCATGTCTCTCAATAGTTGTGAGGACACTCATTGACATAATGCATTCCCTAGCCCCTTACCATAACCTGAACCATCACAACCAAATGCCTAACCCTAACCTAAATCTAATTCTAACCCTATCCCTAAAATCAAATCTTAACCCTCAAACAAGCCTGTGAAATTGTGAGGACCAGCCTAAATGTCCTCACAATGATGGTATTAAACTTGTAACTATACACACACACACACACACACACACACACACACCTCATCCTATCTCAATCCTGCTCAGTGTTTGCCCCCAAAGTACCACAAAGAACACAACAAAAACACCACACAGGCTGTACAATATGTGACCATAACCACAAGTGGCTATTTTCAGAAGCACCACACACACACTGTGTGAGCAAAGTCGCTGTGGTTTTATAAAACACATGGAGCCTTTAAAAAGAGAAAGTTCCAGAGAAAATGGGGAGAAAAGCTCAATGTTCACCAGGAGAGCAATTCTAGGTGAATGATGCCCCCATCTGGTTTCTCTGAGACTGTCAACCAGTGTGTGTGTGTGTGTGTGTGTGTGTGTGTGTGTGTGTGTGTGTGTGTGTGTGTGTGTGTGTCTGTGTGTGTGTGTGTCTGTGTGTCTGTGTGTCTGTGTGTGTGTGTCAGAGTTTACATTCCAGTCAGTTAGAGCTAAACAGTTGTTTTATATAATGTATTAATTATAGCAACAGTTTGGTTCATTATGTGTTAACATGCCAGAAGTATGTGAATTACCCATATTTTTATATTAACATGATACAATTAATAATCAATGTAGCTCAAAAGATAAATAATCATGTTTATAATGTAAAAGTGTTTTAATAGATAATAATGCTTGGTTTACCATGAAGATTTTTAAAATAAAACCGCAGGACATCAGCTGACAAACAGAGGCCGGGCCAGACACAATAATCAATATGCTACACATTCCACCACCGGGGCTGCACGTTATACCTCCGAGCTGCTCAGCATAAACAGTCTGTCTCCAGACAATGCCGGCTCTTTTCCAACAAGTCTCTTCTCTTCCTGGTACAGCGTGGGCCCTTCGCCGAGAGCAAGCCTCACAGAGCATTTCTCACATACAGAAGTCCCACTCTGTCTTTCACTCAGTCGCTTGGAAACTCTTATACATGTATGATAAAAATATAAATATGTTAAATAATTCCTTTGTATGAAACAACTGTTGCTCAGACAAACAGGTGATGATAAATGCTGATAAGTGATCAGTCTGATGAACCTGTACACGGTGCAAAGTACAACTGTACAATACCAAGGAGAGAAAATGATGCAACGAGTCACAAACTGTGCATTGTTGACATCACATACTATTTATGCCACTGAATGTTTAAACCATAGACTGTGTATAAAGATGGATGATGTGACAGCGCCTCCGAAGTGAAGGTAATGCGTCTCGATCACCACTGGATGGCTGGCTGCAGTACAAGTCATAAATCCTACCTCCTCAGTGTAAGCGGATGGTACTCGGACTAAACTTAAAAAGTCAAAGTACTCAAAGATGGGTTCAGTCATTTTTGATCGTCACACTGAAGTTTGTTCAAATTATCTTTTTTTGGCAAGTTGGGTTCTAATTTTTTTGGGGGGGGGTTATAGAAACAGGATGAAACATCAAAGTTTATTTTTATATTTATCTATATTTAGAATTTTTAAGAAACTGACTTATTTTTGCAACCAGCTAAGTCGCCCTCTGCTGATTATTCAAGAGAATGCAGCTTTCACTCACTGTCACACTGGCTTAACTTTCAAAACCTGGAGTCGATTTTTATAAAAGTCTATTGTTTAAACATTTTATTCTTTATTTTAAAACAAAGGAGAAAGTCTTAGATTCTAAAATTTTAAGGCCACAAATACTTAGATAAGTGTTAAAAAACAGAATGATGCTGTGTTTGTACAGTTATACCTTTTCTCTCGGGTAGAACTTCAGAAAAGAGGCTGGTTTAATGACAGCGATTGGTAAAAATGTGCTTTGAATAATTTCCATGAGGCTGCAAAGGTGAAAGACGGTCTGTGTTGAGCAAACACTGAGGTTAAAGTCCTGTTCGTTAAAGTCCTGAGGTTACGACATGACTCTATGTCCCCCAGTGGAAAATCCCAACAGAGAGTAGATCGAGGATGTGGTGTGAATACATTTTGATGAGTGGTGGAAGAGGGCGGGTTAACAACTAGTCCCTGATCAACTGGGGGTGAAAAAGTCAAATGAAGACAGGCCTTATTCAAAAAGATAGAAAACCTTATCTGTATATGCTGTAGTGGCCCATAATAAATGTACGTTTACTCTAACAAAAGATAAATGCTGAATTTCAGTTTTTCCTTTGTCATAAATGAGCTTTCATTTTAATTCTGACATCATAACAACAACCCACGTAGTATGATATGGTATCAGCACTAGGGCTTTGCAATAATTCATGAATCAGTATTGTTGTTCATCATCTTTTAGCGGAATGATACAGGTCAAAGTACAGGTATTGTATTTTAGTATGTTCAACATTACTTTAAGTGAGACGGTTCAAATTGAAGCAGGCTGATCAACCACCACCCTTACACCAATGATGCAGGCTTCAGACTGACTTTTGACCTCTGTCGCACAAGGAACAAAAAAACATCACTCCATCTCTGTCTCTCTCTCTTTCCGCTTTACTGTGCTGTAAAACACAGAAGAGAGGTCCAAAACAATCTGTAAACCAGAGCCATTGTTAGCGCCACCAGGAACTCATTGCCGGACTTTGTTCCACTTACTGACCTGTCACTCACATCCAGATCTTTTATTCTCCGGCCAGTCGGTGCAATGAGGCCACAAACCGCTGCCTGCTGTTTCTGCTGCCTCAGTGCTTTTGATGGTCGTGCTTTCATGCCTGCATGCTTGTCTGTGTGTGTGCTGCATGTATGCGGATATCCCTCCATAACTTCCCCAGCATTTTAAATTGCAGGATGTAAAAGACGGCTCAAGGAAGAGTGGAGACAATGGGTGTGGGAAGGAGGCAGAGGGACAGGGTCATTAAAAAAAGGCTCGTCTCCATCTGCACTGCTGAGTCTTGTTGTGTCCGAGGGCCACACCACGCTCCTCCCCTGAATTCCACAGCTGCCAGGGCACCACACATTACTAAACCAGGGCCAAGGAGGATGAGGGGTGTCCATCAGATACTTACACCACTGACTCATAACCAGGGGTGCTTGGGCCAGGGGAGGACTTGGAAGAGTTTAAAAACTTTATCAGGCAACAACGGCAAATGAAAGAGATAATTCTAAATAGATATAACAGTAATATAGTAATAGTGTTGTGATAATTCTGAAACCAAAACCAAACTGTGATTCCAAAGTCCAAAGTTGAAAAGGTTAGGAATCTCTGATTTACACAGTAGGGTTGATGCTGAAGTTGGTGACAAAACAGCGGCAACGTTCATAAAATAATTATCAATACTTAGTCTGATGCTACGACTATAAGCTGCCTGCTCCGTGCAGCAGCAGCAGCAGACTTGAGTTACAGCACAAGTTGAGAAGATTTGGTGTCAAAGCAAAAAGCAACAGAGACAGTTTTGGTGATATTTCAGATTAAACCTGATGCCAAAAGTCAACCTGGTCAAATAGCACGACACACAGTACAAAACACCATGTGAGAGAAACATTAGACTATGGCGGGCCAACACAGTCTACGTAATCAATGTGAAACACTACACATACCTTAGAGTGCATGTCAAGAATGAGGCTGCCAGCAGTGAAAAATAAGTGCTCCACAGATACTGAGCTGACACGTCTTCCAGAAGAACTGCCTAGTGTCACAGCAACAGCCAAACTTTGTCTTTTTCTCACTATCAAGAAATGAAGTCCAAATTTCCTGGATGTGAACGCTGCCGTCTTGCACGTGTGATGCCAGAGATGGCAGAGGTGGTAGAGTGGTAATTAAAACTAAACTTACCAGAACAATAAACACTTGAACAAACATCAGTGCAATAGGAACTACCTGAAATGAATGAAATCTTTGGTCCATATCCCTTCCACTAACATGGAGTGTGCAAAATGTATGACATGTATTGCAGTCAGCCACCAGGGGGCGATCAAGGAGCTTTGGCTCAACTGATACAAACGTGAGTGACCTCCGTTTAAACAAGAAACAAGGAAAGGAGGAGGGGGAGGGCGGCAGGGAGTCTAATTTTAAGGCCTTAATAATGTAACATACAGAGTAGTGTCACTCTCTGGCTCACACGCCTCCATGTCCCTGCAGAGGAACTGGTGCCCCAGAAGTTTTCTACAAGCACTAATTATGGTTCCTATTGGTCCAGAGATTACTACCTACACCAGCTCTCAAATGAAAAAGCTCTTCTGGCCCCTGACAGCTCAGAGACTGTTTTGCAATCGAGGAGCGAGTTGGCATCTCCAACATATTGGAGCCTTAAGATAAAGATTATAATATAAATAATACACGCAGAGCTTAGCACTGACTTGTTATTTACTTGTTGGTTTTCTCAAAGCTATTGTGAACACAATAGAAGAGCAACACATGCCATGGCGATCCCCACTAAACTCTAAATGAAAGAGTCAGCTGCTATTATGAGGCTAAACATGTCATTAAAAGCAGCTCTGTGTGCTGTGCGGCTGCCTGTTCCTTCTTTTTTTAAACCAGTGTGGACACTATGTCACAGAGGGTTTTGAACACACCCTGGTTGTTTACCCAACTCGACACAGAGATAGGGCAGCACTTCTCAGAATCACTGTTTGACGCATCTGTGACTTTAGGCGATGCCGGTGTCTATGCTGGATCAGGGTTTATGTCGAATGTGTGAAGGATGAAGAAAAACTGGACGTTAACTAGAGCGTGAAGCCAGTTTCAAACATTCATTTTCCTGTTCACGTATGACGAACACAGCAGGAGATTGTCCAGATCAGAAAAAATGGAAAATCTCCGGAACATCCAGGCGAGGTGTGACGTCTGGGTCGAGCATGCGGGAGGCGAGACATGAAGTATAAATGCTGCTGGCTCATTCCTCTTGTGATGTTCTTTCACATTATTAAGCAGACATGTAAAAAATTAAAAGGGAAATACATTAGGGAGGTCCGCAGAATATTTTATATCTTGCAGGGGTTCCTTGGCTGAGAAAGAAGTGAGCTGAAAAGTTGTGTCGACAGACAGTGGGTTTTTCGGTAGAGGAGGTGAAAGCCAGCAGCCCAGCAGATTTAGGCAGCTTTAGAGCACAACAGATCAGATGAGATTATCTCTCACTGATCCGTGTAAAGTAGACGGCAGATTCATTGATTCCTGCAGCGTCAGCCACAACTCTGGATCCTTTAGTCAAAAATCAACCCTCAAGAAAAAAAATCAAATAAACAGAAATCATGTGCGGCACGTTGACTGGGAAAACAAATCCCCATCAGTGATTTAAAGACCCAGGAGGAAACCTACGATTACAGAAGAGAAATTGGCACCATTAGTGTCAAGAAGAGAACGTGAATGTGTCATGCTGCTGTCTCCAGTTATGTTGAAGCACTGATATCTAACTGAAAATCAAAGTCGGGCTTGTTGTGTCTTGCATGAATATTTTCACCTCCTTGTTGTTAAGTGAGCTGTTTGCTCAGTTTAAAACGACCTCAGATAATTGAGGCCTTTAATGAGGCAGATGCATAAAGAAAATACCAAAATCCTCCTTTTTTAACCTCAACTGCCACGACACATGACATGCATGCAGAGACATGTCATGGGAAGGAACTATGATCATGTTACACGTTGTGTTGCTGGGGACCATTTTTAACACAACACACTTCCAGGTGAGTTCCCTGACAGTGACCTAGTGACCAGGCTTGGCCTGGGACACGTAAAGTACATGCGTGTGTCTCTGTCTCCCTCCCTCTGTAATCCATGCTGCTACTGTCCCGGATGCATGGGAGAGGCCTGAGCGGATGCATGGGTGAGGGGGCTGTATGAGACCACGTAGAATGAGAGTTGCCAAAAACCAGCTGTGCGCTTTCAGGTGCTTTGCTGTCGACCGCCGCCGTCAGGTTTAACAGCCGCTGTAAATGGGAGAAGCATGTTGCAGCGATGTCATGGCAGTTTGACTGCCTGGATTCATCTGACCTACTTTCTCACCCCCCTCCCCTGCATGTGCATAGTCTACTGTGGGGAGGGGAGGAGGCTTCAGACCACCAGGCCCGGCAGGAAGCAGCAGACTCCACAGCCATAACAGCAGCCTACATACATATGTTGAAGTGGGAGAGGTCATGCTGGAGCTCCACACAGCATTCATTATTCACCAGCAGCCATAAATACACATATAACACCCATGTCCTTATCTGCTCTGCTTTCAAATAAAGTACCCCACTGCCAAGATCTCATCAAACCATCATCTTCATCCTCATCCTGAATGACCCTGCTGGGACTGGGCCTGACAGAAGTCACTGACAGCTCCAGCATGTCTCCCTGTCTGGATTTATCCTGCACAAATAACCCAACAACACCGTTATCTCAACTCAAAGGGCCATTGACCTACATTTCAACAGCTCTTTTGTTGTGCACTGGACTCATTTAGTGTCTGCTGATCACACACACACACACACACACACACACACACACACACACACAGACACAGACTCACACGAGAGACAGAGAAAGTCACACCAAAATAACCCACAATCTGGACCATGCCATGCTGCATGCAGGCTGCAAGCACATTCTGATTAAAGCATCAAACCTGGAAATTAAAAACACACAACACACACACACTCATGTAGTGATCGTGTAAATCTCACAAAGCCCAGTTTAGTTTCAGGAGCTGGCAGCAAACCGCTCTGACATCATCCTCCTCAGCAGGACCCTCTCCATGCCCACGCTTTCTTTCATGACAACACTGATAATCATTATTATTATCTCCGTCTCTGGATCCATACCTGCCCCCTCTCGAAGCTCTCCTTCTCCAGCTCCAGGCTGTTGGCTCCCCCGGTTCGTCGGATCACTTTGGGGATGGCGTTGGGGACTTGCTGCATGGAGCTCTTCACTCGATCCATTGTCGTCTGTGGCAGAGAAACACGCCGCAGCGACAGAGAGGCAGAGGAGGGAGAATGACTTCTACCGCGGACTGTAAAATAATAATGGTGATAGTAAAGGCGTGCTGGAGGATCTATGGCGGGCAGCAGTCCATGCTGAGCTCGTCCCGTCGCCCCGATCACTGGATCGTTTGGCTTCTCCGTCCAACCCCCAGTCACTGACAGGAGCAGCCTGAGCGGCACCAGCGTCAAGTCAGGCAGGCTACCCGGAAACACCGGCTTCTGCTTTCAAAATAAAACACATCGCCAGTGCTGTGTCTTGTTTGTAACGTGCTGTGTGTTTGACCTGTGGTAATTCCTTGTCATTGGTGAGCTCTCATCACACGTTGTGTGCAGAGCTTTCTACAAACAGCAGGTGCAGAGTGAACTTGGCACATTTTGTGTTCATCCTACCTAGTTTATTTGCAATGAATAAAATCAAACTGCATTTGCTTCAGCACTGTTCACTTGTGGGGCTTATATATGCTTTTCAATGATGTGCATGCTATTGTTTCATACACTGCACATCCGCTAATTTCAGAGGTCTGTTTAACGGTCGACCAAATGGTCAGACCCAAGTGCTACAGAGCGCTCGTCACCTGTTTATTCACATTTAATTGATATTGATTTTGACACTGCACTTCCCTGAGCCATTAATAATGCACATGCCAAGTGTGAAGTGGATGAGATGGATGGTCGTCAAGATAAGTGTTTTAAATTCAGACAGACAGATGTTCATTATTGTTCATTATTGTTGTTCTTGTTGATGAAGATGTGCTCTCTTGTTTTGTGCTGTGTCTTTTTGTTGTTCACCAAACTGTAACACTATTAGCTCTGTAGTCATAATCAGGCCTATTTGTTATTAATTATCTCTCAAACATGATAAGTTACAAAGGAAATGTGATAGTCGCCCTTTTTTCTTTACATTGGCAGTTTTAACTTGAATATTACAGGAAATACCCTGTTTGCATCAAAAAACTTTATTAGCAATATGATTTATACAAAGTCATTGTAAATCTAATCTAATATACATGTGTTTTTATTGAAAACAGTCTGCAGGTCAGTCTGTCAGGTTTCAAACTAAAATAGAAGGTACATAGAATGAGAAAATTAAACAAAATAAGTTAAGAGACTTGGCAAGGGAAGGGCGGACGACAAATATTATATCAAGATTTAACATTTGTGTTAGAACACAAGCATAAAAAGGGGTGCCCGGTAGCGTAGTGGGTTGTGCTGGCACCCCATGTGTAGAGGCTACAGTCCTCGCTGCAGTGGGCCCCGGCTCATACAAAAAAGTTTTAAAAAATTTCATATCAGCTGATATTTATAAATGTCACATTATTATTTCTTCTAAGTTTAAAGATTAATATTTACTCCTAAGTGAAGGTTGTGGTTTTAAGCCCTTTTCATGAGCAGAGAATGACAGACACTTGATAAACAGAAAAGCAATTCACAAATCCAAGCAAGGGGCTAGAATACATCAGACATGAGGGAAATGTATTTTTGTATACAGGTGAATGTGTAGAAAAATCAGAAGTGATGTGTAGAAATAACATGAGGGAAATACAGAACTCACAGTATTTGTATTTAAACACATTTTTCCAACCAATGATGCATTTCTGCACACAACCTCTGTAAAAGCTTTTGATTCACAACGTCTTCAGAGGATATGACTGAGGTCCCTGTTCAGCTCTATGCTCAGGATGAAGTCTCTCACTGTTACCTGGGTATTTTCCCTCTGCCTCCTCCTGCTGTCAGCCACTGGCTGCCTGCTTTAGCAAGACCCACCCACCAACATCAGTACTGTGTCATTATTTTGATTTTAAAAAACTACATCTGAAGTCTCATCATACGTTTGTCAAGTCTCGTGTTACATGTCGTCTAAGATTGTTAGCTGGGATGGGTGATTTAGACATGTTCTCTCTCACAGGATTTATACACCATTTCTGAACTGTTGCTGTATACGAAATAGTAGAGGCAAATTCAGACACAAAAACATATATATAGAGATTGCATAAATTATATACATTGTTTGTAGACAGCATCATTTAATTTGCTGTTATTTCTAAATAACCGTAAAGAAACCCCTTAAAGCACAACGTCCCATTTTCCCAACAGGCCCAAACATTACAATTCATCGACAGCAGAGTAGTAAATACCATCATCTCTGTGGGAGGTGAAGAATGAACAGGCCCTTACAGCCAAGTACAGTCTGCATGCTTCAAGTCTGCCCTCTGCTGTTCATACATGGAACTCAAAATCAAAGCTAGTGTATAAAATGTCTAAATAAATGCAGTGACACAAAAAAATATATTAGCAGAGGAAAGCGTAAAGACTATTCTGGGACTTACGTTAAAGGTAATTACAGATAAAAAAAATAAAATAAAAAACAGACAGTGGTGGGATTAATACTCACATCCCTCACTTAAAGCACTAATGCCACCATGTAAAAATATTCTGTTTAAATATTAGCTTTTAAAATATCACCTAAGCAAGTAACAAAGTATTATTTTGTAGATGTATCCCACTTTAAATACCGAGAGACTTGATCTGAAGCCCTTTTGACCAAATGTATACACAGTTAAGTGGCTCTCAACCTGCCGATAAGCTGGCTCTAAAGCATCACACTTTAAATGAAATGTCATGAGATGATTTACTGGTTAGGAGAAAAGCAGAAAAATAGATATATATTAACTTCCATTCATTTCAATTTACATAAACAAATAATACATAATAAAAAAACATGTAGGTTACACACCTCATTGTTACAGTAAATACAGTATTTTATTCAAGTTCATCTTACATAAATAAATACATAATAAAAATGTACACTACACACATTGTTACAGTAAATACAGTATTTGAGTCAATGTCAACTTACATGAATACATTAAAAAAATTAATAAATACAGTTCACAGTGTTACAGTAAATACAGTATGAGCACACTGAAGTAGAAAAAAAGAAAAAGAGGGATTATGAAGTCTCGCGAGAGTCTCGCCGTAACGAAGCACTGGGGCTTGGTCTTGAAGTTTTCAGATGCATCTGTAGATGAATCATAACAGCGTCAAGATGTCGGGACGATCAGGCCGCGCCGAGACCCGGAGCCGCGCTAAGGACGACATCAAGAAGGTGCTGGCCGCCATCGAGAAAGTGCGGAAATGGTACGTAGGCTGCGCGGAGGGCAACATGGAGGGAAATGTGTGATCAGACCGCGGACTGTTATCTGCTGCGTGAGCTCAACTAACTTCAGTCGGAAAAGTTCCATGATGGACGGGACCGTCGACCAATCAGTGGGCGCGGTTGACAGAGGAGGCGGGGCTAGCGGAGTCCCCCCACCCCCCTCCTCTCCGCCGAGAGCTGTCAATATGGCTACAGCCCCACATGCTCGCTGTAATGTAGCCTGCTGTCACTCCTCAATGAACTCACACACACACACATCTTCTAACGTCGTTTTCACACGAGAGCTATAAGAGAACATGATGGGAGATGCGATCAGCTGTCCTGTGTGTGTGTGTGTGTGTGTGCACGGAGCCGGTACATGTCAGGTTGCAGATTAATGCTAGTAAAGCAGATAAGGTGGCGTTAGAGCTAAACCAGCTCCTCTCTAAAATTAGTCCAACTCTGCTAATTCCAGGGAGAAGAAATGGGTGACGGTCGGAGACACGTCCTTACGCATATTCAAGTGGGTGCCCGTGACGGAGACCAAGCAGGTGAGGGCCTGAAAAAAAATGGGCTGAACAAATAAAAATGACGATCTTCGTCGCTGTTCATAAGTGCAAGACTTGCAGAGGTGTTTTGGGGCCTAGTCTCATTCGAGTCTTTGTCTATCGTCAGATATATCGCACCAAATCCACAGGTGGAGAGGTGGTGAGAGGACTGAAAGACGTGGTCCTGGAAAACACAAACTCCTTACTGGATTTTACTGGTGAGTCTGGAGGTTGGTTTTGATAAAACACCAGAGCCACTGAATGTGTCATGACAAAGAAATAAACATGTCTCCTCGCCCCAGATGAAAACAGCAACCAGAGCTTTCTGTCGGATGTTTACCAGCCTAAGATGGACAACAGCAGCAGCACCTCCAGCTCACAGCAGGTCAGCCCCCCACACGCGTCCAGTCTCCGAGCTGAGGACTCCCAGCCACCGATGCTGGGCCAGGAGAGTGTGGACGGTATGTGGACAGCTCTTCCCAGCATCTCTTCTTAGACGCTGGTGTCTCAATGTCAAAGCATAGATGAGGATATATTCTTTGTAAATGCAGAGCCGGTTCACCCAGGACAGGAGTTGGCTGACGAGCCTCCTACTCTCACCAAGGAGGACCTTCTTTCATCAGGGACTGTCAGACGGAGCAACCAGGACACACAGGTCCACTTTCTGGGTTCAAGGCAGACCTAAACATCTCCTTAATTACACAGTTGTGTGACGTAAATACTGATGTTCATGTGAATTATCTTACTAACCTGTGTTATATGTCTCCTTTTTATTGAACAGGAGGAACGGGATGACTCAGGGGCACCTCCTTTAAAGAAGATCTGCACAGGAGAAAACACTGTTCTCAGATAGCTTATTTATTACTCATGATCTCAAAGTGCACACAAAGTCTTTGTGCAGACCTGTCGTCAGTTGTTGTCAGATTAGCTACGCTTTCAAAATGATTCAGAGGTTCTCTCTTACCCAAATTCTATTTGTTACATTTCAGCAGATTACTTAAAAGTTATTTACTGCAGAATCTTTGTATACTTTTAAGCGTCTTTAAAGTTTTGCTTTGTTGAGCCGTTTTCTGAGGGAATGGAGCTGATTTACAAACTTTGATTGTCAGGAAAATAACTTTTTCTCATTTACTCTTTATGCAGTTGACCTTTATTTTTGCATGTTTCCGTATCCTATTGCTTTTTTCTTTTGGAGATTTATACACGCCATTTTGGCAATATTTCAAATGCGTAGCTTTATGCAGGTGGATGTTTAAATGTGCCATTATTATTTTAAACATGATGTCCTTTTGAGAACAGCTCCTCTTTTGGCTTATTACTTGCAAGAAAACAACCCTTTTTGAAATATTTATATTATAATTTGCCCATGTTTATAACTGAAGGTGTTTTGTAAACCATAATAAATGCTACTTTCCATGTCAATTCATTGAGGCTGCATTGGTTGGACTTTATTCACTGTAATATGTTGAGGAAATCATTATATATACTGTATATAATGAAGGCAGGCCCAGGTAAACTTTTGTGTAGTCAAGTTGAAGATAAAGCATTGACAGTGTGTTTTGAAGTTGATTTGATGATTCAAAGAGAAATTAATGTCATGTATTATTGTTAATGTATTGTATTATATTAATATCAAGAAATACATGATCAAAAATATTTAATAAATCAAATAAATAAGTTTCTGACCTGGATGAACACTGACATGATACATATACGTCTACCTGCATCCACACCCCTCATGACTATTGAATATGATTAGTGACCTGCCATGCATCCAGTACTTGTATACTTCCAGAGGCAGGAAGTGGGCAGGAAACAACACTGCAGAGCCCTGGACACGACCTGTCCTTACTACTGCCGCACTCTATAGGCACAACAGAATACTGTACACCAAAACAGCCAATCACATAAGATAAGATACTTCATTAATCCTGAAGGACATTCTTCTGCTAGACCTTGCTCCAAAGTTACAATACCAAAGAACACTATAGTACTACGAAACACAAGTATAACAATTAAGTGTAATGAGGAGTAAGAGAAGAGTTCTACATTTTACAATACAAGTAAAATAAGCCGCAAAAGAATATAAGAATAAACAAGAGTTTTGACAAAAATGGAAAAGTAGTATATTACATGAGTGTGAGTGTAATGTTGCACATGATATTAATATGATACTGTATATTATAATAACGTGATATTGTACATGAAATAATAAAAGTAATATTGTACATATAGTGCATGATAATGAAATGTATTTAATTATCTCAACACATATTGCAGATGTTGTTAATATAAAAATGTAAACGATAATTGGAGATAATATATTCTCGACGTTGCCGGAGAATATTGCAAATATAGCACATTATATTAATATAAAACTGTTCATGATAATAATGGTGGTTATATTGTAACTACAGCACATGATAATGTAAGAGTGAATGATGAATATGAGCAATAATATTGTACATGTTGAAGAACAGTTTCTTTCTATATGCCATGACACTGATGACCAGGTAATCAGTCATGTATCATCTGGGACAATCCATGACAGAATAATCCTGTAACACAACATTCACTGTTCCTACAAACTATATTAGTTTAAAACTCATATTACGCACATGCACGTAGTGTACATAGTACTACTCTGTGGCCATCAGGTTCCTAAACTTGCAGTCAACTCATGACTAACAACCCTCTGCACATCTTTTTCCTGCCTGTTTGCACTTTATTTTGAAAAATGTGAACTGATACACACATGTGCAATAACTACTCACACACAGTCCATACAGTTTAAGTTTTTACACACCTTTAAATGTATATAGTCTTAGTTTTGTATTGTATTTGACTTTTTTTAGTGCCTATTTTTACCTTGCTTTTATTTTTATTTTAATTTAACTGTTGCACTGCTGAGCTGACCGGTTTCTTCTTGTCCAACACCTTTCATTGTAATGTTGACCCTGTGTTAACAGCACATGACAAATGAAACTTGAAACGTGAACTACTGTATATAAAGTATCATATGACGCAGCTCACATAATGTTTATTCAGTATCATCAACTGTCCCACACTTTTTTCTTGATGGTCAACTTGTATGAAGATATTTACCCCACAGGCATGGATATAATCGTACATAACACATAATAGTACATAATGTACATAATAGTCATATGTTTGTTTAACTGTCTCACCTCTGTTTTTGTGTATTGACATGTGTTCCTCCCTCGACAGTGTAACTGGTCCTCTGTCTACACACAGTGGGAACCAGTAGAGAACTAAACTCTGTGCAGGAACACACTTGATCATTAAATGTGAACACGTTGATCTAGAATCAGCAGCTGACCTCTGTTATATGAGCTGTGGGCGCGGCTTGTGCGATGAGGGCTGTGCTTGTCTAACAATAGACAGGCCACTCCAGCCAATCACAGAACGCGTGGGACCGACTGGCTGAGGACGCTTCAATGAGGAAACCAATGAGCGTCGAGAGGAGGCGGGGCTTGTGTGCGACGCCGCTTGCTGCCGGGGAAACGGAGCGAGAGGAGGGTGTTGGGAATCGAGCCGGTGCACTAGAAACTCCCGCCATTTCGACAAGGAATTAACCTCTTGATTGATCAAGGCTTCTTTTCTGTTTTTTTCGCAACACGGGCTAACGCTGGTATCTGACAGGGAGACAGCCCCGACACAGCGAACAAGCAGCGGGGTTACCGGTGGAAGGACAGCGGGCCTGGTTTGCACACACTTGGGACTGAACAGCGCGCCAGACCTCCTGCCGAGCGCAGCTTCGGCTGTTGCCGCGAGTTTGATTTTGGTTTGGTTTTTACATCCCTTCCTGTAAACCCGGAGCTTAAAGTTCACCAACTATCTCCCGAGGCAAGTCCAGCGAGCTGTTTACTTCCCAGACAAAGCGTGGAGACCAGCGTGACGCCGCTCCTGAAGGAGAGAAGAACGATGCAATGAGGCGACTGGCACTGTTATTGTTTTGCAACGAGATAGCGATCCAGCCTGCTAGCTAGGCAGCTAGCTGCTACACGTTGGGTGCCGGGCCTGCCGGCGGTAACGTGAGCCGCGCTAACGTGACTCGGGACGTTTGGATACATGCTGAGGGCAAATTATTTTTATATTATTGTACTAAATCGTTGCTAGAAGATCTGGTTTTAACGTCTGCAATCGTGTCATCTGTGATTTTGAAATGGCACCGCTTTTGGGCCGGAAACCTTACCCGCTGGCTAAGCCGCTAGCCGAGCCACCAGGCCCGGGAGAGGAGGTCTACATCATCGAGCACAGCAAGGAGGCCTTCAGGAACAAAGAGTATCCTTTTGACATGGTGTTGATGCTCAGTCTCGACGTTGCCGGATTCAGTCGACATGTGCTATGGCTGAATTTGTCTGCCTGGATAAACTAACCTCTACATACTTACATAGGCCAGGTTATAGGAGAAGCTAACAAAGCTAATTTATTATCACCATATCTCTTTAACGTTTCCCCGCGTGTGCTCACTGAACACTGGGTGACAAGCTCTGCTAGCTAACGCACGTCTTTGCTAATGTACCCGTCGTAGCTAGCTATCTCACAATGGCAGAGGGACACATTTTAAGCGACTTTTGTTCAGTTCACATGTTTAATTAACTACACAGAGTTACTGTGGACGGCCGTCCTTTCACTTTCAGTCTCGACGGCCCCGCTGTCAGTAATCACTTATAGCTAGCACAGTTAGCTAGCAAGCCGCTAACACCAGGTTTCCAATTATGTCACAAAAGCCCATCGCCTGCTCTCACGGGCTGGAGCTAGCTGCGCACGTTAGCTTACAGGCGCCAGCAGCCGGCACGTTTGTGGTTTTTGAGTTTGGACAAGTGAGGACATCAGCTGACTGGCGCCCAGTGACTAGTTTAAAACAGGTTTTGTAGCTTGGCTTGTTCAAGTGTGTTAATGGTGAGGCGACTTTACTCGCTCGTTTGTTAAGAGATGTTTATTTTGAAACGTGAAACAGCCCGCAAGAAGTTAAAGCTAGCAGCGACAGCTCAAAGAGCCACACGTTGAGTTAAAGTAGTTTTAACGACAATTTAAGTTAGCATAGCTTGTAGCATGTTGGTATTCATGTGGTGACGGTTATTTTAATCGAACAGCTGCTCATGTGACAGTAACATTAAGATCTATCTTCAGTGTTTATAGAACTGGCCAGCTCCTACTGTCTTGAATGTCTCTCACTTTACTCTACTTTTTTTCACAGTCTAACTATTTACTCACATCAACCCAACTCATAGAAGTGTTCGCTGTTGTTTTGGCCTAAATTGATTCCTTAATTATTATTCTTAAATTAGTCAGGACCATTTCCCATCATCCCATATATTCCCAGCTTTGCATTGATTATTACATCATAAGTGCTTTTCTAGTCTTGAAGACCATCCAAAGCTTATCTCTTATCACACATCACTCATACACGACCATCAAGCAATTTTGGGGTTTGGTGTCTTGCTCAAGCACACTTCAGCATGCATGAGACTGCGATCAAATCACAGACCCTCTGTTAGTGGACCACCTGCTCTATCTCTTAAGCCAAAGCAGCCCTTATTCCTTATACTTTGTTATTAAGCCAGATGCCCTTGGTCCCAGCCCCATATTAACTGTCAACAGCAGTGTCACAAATTTGTCAGCACCTGCATGTGTTGCTTGTCATCATGAGAATGCGAATGGGTTAACAGTGTGCAATTGTTTACATGTGATTGTTAAAGTTTACCTTGACAAAAATGACTACAGTGAGTACGAGGCACGCTTAGAGAGGTACAGTGAGCGTATCTGGACATGTAAGAGCACTGGAAGCAGCCAGCTGACCCACAAAGAAGCATGGGAGGAGGAACAAGAAGTCACCGAACTGTGAGTATAACACTAAGCGTTAACATGTTCACAGCTCCATCCAGCTATCGGTTATTTGCTAGTAATTTAGGTGCACTTGCACTAACATATACATTTGCTTCTTTTGCTGAATCTTGTTAGTATTATGAAGAGAGACATTATAAAAGAGACATTATCCCAGAGTCAAGGTCACAAGGCTTGCTGCTTTGCTTTGATTGGATAAATCTGGTGCTCCTCCTCCTATTCTATTTAGAGGGTGTGTGATTGAGTCATCCTTGAATCTACAATGTCCTGGTGAGAGTTTACTTATTCTGATGTGCAAAAGGTAGACATTTAGACAGAATATTAAACTAACATAAATTCACTCATTACCAGCTAGTTGTACTTATACTGTACTGTATATGTGCTGTCAGGAAAAGGAAGGTGACCTAAACCATATAGGAGAACCAAAGAGATATCACAGCAAAGGCGGGGCAGAGCAGTGCTCAGCTGCCCAGATCCAAGTCACCCAGGATCACAAGATGCATTTAAGCCCTGTTTAATAATATCAGCTCCCCCTGCTGGCCACTCTCAGCCCTTTGTTGTCCTGTAATGTAATGCTATGGTCCCCGAAAGAAGTGTTTCCATGAATAGAGCTCATCATACCCATGACCAAATCCAATGTATGTCCAACATGGCTAAACTCTTGGTAGAGAAGCTTGTTTTTAATTCATGTCAGAACATTAAAACCAGTTTCTAACTTTATATCTGAGAGACACAAAACAATAAGAATGCAAAAGTTGTATTATACTCTGGTTTAATTTACTTTTTTGTACTAATTGCTCTTCATGCTCTGTGTGAAGGCTTCAGGAAGAATATCCCCAGTGGTTTGAGAGGCCTGTCCTGGAGATGGTCCACCACAACACTGTGTCTTTAGACAAACTGGTGGAAATGGCCTGGGTTGAAATCCTTACCAAGTATGCTGTGGATGAGGAGTGCGACTTCCTGGTTAGTTCGACTTCTCACATTTCCAAACGTGTCTCTTATGTACAGCTGTTACATAACTTTGTATTTGGATCCTGTAATGTCTTCTACAGGAATCACACCCATAGCATTAGCAGTCTGTTAACATATTGCATTCACTGAACTGCTGCCGGCATTTTCTTTAGAGAATCATAAAACTTTTCCTTCCATTTAGCCATACCAAATAATAATCATTTGTAGCTGACCATGTCCCAAAGAACACAGTATGGTTTTGTATTTATATCGTCCTTCACTGGCAGTAATTTGTTCCTGTTGCTTTCACCCAATTATAAAAACACTGCAGACTCTGTGCTAAAAAATTTAATGCAATAGACAAAACTGCCTGAAGTCTTAATGAAACCTATTGATAGGATAGTGGTAAGCATGAATTTGATTGGATTCTTTTTTCTTTAGGTTGGTAAGGACAAAAGTTTGCAAGTGAAGGTGGTGAAGATCCACCCCCTAGAAAACCCGGAGGGGGAGGCGGGGGAGAAGAAGCTTGAAGGTGCCTGTGACTCTCCATCCAGCGACAAGGAGAATGCAAGTCAGGAGAACCAGAGGAAGGAGCCTTCTCCCAGAGAGGACGACAACAGGAGGGAAAGTCTCAGTGAGTCCAAATTTGTACAGTTACAATCAGAGTTTTAGGCTTTCTTTTTTAAAATCTTTTTTTAAATAACAATGCTTTGCTTCTTATCAGGTGACAGAGCAAGACGTTCTCCAAGGAAACTTCCCACTGCCATGAAGGAGGAGAAGAAGAGGTGGGTTATGCCCAAATTCCTTCCTCACAAGTACGACGTGAAGCTCATCAGTGAGGATAAGGTTTGTATCCTGTCTTCAGCAGTCATCAAATGTTTAGCTGCATTTTCTCATAGTCTCATCTTGTTGTTGTGTATTACTCTTTGGTGTTTTTCGGCACTACAACTGATGAAGATTATCTCTGGAAAAAATTGATCTTTTGAGGATTGTTCATTCTTGATTAAAAAGAGAATTTAATCCTTTCACTCCTGCTATAGGTGATCAGTGATGTCCCTGCAGACAGTCTTTATAGAACGGAGCGCCCTCCAACAAAGGAGATCATGCGCTACTTCATCAGGCACTATGCACTGAGGCTGGGCATGGGTGAGAGTGCTCCTTGGGTGGTCGAGGATGAGCTGGTGAAAAAGTTTAACCTGCCAAGCAAATTCAGTGACTTTCTCCTTGATCCACACAAGGTAATTCACCTATGGCCTTTTCCTGCATGTCACTGTTTTGAAAACTTTTGTATGTTTATGGCTCGCGCTCTTTTGTTTCGCTACAGTTTTTAGCAGAGAATCCCTCCGCGAAGCGTAAGAGCTTGTCATCTCCAGAGGGTAAACCTAGCAAGAGGCTCAAGACTTCTGAAACACCAGGAGAAGATTCAGGAAACGAGACAGGGGAGAAGAAAAGGAAAAAGAAAGATGCTTTGGGCATGCCCCTTAGTCCCACCATCTGGGGCCACATGCAGGTTAGTTGTCTTCTAGGCACAAAGTCCTGTAAAAATATTGCTCAATGATTAGGGGGTGTCCCTAAAAGTTCAGTGTTGATAAATGAGGTCATGTTGTCTGTATTTCAGAAAATAAAAATGAATGGTTCACCGCTGAAGGTAAAGAACGGAACAGGAAGTCCGAAGAAAGGAGAAGGTAAAGGCTCTGCACCCTCTACTCCCAAATCAGGCAGAAAGTCTGGGGACAAAAAAGAAGGAAAGAAAACCGGAAAGAGTGTGCTCAAAGCTTCTAAAAAGGACGGCAAAGCTGGTGCCAAGACACCGAAGATGAAACAGATGACTCTGCTGCATCTGGCTAAGAGCACCTCTGCAGGGAGCCCGAAGAAGAGGGTCCGAAGCACTGGCATGGGTACACCTAAACTGGGGAAGCCACTGCCCCCCATGGCTCTCCACCTCCTCCGTTACTATAAAGAGAATAAGGGAAAAGATGACAAAAAAAATTCCCTCTCCTCTCTCATCTCCAAGGCTGCAAAGACCTTATCCCCAGATGATCGCGGCCGCCTGCCGGAGGAGCTCAAGGAGCTTGTGCAGAAACGCTGGGAGCTTCTGGAGCAAAAGAAACGCTGGGCAGCCATGAGCGAAGAGGAAAAGCAGGAAGAGATGAAGAAGCGGCGCGAGGAACTCAAAGAAAAACTGCGGGAAAAGGCTAAGGAGAGACGGGAGAAGGAGATGCTGGTCCGCCGTGAACAATCACGTAGATATGAGGACCACGAGATTGACGGCGGCAAAACTCTGCCAGCGTTCAAGCTTGTAGACATGCCTGAGGGTTTGCCCAACACCCTGTTTGGTGATGTGGCCATGGTTGTGGACTTCCTCAACTGCTATGCAGGGCTTCTGATGCCGGATGATCAGTATCCCATCACCGCAGTGGCTCTGATGGAAGCGGTGGCTGGAGAGAGGTCCGGTTTCCTCTACCTGAACCGCGTGCTTGTTGTGCTGCTCCAAACGCTGCTGCAGGATGAGCTGGCAGAGGGCTACAGTGAGCTTGATATGCCATTATCTGAGATCCCTCTTACCATGCACTCTGTGTCTGAGCTGGCAAGGTTGTGTCTGCGCCCCTGTGACGCTCATGGTGAGGAAAGTGGCCAGGGCTCCGAGGACTCAGGGCCCATGGGGGGTTTTGATGATGTGGTGACCAGCGAGTTCCTGGAGAAGCTTGAGACAATCGAGGTGTTTGAGCTGGGCCCAGAAGAGAAGGTCAGCCTGCTGGTTGCACTTTGCCACCGCATTCTCATGACCTACTCGGTGGAAGACCATGTCGACGCAATGCAGCAGCGGTCGGCTGAGCTGTGGAAGGAGCGTCTGGCCATGCTGAAGGAGGTCAATGATCGCAAGAAGGCTGAGAAGAAGATGCGGAAGGAGATGGAAGGCAAAGGTAGGAGACCATCATCATAGAGCTTTAGCTGTAGTTGGAATCTAGCTGTGGAATAAATGAGAAGCCTTAATACTGACATTGCATGATTCCTCATTTAAATGCACAAAAAAGCTTATATACAATAGTACTCACAAAATATCATTAAAACTTCTAATGTCAGGGAGTCTTTTATTCCTAGCTCAAAAAATGTAAACACAAGTTGATACCAATACGTACAATACTTTTCTTTTGGTCTCAAAGGTGAAAAGAAAAGAGATGGTGTTCCTAAGAAGGAGGTAAAAAAGGAGGTAAAGGTGGAGCTGGAGCCAGAAGACATGATCAGCTCAGTGAAGAGCCGGCGACTGATGTCTATGCAGGCCAAGAAGGAGAAGGAGGAGATGGACAGGCAAAACAAAGGTAAACTTCAAAGCAGCGTGTAGACCAGTTATATATGTGCCCTTTTCAGAAATTACATTAAAAATGTGTTTGCCGATTTGTTCCATTGTTAGACCCATCCAAGACAGGACAGATTGTTGTAACTGTCTTTGTAAGTATACCTCACTCTTTATTTGTTACTGTGTTATCCTGACTCCAGAGCGCATGGAGAAAGAGGCTGAAGAGGAGCGGATGCGTAAACAGAGGGTTGCTTTAGAGAGAGCCTTCCAGGATGGTATCACCAAAGCCAGACTTGTCATGCGCAGGACGCCACTGGGCACAGACAGAAATCATAACAGGTGTTCACAGCAGTGTAATAGATTTTGTTCAGATCCAGATTTCAATAACTTCAGTCATTTTTAACCATATTTGATTTTCTTGTTTCTCTTCAGATACTGGCTTTTCTCAGATGTGGTTCCTGGTCTCTACGTTGAGAAAGGCTGGGTGCACGAAAGCATCGACTACAACTTCACCCCTCCTCCTGAAGAAAAACCAGCTGAGCCTGAAGTGGAAGAGGAGGAGGATGGTGAGTCAGCCTCTACTAATGAATCACAAGGTACAATATTTGAAGTTTCTTTTCTATCTCAATATTGGTGCAAGTTTCTCCTTGGTTTGCTGTTTTTTATATACATAGTTTAATAACTTGTTGCTTAGTCATAAACATATATATATGTCTTTGTGTGATATTTGAGATGTTAAATGTTTTTGTTGTAGGAACTGAAGGAACTGAAAAGGATGACGGCAGCATAGATGGTGCTATTAGTGAAGGAGCCCAGCAGGGGGCAGCACCTGACGTCTGTATAGAAACCACCATTCCCAATCAGGGACAGAATCTCTGGTAAGAGCTGAGTGTCTGTTTTCTCTTTCATTTGATTTATTTTACCCCTCTTTCCTCTTTTATGCTGTCATTGGCATTTTCTCACTTTTGTATCCTTTTTTTTAAACCAGGTTCATATGTGACAACACAGCTGAGCTTGAGGAGCTGGTGGAAAGTCTTCATTCTCAGGGGGTCAGAGAAAGTGAACTGAAGGCAAAGATACAAAACAGGTAAAAACATTGTCACTACAGGAGCAAAAGTGAAAGGAAACAAATTGAAAAAGCAATGACACAGACGAAGATGTCAAGATAGTTTGTTACCTGGCTGCTCCACCTCTCTCCTGAATAATGCTGCAGATTTGTTGCTGCTGTTAGGGCGTCTGTGAGAACCTCCCGCTTTGTCTGTCATGTGAAAGGCAAACTGCTGGTTTGCCATAGCCAATTCTCTGGATTTTACCCACGGGTGACATCTAAAAAAGGATTAAATGCTAAATATATCTCTCTTTCCTGTATAGGTATCAGGACATCATCCACTCCATCCATTTGACCCGCAAGGGCAAACTGGGCCTCAGGACTTGTGATGGCTTTGAAGAGCTGCTGAAATACCTGCGCAGCGACATCCAGGAGGTCGCTTCACGGCTCCAGAAGGGAGGTCTGGGATACTTGGATGACAACATAGACATTGAAGAACAGGTGATTGGTTTGTCTCATTTCAATGTGGGTATAGTTAAGATGTCAATTTGTCTACTACTCTTACTGATACTGCTTATAGATCCAGTGCTTTAACAGCACACTTGGTTCTTTTTCTTTTTTAAGAGAAAAACAGAAACAAATTATTTTTTCATGTACTGCATTTAAGTTTTTCTTGAGTTTCAAACTGCCACTGTGTAAACTTAAACCTGCAGCTGTAATTCATTATTTTGTTGATCTTCTGTACACAGTTGAAAGACACAGAAAGCTTGAAGGACTTTGGGGAGTGCATCATCACCATCCAGGCCTGTGTAATCAAAAAGTTCCTGCAGGGATTCATGGCCCCCAAGCAGAAAAAGAAGAAAAGGCAAGGAGGGGAAGAAAGCAGCAAGACTGAAGAGGTGGATGAGGAGAAGAGACTGGCAGAGGAGGCCAGGGTAAGAGAAGGAATTGAGTGTTTGTGTCTGTATCAAAGGTTAAATGACTAGTTTTATAATAAGGTTCATTACCATGTGTGTATATATATATATAAATATAAATATATATACAGTATATATATATATATATACATACACATATATACATATTAATATTTCTACATCACTGAGTATACATGTTGTCTGTTAAACGTGTTATGTTGACCTTTTCCTCATAGGTAGCAACAGCAGTAGAGAAGTGGAAGACGGCGATCAGAGAGGCCCAGACCTTTTCCCGCATGCACGTGCTGCTGGGAATGTTGGACGCTTGCATCAAGTGGGACATGTCTGCTGAGAACGCTCGCTGCAAAGTCTGTCGCAGGAAAGGTAATGACTGACCTCACCTGCCTTCTCTTACGTTCAGAATCTTACCCCACAGGTTTTGTTCTGTGCTTTCACTGTGCTGTACTAGCATTTGGCTAAAAACACAGTAATGTGACCTAGATTAGCAGCAGGCTCAGAGCAGAACAGACAAGTAGAGTGAGGCAGCTCAACATAAAGAGCTGGCAGCTCCACACCCATCAGGTGAACATGTAGTGACAATATGACAGTAAACACTCAGTTACTTGCACAGCAACATGGACACACAGGAAAAATATCCTTTTCAGGAAATTAAGACCAGGACAAGTGAAATAATGAAAATGTGGAAATACTGTGTAAAACAAAATGGATTTAAAAAAGATGCCTCTTCTTAAGCCATCTTTTGATTAATACTGATCTTGTCCAGGTGATGATGAGAAACTCATCCTCTGTGATGAGTGTAACAAGGCCTTCCACCTGTTCTGCCTGCGACCAGCACTTTACCGCATCCCTGCTGGAGAATGGCGTTGTCCTGCCTGCCAGCCCACTGTGGCCAGGCGAGGCTCTCGTTCAAGGTAACTGTCTGTCCTCACTATATTTGTTTTGGTCCGTCTGTTCTCCATCGTCCATACAAGATGTTGTATAACTCTGGGCTAATCCAAAGAGTAAATGAAGGAGTAATTATTCCTGAACAGTCAAATCTGCCTCTTTCTAACTACAGACCATCTTTATCAGTAAGATTTCAGAATGAAAATCTCTCTGTTGCAGGAACTATAACCAAGACACAGACGAAGAAGAGGATGAGGAGGAGTCTGAAGAGGAGGACTCTGAAGAGGAGGACTCTGAGGAGGAGAATGATTACAAAGCCATGGGTCACAGCTGTGAGTATCGAGCAGAGGAAATTAAATTCAGTTTTCACAATATTGTCTCATCATTGATGATCATTTAATCAGATTTAGAAAAGAATTCAAGCAGTTTCTCATATCAAACATTTGAGTGAAGTGATGGTGATGACCGAATGTTCCAGTCTATCAGGTTATCAGTGATATTTTATGTACCCTCTCTAAACTGGAGTCATCCTTGTGTCATGAATGAATCACACCTCTATAATAATAAATTAAGAAGATAAAGACAAGTCCCAGATTTTAAAGCCTGAGTTGGTTTTGTAGAACGTTGGTCCTTGGGGCTGAAGTTTGGGAATGAGAGGAATGCTGATGGGGAATTTGAGCCCCCGTCTCTATTGTCTGTGTGTTGTCATGTAGCAGCGCTCCAGTCTGGACGTTACTTTGAAGCCGCATCTCACTCTGATTTCACTCACAGTATGTGGCAGGACGATCCCCTCTGTCAGTTCCGGCCTCCACATAATTAAGAAGTTTAGTGCATTGAGGCCAAAAAGTTCAATAGAAGATGGCACTGCCCCAAGAACAGAATATTTCTCATTTACAGACTGTGATAGTTCACTGATGGTGTAGGACTCAATCCGTGGTGACCTTTGTTTGGTCCACTTTAAAATAACAACATATCTGAGTAAAGTTAAATGAGTGTGATTCCATCAGCAGAACTCTAGCTAGCTTTTCATTTCTTACCCCTTAATGTTTCTTTACAGTGAGACCAAGGAAGAAAAATAAGCAGTCCTCGTCTCGACAGAAACATTCAAAAAGCAAATCCAAGACACCGCCTTCTTCTAGTAGTCAGAGCAGCAAACAGAGGGCTGGCCCCAACAGCCCTGCAGACATTGATGAACTGGTAAGTTACCACAACAACACTCAACTACCATTTGTTGTCATGTTTTCTTTTGAGAGCATAGAATAATTTTTAGTTTTATATTATGGTTTAGTTATGTGTCATTTGTGTGTTCTACAGGTGCGACAGAGTTCCCAGTCAGGTGTTCGGAGGCAGGCGCTGGAGCTGGAGAGGTGCGAGGAAATCCTCAAGAAACTGACAAAATTCCGCTACAGCTGGCCTTTCAGGTGAGCAACAAATATTCTGTCGTCCTCAGGTTTGCTATAACGAACGACAATAATCCTTCAGTGGTTGTTGTAGGGAATCGATATGTCCTATTATCTGAATGACTGAGGAAAGCTCAGCTATTATGATCCTCTGGGTTTAGTCTAACTGTGCTCATGCTCTGCTCCTCTTTCAGAGAGCCTGTGTCCTCAGAGGAGGCAGAGGACTACTTGGACATCATCTCCCAGCCTATGGATTTCCAGACGATGCTGGGAAAGTTCAGCCAAGGGGCGTATCGTCACTGCAATGACTTCCTGGAAGACATGAAATTGGTCTTTTCCAACGCAGAGGAGTACAACCAGCAGGGCAGCACCGTGCTCTCCTGTATGGTAAAGACAGAGCAGAGCTTCACAGAGCTGCTCCAAAAGCTGCTGCCTGGCCTCAGCTACCTCCGCCGCCGCTCACGCAAACGCATCAACCAAGCTCCTGCATCATCAGAGGAAGACGAAGATGAAGAAGAGGAGGAGGAAGAAGAGGAGGATGAAGAGCAGGAAGAGGAAGAAGAGGATCAGGAAGAGGAGCCAAAGAAGAAGATGCAGAATGGCAAATCGAACAGGAAGAAGCCCAGAAACAGTCGAGGACAGAGGGATGAGGAAAGCGAGAGCGAGGAGGAGGACGATGACAACGGCAGGAGGAGAAGTAAGCGGTCCTCTGCCACCTCAGGCAGGAAGGATTACAGGGAGCAGGACAGCGATGGCGAGCGGGACACACGGAGAACTCGTCAGCGGGGGGGCCGGGGCGACGCTGCGGGGGCGAGCAGCGACGAGGAGCGACCCAGCCAGCAGCGACATTCCAAAAGGCAGAAACGCTCGTGAAGTCCAGGGTGATTTTTGTCGTCTTCTTTGCTTTAGAAAAAAAAAAAAGTATGTCCCGCTCTAGACACCCCCCCTCCATCTTCTCCTCCCACAGCCAGCGGGGCTCAATCCTCAGAAGGACGTTTTTTGTCTTCACAAATTTTTGTTCATATTTTTGAATGACGACAAGAAAACTGATTTATATTTGTAATGTTTAATATTGGTGATGTTTTTGTTCAACCAAGAAAAGAGATGATGGAGATGTTTTTATAGCTCTTAAGACTATCTGATTTGACCTCACACTTCTTTTTTTACTCCCCATACACCAGGACAGTGTAATCAGACCTTCATTCATAGGCTGCATCCACTGTACTACGTTTTCACTAAATGCATCATCACTGCTACAGATGCGCCTGGCGTCCACACTACTCAGGAGTTTTAGAGCTGCTTACACCGAGAAGTTTTAGTTTGAAAACTCTGGCGCTGCATTTCATCTGGACGGGCAGAAACAGGGATATAATTGGAAACGATGACGAAGACACTCACTACCACTTGTTGATTGTTTTTTTTCAGTCATGGCATAGCCTTCGCTGATTCGTCTCCTATGACATGACCCGCTTCCGGAAGAAAACAAACCGGCATTAGCCTACCTGTGTGCGACCAGTGTAGAACAATTACAATCATTGCTGACCCTGTCACAGGTAACAGCTGTTGTGCAGCTTAATTCTGCATTTAACAATAATACAACTGCTTACATGCGTAGGAGACAAGCTTTTATTCGAGGAAACCGTGACCTCTCCTGTGTCCAGCAGCACGTGGATGCCCAGTGTACGTGAGTGGTCATGTAATATGCATTTTAGTATGCGGTGTTAGTATGGACGGAATTAAAACTGATTCGGAGCCAAAATGCTCATGTGGACACAGATCGTTTTAGTTTGAAAACGTATTGGATGTAGCCATAGTCCAGTTGTAAAATGTTTGTCACACTCACATCCCTCTACATGTCAGTGTGTTTCACTCACCAACAGTGTTTCTCGTTTAAAGAGACGTTGTTGACGTAGCTAAATCCCTCTTTCTTGGCTTAGAAACATTACTGACGTCTTCAGTCAACGACTAATTATCTTGCCACCAAGATCATCTTTGGACAAATGCAAGTGTATAGATAAACATGGTAGACATTACTAGTTGTAGTAGTTATTTTCTAAAACAGACTCATGTTCAAAATCTACGTCGAGGCTGCAGGTAGTCACATCACTTTAATGCTAAAAATAGAAAAAAAATCTCCCCAGCTCTTTGTGCCAAGATAGTTGGGGTTTTTGTTAAAAAAGTGGGACCCGACTCTGGAGTTTTTCTCTTGGTGCGTAGAGCGGACCAGCCTTTTCGTCCTCTGTAGTGCCCTTCCACTTAAAAAAAAGAACCGGTACCTCAATGCTCCGTCACTTTGCACTCCTCATGTGTAAAGTGCACCTATTATGCCAGCAGCTGCAGGACCAGACTTTATTAAAATTTTGTGCATTAACATTTGTAAACAGTGTTTAAAACAACAAATGTGATGTTTGTTAAGAAAATGGGCATTTTTTGAATATTTGATATTTTTTGCACATTTTATTTGGTATTGTAAATGATAAACTTGTTGATCTTAGTCACATCCAGTAAAAAGTGCCAGGTGTAACCGCGGCTCTCCTTGTCGATACAGAGAACACTTCAGAGTTATTGTACTTTTTGTTGTCGCAGCAGAAGCTGTCACGTGCTTGTACATTGTGTGACGAACACCTAAATGACCCCATATCGTTCCTTCATGTGGAATAAGTAACAATCTGAACGGGTTCAAGCAGCTCCATAGAGGTAAATGAAGTGTTATCAGTATGTCCTGGTTCAGTCACCAGGTGGTGCTGTCCTCCTACTCTTTGTCCCAGCTTCATCTACCCTCAGTGATGCTGCTGTGTCACCTGACTGCCACTGTGCTAGTGCTCGTTTATTTTGACTCCTCAGCTTGTTTGCTTTTATTGTTGAATCAGACAAAAGTCACTGAAGTTAGTGTGTGTCTGCGGCGAGGCTGCCAGCAGATTGATAAGGCAGTGGTTGGTTTCCCCTCGTCTGTCTGTACTGTACTGTGCTGTTCTCATGTGTTTATCTAGTGCTGTTATCATCCAGACTTCACTGATTTCCTGATTTTATTTGCCCACTGATTGCTCCCCTTCCTATTTGTTTAAGTTCAGCTTTGCTCATGACACGATTAACAATTGATGATTGTTTGACATTTCAACGAACAAAAAGGTGACTGCCCCCCTCTCTCTTAAAACGAGACCTGACTGTAAATGCTTTCTTAATTCTTGGAGGAACTGCTAAAGTCTTTTACACTTCCTTTTTTATATATATATTTATAGTCTCTAAAGTTGGGTTTGGGCAGTTTCGGAGGATTTACAATGTAAAGAATTTCCAATAAAGGCTATGGACGAAGACCGTAGTTCTCCCTGTTTTATTTTGTGTTGTGCTGACGAGCATCCGCAGGTCAGACGAAGACGAGACATCACTGCCATCTGTAAAAACTTGTGAAAGACAATGAACAGGGAGGAAAACGGGCTCTCAGTGACCACCAAGCGATGTCTAATTTTGCTTTTTAATAAAATATCAAACAGATTTCTGTCTGGAGTTGAGTCTTTTCTCTGGAACATCTGCATCACACAAACCAAAGCGCTCATTGCAAAAGATAAAGTCGAGGAAGATGAGCAGCCTCGACTGAAACTTCCAAAAAACGTTAAGTGGAAAAGGTTTGTGGTTGAGAAAGGATGTAATTACACAACCTGGACTAAATTGATCCAATTCTTATTAATTTTCTTTCTGACTAAGGTGCCACTTTTTTTTCTTGTCAAGTTTGCACAAGACAATGTCAAAAAGACCAATTCTAGTTTGGCCAGTAGAAACCAGTGGACACAAGTGGCACCAGATATTTACACAAGGTCATTAAAGTGTCTAGACAGCCACTGAATGTGGTTTCTAAGGTTGTTTATGGACCAAAATAATGATTTCACTGAACTCAGTAGTTGGAGCCAGTTTCTCAGGGAGCTCTCTCCACAAAAATGTGCCTGAACAGGTAGTGGGCGGCAGCAGCAGAGATCCCCAGTGCCTGACAAACACTGAGATGGAAGCGCAAGGTTATGATGTATGGAGCAGAGGAGAGAGCAAGGAGGACAGTGGGATCTCGTGAAATATCTCGCAGGGAGGTGCTGACAGCTTGTGAGCCGTCTGTAATTTGGCAACAGGTGTAGGAGCTAAGATGGATCAGAGGAAAGGTCAAAGATGAGGAGAGTCAGTGGAAACATAGCACTTCATTAGTGACCGTTCACACACGGCGGCAGCTGAATTCAGATGCAATAAAGCTAAAATCATGGTTCACTTTGTACTGTCCTTTAATACATTTTAATTTATCTTAGACTATAGGTAATTACCAACACTAAGAGGGTAGGGGTCCGGAAAGAGCCCATTCAATTTTAGTGCACATTCAAATCTAGATCCAGCCATCTTTTTCCCTTTAACATTTCGAGAAAGGGCCTTTTTTGTTATTTTTGTTTCCTTCTCAGGGAATAATTCATGGGTCTTCATAAACAAAACAACAAGCATTATTAGGGGACTGGTATTTATGTAAGTTTATGTATTTGCTGTCTGCATGCTGTACTTCTTTATGTTTTGCTTTTTTTTGTTTGTTTATCATTGCAAAAATGTGCAGGTCCACGATCTTAACCCAGAAAAGACTTTAGAGGACATAAGATTGATAATTGGCCCTAAAGCATCGGAGACAAATCCGAGATTTATGTCTGTTGTGTTGATATAAAGGCTTCACACACACAAGACAGATTTCATGGGGTTCATAAAGCTTAAAATCCACATTTTCAGCATATAGACAGTCAGCTTTACTACATGTTTTAGTCTGTTGATAACTTATTTTAAGAAGTTGATCTCAATGGAAATAAGAATCTGTCTTAACGTGGATATATATATATATATGTTGTTTTTTAAATATAACTTTATCCCTTCACTTAACAACAGAAAAGTACTGATTTACTATAACTTGAATATCTAGTGAAAGTTTTTCAAAAGTAGAGTTTAGTGAACTGGTCTTTAATTCACTTTTAATGACCATCTGTTTGAATGTATTGTCTACATACCTGCCTATTTTTGTAAAAAGATCCATGAGCTTGACCCACAAGAAAATATGTTAGAGAACATAGTGAGATACAAGCTCCGAGGTGTTGGAGAGACATATATATTTTTGTCTGTGTTGTTGTTGATATTGAGGCTTCACGCTGACTCAGCCGCTGTGACAACCAGTTTTGGTCACTGACTGTTGTGGAAAACGCAGCCAAATACAACTGACTGTGCTTTGTTCCAAAATGGCCTCTGCATGGTTTGAATGAACTTCTGATGAACTGTGAGAAGTAAATCACTTCACTCTTAGGAGGTTTAGTCTCTTCAGCGTGAAAGAATTTGTTGTTAAATTGAATGAAATACAATACAGTCATGATAAGCTATAGTAACTGTGTGGAGGTTTGGTGGGTCTGTCAGGTTCTCTCCAGGCCCATGAGACTGAAGTATTGTTCACTCCTCACGCGGTGCATCCTACGCTCTGAAGCATAGCTGAGACCAGCATTAATCACTGGACTTGTACTCCCTGTTCAGGTCAAAGGAATCAACAGCTGTACATGTGGCTCTAGTCTGTAGCACAATAAAGCTCCTGAGGATTTACAGGTAGCAGGACTGGAAGGTGCAGAAACACTCCCTGTATCGTGAGTTCCAATTCTCTCTGTATCTTATTTATGGCCACGTTAGCATCATACACTCTTCCTATGGCCCCGTCAGTTGGCCCCATAGAGTGTATATAAAGATGGAGGACATGACAAATAGCCAAAAGTGGGGCCGAACCATCTTGATCTCCCCCTGGTGACTGGCTACAGTGAAAGGTCATAAATCCTGCCCCCTCCGTGTTAGTGGCTGTGACATAAAATCAAAGTTTTAGTAATTTTCCTGCTAAGTTTGGTTTTAATTTGATGCTTTCAAAACGGCGTAAAACAAAGGCTGACTCGTCATTGGTCAAGTTCGTGCATCAGCAGGACTAAAATACAGCCGCTCAGCACCACGATCACTTCTGCACAGACTCTTGCTCCAAGTGACATCAGAAGTGAATGGTTGGGACACTCATATGCTTGATATTTCGGATTCCTTTCTATAAAGGGGAGGAAGTGGAGATGTGTCATCAATTTTTAAAATACAGTCTGTGGTTCACATTGAACAACCATTGGTTGGATTGTCACTTGTCAGCAAACAGTTGCTCATTTGCTCATTCATCAGTTGTGCAGCATCATTATAATTAATTTAGTCATGTTTGTGGTCACCTGATTATTGTTAATTTCCACTTTGTGTATTTGCTCTATATTTTCACTCTTAGTTTTTGGTCTGCACCAATTCCACAAGGAAATGTATCGCTCCTAAGTGGTTAAATGCTCTGTTATGTTCATCAGCTAGTTGCTAAATGTCTGTTTTTCATATGTGCTGAGCAAGTAGTAAATGTGTAACATCATGTCATAAAGATGGATGACGCAGCTCTTCTTCCTCCCACTATGCAGAAATGAGGTAAAAATATCTTGAGTATGAAAGCTGCCATTTTGCGTATTTGAAGCCAGAGTCTGCTCAGTAGCGATGGGGAGAGGGAGCCCCGTCAGTAGAAGCGCTCGACCAATCAGGAGTCAGTCTCAGCTGTCAGTCATGAAGTACTTTGAATTTTTTAGTTTGGTCCTTGTCCCTTCCTTTAACATGGAGGAGAAGGGGCTTATGACCCATACCCCAGCCAGCCACCAGGTGGCGATCGAGACAGTGGCTTCACTTTTGGGGAGCTGTGCTTGTCCATTCTTACATCCAGAGTATATAACCTACAGCTACTTTATTAAGTAAAGGTTGAGTGAGGTCAGATGACCCTTAATGACTTAAATGAATGCAAGGAGACTGATCACTTTTCATGGTATATGCAGTACTTGTTTTATAAGTATATACATGTGGAAAAACGTAGAAATGTTGTACATGGAGCACATTATAGTGTTTATGTATTCATTGACCATGTTTGACGCTGTGAAATGTACAACTTCGTACTTTATAAACCAGGCAGCTCTGTTTACTTGAATTGGATGAGTGATTTGGAGAGAGTGTACTGTATAGTTCACTGTGAGTGTACGGTCACAGTTTGAACCCGAGTTTGTCCACCTCTTGTCAAACAGCCAAACTCTGACATTTCCTGATAAACGGTTTAACACAAGAGACACCTGAATCAAATCCCTGTTAAACACAATGAGCTGTGTCTGTGTTTTATCGTCAGATTCTTTCTTTATTGAAACCAAATTTATCGTCAACATCCTCAAACAGATCAGATAATACATGTACATAATTCACGTTGTATGTCTGTGTGTTTTTAACAACTGATTAACAGAAGATTGACTCAGGACACGTGTAATTCATTTAATGTGTCTGGATGCATCAACTTTCTCTGAATTATTGAAAAATATTGTTCAGCGTTTAGGTATTAGCAGGTGCAGGTGAGGCCATGTGCAGACTAATCTTTGAACCCTGTGCAAACTGACAGCGGCAGTGTACAACAGAGTCATCCACCCACTGTGTGTGTGTGTGTATGACAGCAGAGCGGACAACCCACGCTGCAAATATTTACCTTAGGTCCAAGTCAGCACAGAGGGCATTTGGCAATGAGGGAACAAGTGTGTTTCCCACTTATTCCACCAGACATGATGAGCTGTGAGAGACTCTAACACTGAACACACACACGTCTGACCACAGCAAAGCAGAGGTGTGTCATTGGATATATATACATGTATATAGGAAGGATTCCACCACACACTCAGACTCAGAGGTGATGAAGAACAAAGGTACATAAATACATTAGTTAACTGTAATGATATATCATACATTTAAATCTGCCTGTTTGTTAGAGCGGTCGTCTAAGTAGAAGTGGCAGTTCGATCCAAGTCTTCCTCATTTCGAATGCAGAAGTGTCCTTGACCAAGATACTGAACCCCAAATGTCCTTCTCATAGAGAAAAGTGCTACACATAGATGCACTGTATGAATGTGTGAATGTAAAAACTGTGCTGTAAAGAGCTTTGAGTGGTCATCAAGACTAGAAAGGCGCTTTATAAATGCAGACCATTTACCATTTAATATTTTCCAACAGATTTCTTGCTAGTTACTTTAAGTTATCTTATGTTATATAAGTATAAGATTATATGCAACTGTCATTATGCAGTTTCTAATGCACCTTTCTAGAAACGATGTAACCGGCACAAATATAGACAAAATGAATGCAGAGTACGTACAGAAGGCTATGTCCTGTTCCTTTAGATGGCCCAACACCTTTCTACGACACTCCAAATTCTATCTTTAATATCTATCATCTACCTTTTGATTAATCTAGAAACTAAATCTTTATCAAAATCTTTCCAAAGCCTGAACTGGTTTTAAGACTTGTTGCCACCTGTCCCACACCCGGTGCCATCTTGCAACTTGTCACAAAGAGTCAAGCTCTGCTGCTGGAGTCGTTGTTGTGGTGCATGAAGGGAGTTTGGAGCGGTAAGCGTAAACCTGATTTGTGTCATACCACGGCACACTTCAGAATGAGCTCAGTAGTCGATCACGCTGGCAGCTGCAGGAATGCATACAGAGAAAATGAGGACGAGGAGGGGAGAGAGAGAGGGACAGAAAAAAAAGTGAAGTAACAATCATTCACAATAAAGGGGACCTGAAAATCGGGTGCCAAACCAACTTATACTGCATGACCGCGATGGCGACATGCCCTAAATTTCTCCCTCATTTCTGCTGCAAATGCAAGTACAAATGATTGTTAATGCATTATTCACAAAACAGAGCCTTCTCCCCCAATTTTCTCCACTGATGTGCGTCCTCTCCCTTTGATGATATAACCGCAGTAAAAAGGGGAGAAAAGTGAGGGAGTGCAGAAATGGAAGAGTTCAGAGGATGCCGTTTCTCCTGGGACTACAGAGCTCTCATCCCAAAGGGGATCCTGCGCTCTTCTGAAACAGTTTGAATCTTCCTGTCGATCAGGCTCCAAACAGCAGCATTTACATATCAATCATTTCCTCTCTGCCATGACTGCAACCGTCAGTGCCAGGATACACACATGGCCTGCGTACACCATATCCTCCGGCTCGCTTTTCATCAAACGGATAAATGCAGGGTATTCCTGTACATGCTCCTTATGTCTTTATTTATGGTATTTTAATTTAAACATTTACGTGAACGCAAAAATCTAGAAAAAGCTTTACAGGCAACCTGAAAAACAAGCGGAGAGAATAACCTCAGAATCACCCAGCGATGTCTTTGAACTCCGGGATCCAGATATGGCAGCAGCAACAATTGGATGAGCGTGTTACGGGGAAGATGAAAGGCAGTCAAACTTGTAGACGTAATAATTGGGCTGAAGCCTTTCATGATTCATACAGAGGCTTCATCGTACTGTTCAGTCAAGCCAGTGATCCCAAATGTTGAATAGGCTTATACAGTATATCTCTGGATTCTTTGTAAAGCTTAGCAGTGGATGATAAAAAAGCCAATTAACTTCCTTCTGCTGTTTCGAGCGTTGCATAAAAGGATGATTTTTATTTAAAATATGATAAAATTAGTTCCCTCTCAACACATGCACCTGACATAGAGCTGCATTTTTTTCAGTTTTACCACTGGCTCTTGTTTACGCTATGAGCAAATGTGTCTTTTTAGAAATGGTTAGGAAAACTTGCACAGACTTAAAAGAGATGCTCGTAATACAGCCAGGATAACGTTAGCTTAGCTTAGCCAGTGGAAAACTGTTTTATCCAACAATAACAAAATATGCACAAACTTTATGAGCTATATGCGGCTCAGTATTTCTGGCCTGCACATCACACCCACAGACTTAATGAGCTAATTAGTTAGCCTTTTTGCTAGCTTTGGGACCATTAGACTAAGGCTAGCCCCTGTTTCCAGTTTGCTAAAGGAAACAGTTTGACATCTTAATATCGACACTGCTCTGTGGTCTGTTAAATGTAGAACAGAATAGGGCTCGAGCCAGCAGTTTGCAAGGTTAGCAGACTGGAAACATGGAAAACAACAGTTAGCTTGGTTCTCGTGTGCCAGGCTGAGAAATCATTTGCACATAACCATATATTAAACCTTAATATATCATTTTACACTTATTTGTTTCTGTCAAACAGAAACAAATGACTTACAAGAGATTTCAACTATAGTACGCATCAGAGGCGGGTCAGGCAGCTAGCAGGCTTATAAGTTTAGCACAGCTGTCATTTGTATCCAGAGATACAACAAAAGTCTAAAAAATATAAGAGCAAAATACCAATTTTACGCTTTGTTTGGATTTGAAAACAAAACAAAACATATTGCACATAAATTGGGGAACTATGTTTATAGGCAGACTTTGTTAGCTTTGGACAAAGCTTGGCTAAACTAACCATCTGCAGGCTGTTTCTTAACACTGTAATCAAACTCTTGGCAAGGAAGCAATTCAGCTTTCAACATGTCAAACAATTGCTTTAAAATGATATTTCCATGTGATATAAAGTGGTTAATATGGTGGCTGACTATCCAAGGTCTTACCCAACTAAGACTGGCCTCACTCTGTGGATAAGCAGTATAGGTATTGGTTGGATTGATGAATGAGTGTTTAAAAAAGCAGAGCTGGAAGAGTTTAATATCTTGATCTGTAATAGAAGAGGAGAAATGTGGAATAATCTCCAGCAGACCTGTTTTCCAAAAGCATCTTTTTTTTCAAAATGAAGTTGATAAGAGCAAACTGATCCTGCTGCTGCTGTCACAGCTCATATTTCTCTGGAGTGTGCATGTGTGTAGTGAGAGGCATGGCAGCAATAAATAGATTAAAGTGTGTAATGGCCCAATAACCACCCTCCACCGTGGTTGGGTGATTCACTTTAAAAAGGGGTCTGCAGCTGTCGGGGCTGACTTAAATTCAGATTTGTATAATCGGGAGACTTGTACGACTATATTTTGGTGTATATGTGTGTGTGTTTGTGTATCTCATTCTTACATTCAAATTTAGGCATGTGTATAAATGTGTGCATGAATACAAATGTGCTTGTATGTGTGTATGTGTGCCAAGGTGTGCATGTGTGTGCATGTGTCTCAATAGCGAGCAGTCACAGGGCTCCTGACGGCTCCATAAAGGAGCCTTTGAATGGCTTGGCTCTGGTAAATTCATAGCAGATGTGAGGGAAAGAAAATCCACCCAGGTTGAGTGGCCCTTCACTGCGAAGGCGACAGGAGTCCAATCCAGGGGAGGCAGACGGACGGCAGACAGGAGCCAGGAGAGAGGGACACACACACACGCGCTGGTTGAATGCCAATCAGCCATGAGAGAACTCTGCACAGCACGAAGCAGGAGACAAGAGTTTTTCTTTGAGCCATTTTGGGTTTTACATTGAAAATAAGTCCCCCTTTTCATTCCTGAAAGAAAAACTTTGAATTCCCTGTTTCTTTCTGGGCAGCTTTTCCATTCAAGCGTTCAAGTTCAGGCCAGGTGCATGCTTCAGGGATGGCCTCCACATACTGGATCATGCCGTACGGTTCCCTCCGGACCCAGGGAGTCTGGAGCGCTCAGAGGCCAGGCTTGATGCCACCTTTCCTGGCTCTGACTGACGCCAGAGGAGGGCAAGGGGAGAGACTGGCGCCTCACCGCCAATTAATGTCCTCTCACACTGAGAGCACGGCCAGGTAACACATGATAGGGCTTCGCTCTCTCTAGCAAAGAAGCCCCTGCAGACAGTCAGTTGGGGTGAGACTCATTAACTTATCCATGCGCAGGACATCTGTTACTGACACCCGAGGAGAGCATGTTTTTTTCAAATGGTGAGTGGGTCACAGGAAGAAAATGAGCCACAGGTTCATCCTACCACAGTATCATAATGAAACTTACCGGTAAATGTAAATTGTTTTCACATATATATATAAAGTAACATACATTTTGGGTGCTTAGAAATGCAATACAAAAAAGAAAAGAAACAGAATGTCCCAAGAAAAATTATACATTCAGTTGGTAGTATATTTGTTCCACTTACAGGAACATAAAAATTCAACTTAATACCTAAATGTTCTGGAAAGATCCATATTCAGCTTTATTCAGAAATTTAATTCATAAAGTCACTAAGTAACATTAGCTGTGTCTTAATTCGGGGGCTGCATCCTTCAGAAGCTGCGTTTGAAGACTGAATGTGTCATGGCGGTGGGATTGTCCAATTTCTGAGGCTCCTTCAAATGCTGCTAACAAATTCATCCTTCCATCAAAGGCTCCAACAGGTGGGTTCCTCACAGCCCAACCCATCCCAGGATTCATTGTGCTTCAGTGAGGAACCGTTTTCCAAAGAGGTAGAAGCGAAAAGATGTCAGATGCCTGAGTATCATGCTTCAACTCAACTGAACAGTTAATGTTGCACAGTTTAAAAAAACCAAGGGGCATTAAAACTTTCTCGATGTGTCCAACTGCAGCTCTTAAATTGCTGTTGCTAAGCAACAGCAATAAGGGCGGGACAAGCTGGTGATGCAAATTTTGGAAATCCTCTGTAGCAGACCATCTCTTTTGGTTCGGCCTTCGCAGGCCGCCTCCTCCATTGGCTGCGTAGACCATGTCCTCTGAAGAACCCAGCCCCTGAATTGAGACGTGTGACAGAACCAGCTAATTCTAAAAATTAATTCTATTGTTACTAAAGGTACATTTCAACCCATTTAGCCATTTAAAGCTGCTTAATTAAGCAGTGTAACCTCAGCCCTCGGCCAAGAGGCAATTGTCCCCAAGTGTGATGACTTTAAATCTTGAAAATAAATGAACTCCTCTTTGCATATAGAAATCTACATTTACTTTTTTTTAAACTGAGACTAGACCAATATATAAAAGTTCCTTGCTCAGTGTCAGTAAAACCTGCCCCAGCTTTAATTAAAAGAAGCCTAGAACATTTTTATGAAGTGAGGGCAGTGACGTTCATTCTCACACTGTTTTTTTTCTGCTTCCTATAATTACCACTGATAGATGTAAGGTCCAGCTTTATTACCTGTGTTGGTACAAACAAGGTGTGTGAACAATGAGGTATTTTCTTAGTTTAAAGCGATGAGAGAACCCATGTGCCAGCTCATAAATGAGGCCCCAGCACTTTGTATCCGGAGGCGATCAGTAAACACAGCATGATCTCAGTCTCACTTGTAAACCTGCTCTGACTGGGACAAAAAGCTGCAGTGGTGTCGAGATGTACTTAAATTTACTTTCATGTTTCAGGAATGAATCGCTTGATAAATACGATCATCAAAAAACCACATAACAGGATGGACGAATGTTAGAAATTACCCTCCGGTGTTCCTGATTCCTTCCTGTGTGTCCTGTGCCAGTTCACAGAGATGGGTTTGTGTGCAAGGGTGCTTCCGGAAAACCAGACTCTGGAGAGTAAGCAGATTTTTTCTCTAAGCAATACACCCTCCTCTGTACGTGGGGGCACTCGGCCTGTAACTCAGGCTGTTCCATTTGACTGCAACTGAAAACAAACAGAGAGAAGGAGAACTTCACACCCTGAGCAACCTCTCGAGCGGATAAATCACTCTACATCTCCCATCTGCATTTCTTCCTCTTCTTCTGCTTTTGTATGTCGATGCTCTTCCTCTCTCTCTGCCATCTGTCTCTTCTTCTCCAGTCTCTTCATTCCACGCTCAGATGAAGCTCTGGGGAAAGACAATGCTGAGGAGGGGGTTGGCCGTCGGGCATCGCTTTCACTTTTAATTAAAACTTCGCACCCAAATAAATGTAGCCGAGTATCACACCCACTCATATCACCGTATGAAAAGAGCCCGCTGGGGCCAGATGTTTGCCTTAGCGAGGATAAATATCTAAGTGGCAGCTTTCTCTGTAAGGGAATCTGCTCCCTCTGTCGTTTTGTCGGATTAGCCGGGGTAAGGAAAACATGGGGATCGTGTTCCGTGCGTTTCCCACTCTCGGGCCGCTCAGCATAAACACCACGAGTTCTTGGCCTCCCTCACATCCGCCTCCTCCTCAGCTCCTCAACAGCTCTCCTCAGGCCCCCGGGGGTTCCAGCGCCGGGGTTTGTTTTAGTAGCACATAGCCCCAGAAGAGTGTTTGGTTGTGTTGTGTGTCACACTGGGTGAGTGTTTGATTATGTTGAGTGTTACATGGTGTGGGTGTGCATGAGCAGAGAGGCGGGGGACGATAATCCTTCTTCTGCTTTGTCCTCTGCTGTGCAGCTTTAGTCTTTGCAGGACACTTCACACTGGAGCTGTGGAGGAACTCATGTAGCTGCTGCTGCTGAGAGAGGGGGACCTCTGGGCTGTGAGGCTCTCTCTGTTGTGTCCACAGGAAAAATGAATGGGTGAGGACTCCTTGAGTAAGAATGTTTGGAAAGAAGGGCTGAATCAAGGCCACTGCAGGTTCTCAAACCGCTTTCAATGATACGTCTGTTTGCAGGGGCCGTGCACGTGCTGCAATGACTTGCATTCTAAAGGACATAGCTGGTGATGCCCTATGTTAAGACTAAAACCCGAAATATATCTAATGCCTGATATATGTTATTTCTCTGTGACACAGAGCTCCATTATTTTCTTAAACCTTTCAAAAGGAATATATTACTACATACATCACTTATTCCTTCATTATGATTAATGTGAATGTTGTAGTTTTAGGACGTTTTCACACTTGACCCTAACCCATGTCTTTGTTTACATTTGATCTGGATAGTCTGGGTGTCACATTGCAATTTAAGGAACACACTGTTGGAAACGTTCGTCCTGTCGGCATCACTTGCGCGGCTTCGTCTATTTGACATTGATTGGTTTGTAGATAGTTGAGCGTCTGATGTCAGCATGTTGTTAATTTAGTGGGTAGTATAGACTTTCTGTCTAAATGGAGAAAATGAATGAAGCCGTTATTTTTAATAATTTCATCGCTACTGTATATATGGAATCACTACCAGCATCATCACATCCTGAAGCAGTACTCAACACTACAGTTTTAATGCTCCAATGGGTCCTTATCGTTCAAACATTGTATCGTTAGAGACCGGAAGCAATCCTGCGAGCCTGCAACTCTGCTTCTGGAGAGACCAGAAAGGCTTCTGATTCTTTTCCTCTCCTTAATGCTGACTCAATTTCCTGAAATTGGTCTGAAAGTCTGAACTTCACACTGCAAACGAACAGAACCATGGTTCAGTTTGATCTGGAACAAGACCACCTCTTGTTTTGGACCACGGTCAGAGGCACATTACCACACGAAATTGAAAAGTCTGAAGGTCCAGAACAAACAAGGTAGGTGTGATATCTGTCAGCCCCACACACACGCCGTCTTGCTTTCATTAATATTCTCACAAGCACACAAAATGCGTCTTAATACACCTTTGAAAATAGTCCCCAATAAATGCACTATTTAATCTTCTTTGGAAAATGTTTGCTAAAATCTAGAGCTCCCTGGCTCCTGAGAAAAAAATGAAGTGTAATATGACTTGCTTTAAAGATTTTTTTACCTTCTGTGTGAATTAATAAGATTTGCACTAGGAGCCTCAGACAGAGAGATTGTAGGGCACTAATACATGAGCTGACAGACGGTTGGTTTTGGTATTTTTATGAGTCAATGAATAAATTACAGGAAACAGCATTCATCCTCGAGGTTCAAGCTCACAAATCACCTCATAGGATGAAACATGGTGATTGTGCGGGGCTGTTTTTGTTGTTAATGAGTAAGCCCTGTTTAGCCCTGTTTGGCTGCATTGAAGAAACCAGTCTGTGTAGCACGGAACACCTGGACCAGTTGGGTTCTGGTTTGGGGCTACAGATCGACCCTGCTAATAGGCACTACAGAGCCCCCTTCCTACCTTACACACACACACACACACACACACACACACACACACACACACACACACACACACACACTAGCCTAGAACCACCACACACACATTAGCCTAGAACCACTTTCCACTTAATGAGACTCTGCCCTGGCCCGTAAACAAGCCCAGATGCAACCCCAAACATGCACAGGAAATGTCTCATGACCAGAACAACAAAAAGACTCTGCCAGCTCATGCATGATGGGGTGTGAACAGGAAGGCTGATCCTTGCAGGTTTTTCTCCCTCTCTGCTCCACAAGCACTTATTATCCTGGGGGGAAAGGGCCGCATGTGGTACTGCTGCTCTAGCTCTTGCTCCGCATGCCAAATCCTCGCCGGCCGCCAAGATCATCACAGACCGCTGCCTCGCTCCTTTTCCACAGCCTACAGTTACAGTGTGTACACAAACCACAGTTTATTCAGCACTGCACCGGACCTGGCATGTCAGCTTTGACACGCCACAATAGGAACAATGTCTGCTCCTGCACAAAGAGTATCTCTCATGCAACAAGGTTTTTATTTTACTTGTGGGGGGCTGAGACCTTGACAAAAGGTCCAGTGTTAGAGTGAGTGTGGCCCCAGCTGGTTTCCTTTACTACACAGACTGGCTAATGTACAGTGATCAACTTGAGTCAACAGTCCTGGGCAGAAAAAAGAAGGGTTTAATTGATGATAGGAATCTTTTTTTTTTTTTTGGTCAAATGTGGTTGAACTGCCCTGAAACGTCTCATTTCATTTTCTGTAAAACACAAACAACCCTGGACAAACTCACCAGCTACTTGCATAATAGGCAAAAAGAGTGAGTTAATTAAAAAGTTCATTTTGGGGAAACCGAGAACAGGAATCGGGACTAAAGAATGGTTTCCATGGGTGATACAAGGGGTCTCCCACGCCATGCACAACCCCAAACACACACACACACACTAAACTCCACACAGACTCACAAGCCCCAAACACACTGCCTCTCCTTAATTAGCCAATTATACCCCCCACACAAACTTCTGAGCTGCTTCACAAAGGACTTTTATACCTTTAGAAAGTCTGGTCGAGCAAAATCACTGCTCTGTTTGAGACCACATACACCCCCCTCACTAACTCACTTATTTATTAAATGTACAAGATTATAAAGAAATTGTTTGGCATCCTGAAACTGAGAAGATTAGAAAATGTTCATGTCTGTCGACTGTTAATAAAGACGTCTGACATGACAGCACTCCAAAAGTGAAGCCAAAGCATCTTGATTGCCCCCAAGTGGTTGGCTGCAGTATTGGTCAGAAACCCTTCCTCCTCCATGTTATCAAAAAGAATATTGACCAAACTAAACAGGAAGTTTGGTTTCGATCAATCAGTTTCAATCAGGTTATTTGATGCGATAAAAACTTGAAAACATCAGGATTGACAGGAGAGACTGACACACGATTGGTCAAGTGCATGTATTAGCAAGACATCAATGCTTAGGCTTCATCTACCAACTTGCATGTCTGCAGACAGACTCTAAATGTGAGAGATGGAAGCGTCTGTATCCAGGATACTTCTGGTCCATCTATAATCTGTACAATAAGTGTGAAGCTACAGCCATAACAACTAATGGAATGGCATTTAAAATCAAATACAATACAAAATCTAAAATCAAGAACAGCAAATAAAATAAAACAACATAATTTATAATTATGGCAAAGGAAAACAATATAAAGAACATAATATAGCTCAGAACAATCAAGTGAAAGCCAAAAGTACGTTTTGAGGGATGATTTAAAAACAGACTGAAGTTCGGAGTTATTGGCTTCCTCTGCGAGTGTTAAATGATTATTAAGCAGTTAAACCAGCAGTGCTGCATCGCCAAGTTTGCAATGTGCACATTATCTGGAAACTTCTGGAATCAGGACAGTCAATATGAAACACAACCAAGTCTAAAGAAGCAGGGGGAGAAAAAAAACGCAGACAAGAACAAACTTCAAAACTCCAAAATCAAAGAGTGTGAAATGCAGTGGAGAATAGCAGCTCCTTACCCTGAGCCCGGGGTGGGAGGGAGGGGATCAGTGCGTCGGCTCTGTGCTCTCTGAACATGGAGCCGAGGGGTGAGCCTTTGATGGGGGAGCGTGACATGAGCACATTTAGGATGGGGTTGCAGCGACAGTGTGACAGCAGACGCACTTGCCAGACATATGACTGATCCCCGGATCTGACGTGGTTCTGATCCACTCTGCTTCCTGCTGACAGACAATTTAGTGCCTGAAATCGTGACTCACATCAACTATCCCGCTTTAACTGTCCCACTGGGGCCTTTCCTCTTGTTTTAAAAAGCTCGACTCAAGAGTTGAAAGATGCTAAGCTCTCATACCCTCATACTGAATTCATGTATTCCAGCATTTTCAAAGGGCCACGGATGTTAATGTTGAATCTATGCCGCTGCTGGAGCCTCGCTATTGGTCGATCATTCTTTAGTTATTCAGTCGATGGCACAAACAAAAACCACGGGGGTTTAGAGATGTTCAGGAGGGTCAGAGCCGGTTTCAGGGCTGAACTTAGACTCCCACATCCTGTCCTTCTACACTCCTTCCCTTTAAAGTGTTTCTAAAAGCAGTCCTTGCACGGGTTTGAGCTCTTTGTTGATGCTGTTTTCACTCTTTTTTCCTGTCCTTTGTAACTACTGCTCCCTCTCTTTTTCTCTGGGGAGAGACTCTTTGGTACAAGAGATTAGAGCGGGTGCTGCCTAGCAACTGAATAAAAATGGCAGCTACAAAAGGGGCGCTCTCACTCTCCAACGTCTGACCTACATAATCCCAAGCCTCTGATCGTGCAACACAACAAAATGATGAAAGGCCCTGCTGGGATTTAACCCTCAAACAAATACTTGTCATCGCTGACCCCCTGGCTCAAAGAGCAATCGCGCCTCCTGTGAAAAACACTAAAGGGTGACTTCTGAAAATCTTGACGGTGCCTAATTAGAAAGGAAGAAGAGGCTGTGAACACTATTGGAAATGAGATGAATGCATCTGAGGAGATGGCAGCAGAGTGGCAAAGGAGATTAACAGTGATCACAGCAATGCTGTTGGCTTCAGAGAGCGAGAGCGAGCGGCGGAACCTCCTTCTGTTCACTGATTCATCTCTCCTTCAGCCACAGGCAGACAGAGCGCAGGAATGAGCACAGAGGGATGAGAAAGCTTTACTTCTCTGTCTTCTGCTTGTTGATCAAAGGACATGAAAAACCACATGGAAGGAAAAGATACAGCAAAAAAAGATGGAAACTTTTTCTTGAAACTTTCTCGTCCCGCAGTGTTTCATAATATCATCTGAACAGCCTTTAGTGCTTGTTACCACTTTGTGTTGTGCCCCCACTCCTGACCTGTCTGCACCTTTGACACCTCCGACATTGCATTACTTTACTGCATTTCCCCACAATACTCGACAACACGTGCATTCAGTCTTTGCAGGATCAAGATCTAGATGTAATCTAGATTGTATATGAATCCCTGTGGAATAAAATCAAGACATCAGTTAAGAGAGAAGATCACTCTGTCTTTTTTACAGAAGCCTTGTTATGCCATTCACTATAATGCACAACATATGTTAGGATTTTAACATAACAAATGTCTCTTATATTTTCACTGTAAACATCACTCGAGGTAAAAATTCCATCCGTCCATCATCAATTCATACCGCCATCTTATAAGGGTTGGGGGAGGCTGAAGCCAATCCCACTAGACATTGGGTGAGAGGCAGGGTACACCCTGGACAGGTTGCCAGCATATCACAGGACCAACAAACAGAGAAAAACCACTTTACACTCACATCTTCAGTCAAGTTAGTCTCAAAATATCCTAAACCCAATCAGGTGACAGAGCTAACAACAGCATCACCATGCATGTGGAAACGTAACCCAGAGGCTCTGCGTTAAAATGAAACAATCCAAAGTCCCAAACCCAAATTAATTTAATCCAAAATCCTGGTGTTGCCACCAGTTACATTCCTGAAATGTGTGTCACAGTTTATAGACTTCAGTGTTGGTTCTTATACCTTTTATACCTTGTTTTGAGGTTAAAGTCCTGTTTAAGTACCGCTCCACATGTTTTGTTTTTTGTGAATGTGCAGAGGTAGTTTTTTATTGGCAATGGAGGTGAAGACAACAACTCTCATGATCCCACTCTGCTTCATGATGTCATCAAACTAGAGCTTCTGTAATTTTTTTGATTCAGGGAACCCTAGTGGCCGAAGTTGCGTAATTTACGATTAGATAAACAACATTTGGTTTGTTAGTAAGAAGGATTACTCAAAATCTACTGAACTGATCAAGAATATTTATTGGAGGTGTAAAGCATGACCCTAAGGAAGAAACTATTAAAATTTGGTGTGGATCTGGACCAGAGGGTGGATCAAAAAAATTAGTTTCACTTCCTTTCACATGGTAAGAGAGGGCGTTGACCTTATAGAGGTATGCACTCTCTGAGTGCCCTTCCATAGTTGCATTACGGATTTTCAAAGAGGGAGCATTAATTAGAATTGAACTTTATCTCTCTAAACATGTCAGAATGGGATCATAACATTATTTTTTTAGTTTATAACTGGATTCCAGGTCTTTTAGGCTGATGTTTAATTTATACTTCATTCTGATTTAATTTAAATAATTTTAATTTCATTCCCTCTAATTCATGTCTCTGCCCTCTTTGGCTGAAGATGAAAGGGTGGCATCTGGACGTCTGGTGATTTATGTCACATCAAGCATTTCCTACTTTCAGTAGCAATACATCTCCACTGCAGTGTCCAAACGATCAGTCTGTCAGTTATTGGGGCTTTATGTCTTATTTCCTTCAGTGGACAAAACACAAATGAGTGTATTTTGTTTTGAATAAGGAGACATATTCTTTTAATCTTGTGCAGCAATTAGCTTTATTTGTGGTCATGACAATTGGTTCATAAAAAGAGAAAAACAAAGAGTCATACTGATAACAGTTGGTGTGTTGCTGACCCAAGATGAAAAATGGATCCTGACATATGGATATTAGACAAAAAGGAGAGGTGAAGATTGGTTTAACATATTGTATATAAACTTTTGATGAGCATGGTTCTGTTGATTGGGTAACATGTGATTTTGAATTGAACAAAAATCTTTGAGTATTTCTTCTGCAGTGCTGCTGAAATTCCCAAACACTGAATGATCTTGTGTTCTCCAGAGCAGCCGCTCAGCCTGCGTGCTTCCATTTGCCTGACGTGATAAATGCTGCAGGAAAAATTTCAGCTGCTCCATCTCTTCAACCACTTCAGCACACTTGACACTGTATTTCAACATACAGCCAAATTCTCGGTGTATTTTAACCTCTGGAGCAGATTCTCCTCAGAGGTCACTGTGTAAATGTGTACGTCTGCGTAGGGACGTATCACGTATGATTTTATGTGTTTGTGTCCTGTTCTAACGGGCGAGAGCAGCGGTGTACAACAGGATGTCTGACTGGAGTCCGGTTGCGTGGAGTACTGAGCTGTCTGAACTCTGCTGCTCTCTGACTGCTGCATTTTCATGGAAAGCATCTCTTTGGGGGCCTGCAGTTTTTCAATGCGCTCATTTACACATCAAAACAGCTCAGGAAAGGGATAGTGCTCAAGGGGGGCGAGGGACTGCAGGAGGAGGGAGGGCAGAGTAATGAAGGATGCTTTATTTTCTCTTTTTTCCCCCTCAGGGTTGGGCAGGGGGTTTAAGTCTACGAGGGAGGCACATTGATGCCATAATGATCGCCTTTAATCAGACCCATGACCAGATGGAGGGATTTCTCCTCGGCAGACAAAAACATGGTGTCAGCATCTAAAGAGGGATAACCGCTGAGGCGTTTTTACGCCTGAGAAAGAAAAAAAGAAATTCCACAAATCCTGGGTAAATATTCTCACTCTGTGTTGATTCAGAATCAACAAATACACAGTTCGGCTCGCGGGCAACACAATGAAATATTCCTGAGAAACCTGTGAGGAGAATGTGTTGCCTTTTCTGGGAGTAGTCTCAGTTTGGGCCCCAGGCAAACTCACTGCACAGTGCGACTGACGCTGACACTGTTTAACCTCCTGAGCCAGAGGAGAAGAAAAACAGAGCAGACGCTCAGCCAAACTAAATCTTTTGAATGAGAGTGAAGCGTATACTCGCTCCTGAAATTGGCCGTTACGGGAAGATGGGGTGGGGTCTTCTTCGAAACAAGCCTGGTGTTGATTGGCTGGCTCCAGCTCTGTAGACCTCAGGTGTGTGTGTGTGTGTGTGTATGTTTGGTCCAGGTATTTCTGATTTTGTGAGGACCTGAACCTGTTTGCACAGTCACATTATGGGAACTTATGGGGACGAATACATCAGGGACACAAAGGTCAGCCCCAATGAGGCAAAACTTCACTTCTGAGCTCCTGGTTAATGTTAATGGTCAGATGTGAATTATTGCTAAGTTAAAGTGTTAAAGGGTTCGGTATAAATTGGTTTTGGTTAAAGTTAGGGATAAGGTTTTGGTTAGGCTGTCCATGATGAATGGAAGTCAATGCACAGTCCTAATAAGGAGAGCTGCACAAACCTGAGTGTGTGAATGTGTGTTTGTGTGGTGCAGGTATTTCTTATTTTGTGGGGACCTAAACCTGTTTGCACAGTTGCATTATGGGGACTTGTCTTGCTTTTAAGGGGTAAATCTCCAGTAGTCAATGTAAGTCAATGTAATGTCCTCTGAATTCATAGAGGCAAGACTGTGTGTGTGTGTGTGTGTGTGTGTGTGTCTGTGTGTGTGTAGGAAAGGTGTTCCCGGCAGCCACATCTCTGGCGCCAAAAGGAACCACAGCTCAAACAAACTCTGTTTTTGGAATGAAGCGTTCTTTCTTGCCTCTATCTGAAGCCCTGATTCCTTTCCTCTGCGAGTGAGAGAGAGAGTAAGGAGCTAAAAATAGCCGTCAGTGACCTGGAAATGTAGAATTCATATTTGTGGGGGAAAACAGAACCAGGGCAAAGTCATCGTGTTGCAGGTCATTTTTCTGTTGACCTTTGTAATCTTAAAAAAATGTCTGTTATATTTAGCAACAAATGTAAAACATGTAAAAAAAGAAATGCAGAAAGGGAAAGAAAACAAAGGTTTAAACAGACGCTTTGCTACAGAAGACAAACTTGCCCTCTGCACCACCCTGATGTCCTTAACGCTCTGCAGCTACCTCCTCCCTATCTAATCAGTGCAGCACGGCACAGGTGGAACAAGCTGGTTTGTGTCTCACACAGCAAGTGTTTGGCCTCTCTGGGTCATGTCACTGGAGTGTAAACTGGGGAGGAAGCACGCGCCCCCGCTCAGGCACCCATGAACTGGAACATGTGGCTGAAAGCACCACCAGCCGAGTCTCCGGCTGCGAGCGTGCTCCAAGCAAAACAGGCCCCCCTTTTTTAATAGTTAAATGTGATCCACACTGTGTCAGAGTCCAGGACTAGCAGCGCTCACCTGCCAAGCCATGGACAGCGTCTACAATGGCTGAGTAATGAAAACAAAAAAAAGGTAGGATGTTGGTAGTTAACCCACAACTTGTTCTGCAGGAGGAAGGAATATGTAATTTAAGTTAACTCAGGCGTTGCACATATCCACACAGCACGGCACAGAGTGGAAGTGTGGTTAATTTACTGCAGAGATGCACCTTCGATTTAAACCAGTGTGTGTGTGTTTGGTAAATGAATACTAACGTGGAACAAGCTGTAGTAGCATGAATCATATTCAAACAGCTGGAATGCAAATGGTGGAAAAATGAAAACAAAACAGCTTCTAACCTCTGGAGATGTCAGCGAGCACACGCCTGGTTCACGCTGCTGAGGTTCCACTAACGTAATGAAAACAAGCTCCCGGTCATCACACTTTTTCCATATTATCACTCCCATGTGTTACTGCTGCAGCTCATGACACAATATCACACAGTCATAGCAAACAATCAATTACACCACTGTCAAACACTGTGATTTCCAGTGTTTGCTGTGACACAACTTGCTGTCTGTGGCTCCAATTTATGTTGGCACTTAAAATGTTAAATGCAAAAAACTATTTATTTACACTTTTTAATGGACCATCTGAGAACATGGTGGCTCTTGTGCTCAATAAAATAGACTTTTATGACTGAAAAGTTAGTTGCAAGACACAATTTGGGGTATTTATCTAATTAAAATAATGCTATACAAACTATTTGTACAAACTCATGGCAGTTTCTGAAGAATTTATGGGTGCATTGTTTCTTCGACTCAACCAAACTCCTCGCAGTGTATCATATTCAATCATTTGAGAATGGAAATTTGGAAATTACATGTTCTGGAATTCCCTTAATTAAAAAATGCCCTTCCAAAAGCCACAAACCACACAGAAATGTTAATATTAGGTTTATAATCCATCTACTCGATGAACGACCACGACTCTGAGTGCCTGTGCTCGACTTAAATCTGTCAGTGAAACCATGCAATCAGGCTGAAATCCACTTCAGATTTGTCGCCTCGCATCAAAGTGATGAGTGTTTGCTCAAGGATCAAATGGAGCAGCGAGAGGGCAACAACAGTGATTCTGTGGAAGGATTAAAACAGCCATTAATTAAATATACTCCTCCGCAAGCTGCCACTGCCATTTTTTTTTAAGACTGTGATGCAAGCATGAATACTTGCCACGGTTTGTCACTCTATTCATCAGCGATTCTCTTTGAGGATTATTGTTGGTGGACGCCTCTGGGATGTGAAGCATGCACTTGGAAGACAACACATTTTTGGCGAGGAGCTCCCAGTGTACAAGAAAAAAAAGAAGATCCCAGGAGAAGACTGGCAGGAAAGTCAGGGATGGATATGAGCAATCATTGGTGACTATTAAACCTCAGTTTAACACTGTGGAAACTGTTAAATATTCATTAGAAGACACATAATGAGTGAGGCAGTCAACACGACGACAACAATAACACCAGTCAGCGATGAACATGAATTCCACAAATTTATTATCCACCAAAAAGGCCAGAACCAGAGTTCTTAGAAAAGGCACTTAATTTCCCTTGACCTTTAATAAATGTATCTAAACAACAAATCTGATAAGAGGCAAGGTGAACTTTAAATTAAATATATTTACAATAAATAAAACTTTTATACAGATTTATACAGTAAAACATGCCACTTTCAGGAGGAGAGATGCCTCCCATAACAGTCTCTTTTTTCTGCTTTGCAACACTGGGGCATATTTTCTCCACAGAACACTATGAACAGAAAAATATGTGTAACAATACTGAACATTTCCCTTTATGCTTTAAATACTGTTTATAGCTAGTGTCTCATGCCTGTACCTGTGTGTCCCTTGGCAGCAGCAGAGGAGTAACTGACAGTTCACTTCAACCACTCTTCTTAAAAAGTCTTTAGCAGCTCCTTACACAGGGCATTAGGTGTGTGTGTGTCTGTGTGTGTGTGTGTGTGTGTGTGAGAACATATGTGTTTTCATTTTGCAGTGTTTGTGTGTCGCTGTGTGCTCCCTCTCAGACGTGTGTGGGGTTGTCTGAGTGCAGGTCAGTCTTGGCCATGTGCAGAACCACAGCAGGAGACTTGTAGTGGCAGTGCGTGCTGCCGCAGCTCACGCCGCTGCAGGGTTTCCTGCTACTAGTCCTGTCCGTCAGCTTCCTGCTGCACAGGCCCTGCCAGGTCTGCAGGGTCTTGGAGCTCCACACCCACACTCCACTGGTGATGCCCACCACCAGCGACATGAAGATCTTGAGCATGAACACTGCCACAGTGGGCACGGACGCCTGCAGCGAGCACTCGCCGCTGTGGCCGTTGAACGAGCCGCACTTCATCTGCAGCCCCCTCAGCTTCCAGTAGTCCATGTTTAGCCTCTCGTAGAAATAGCAGACTATGACACAGGTGGCAGGCACCGTGTAGAGAATGGAGTAGATGCCAATTTTCACCATGAGCTTCTCCAGCTTCTCTGTGTTGGTGCCCTCCGTCTTCATCACCTTGCGGATGTGGAAGAGAGCCACGAAGCCCGTGAGGATGAAAGAGGTGCCGATGACCAGGTAGCAGGACAGAGGGATGAGGACGAAGCCTGTGAGGGCCCCAGAGTCCATACTCCCTACATAGCACAGCCCTGTCAGCTCATCCCCAGCCACCTTCCTCATTGTGAGGATGATGATGGTCTTTAGAGCAGGGATGCCCCAAGCAGCCATGTGGAAGTAGTTGCTGTGGGCTTCGATAGCCTCGTGGCCCCACTTCTTTCCCGCAGCAAGGAACCAGGTGAGGGTGAGGATGACCCACCAGATGGAGGAGGCCATGCCAAAGTAGTAGAGGATGAGGAAGACGATGGTGCAGCCTGTGGACTCCAGCCCCTCCTGGATGATGTAGAGCTCGCCATGTTCACGGTCGCAGGCAATGTTCTCAGCTCCTGCCACCGAGCGGATGATGAAGGCCACGGAGTAAACATTGTAGCACATGGAGAGGAAGATGATGGGCCGCTCTGGGTACTGGAACCGGTGAGGCTCCAGGAGGAAGGTCAAAACAGTGAACGCAGTGGAGACGAAGCAGAGGATGGACCACACCGTCATCCAGATGAAGGCAAAGTCCTTGTCCTGTCTGGACCAGAAGACGTCTACAGCTGGGGAGCAGCGCGGCGCACACGACTGGCTCTTCTCAACGAACTGGAACTTGTCCGGGTTCTCGCAGGAGCCCACGCTGCCCGGCGTGCGGGCGCCGCTGGTGCCCGGCTGCCTGGGGCGAGGGGGCACCGGAAGCATGCCCTCACCCTTCTTGCCCTCCGTCCGGGTTTCGTTCTCGGGGGCCTCCATGCACAGGGCATTGGGGTCGTTCCTGGTGGGCAGCTTGGAGCAGTCGAGCGAGTCGGGCCAGGTGTAGCTGAACTTCTTCATGATGGGGGCACACCTCTCCCTGGCCTGCTCACACATGGGTCTGCAGGCGGGGATGGAGGTCGACACCTTGTCCGTGCACATGGGGGCGTAGAGGGAGCAGAGGAAGAAGCGGAGGTGCACGTCGCAGCCGTAGGCCACCAGGGGGGCGAACTCGTTCAGCTTGATGGCAGCCTCCTTCTGGTCGTCGTGGTCCATGAAGTTGGGCATGCGGGTCAGGTTGTAGCCGATCCCCTCGCACATGGGGATCACGATGGGCTCGCACTTGGCCGGTCTGCCGCGCTCCAGGTCGTAGGAGCCGATCTCGAAGCTGGAGCCTGAAATCACCAGCAGGCACCAGAGGAAAATCACCACCTTGAGCGCGCAACCATCCATGCTCATTGTTTTTTAGAGAAAACAGAGCTCTGTCTCTTCAAACACCAACATGAAACAAGAGGAAAAGTCACAATCGCGGGGTCGCTTCCACAGACAGATCCCCGCTATTTCCCCATGGCGGAGGCAGGTCCGAGCGTCGCCTACACCGCCACAAAAACACTCCAGAAAGACCCAGCTCCACACACTGACACACTGCTGAATTATTGAATGTGGAGCTGAGGCGATTAATCCCACAGGGAGGCGAGAGGAGGGTCCGTGGGTAAAGCGTGACAGTCGGAAACTTCGACAAAACAATGGGGGGAAAATCACAAATCGGACGCGAGAAGCTGAGAGTTTAGAATCCGCCAAGCGAGCGTGAGGCGCCGCGGAGGAGAAGCGGCCGTAGCGGGGTCCGGAGAGCTGTGCAGCGGCCACTGTCTGTCTGTCTGCCCGCCTGTCTGCGTGTGTCTGCTGGCTCCGGCTCCTCCGCTTTCAGGCTCGACACTGAAGTTTGAGAGCCGCTCAGTGGGACTTCAGTCCGGGGGAGACGGGGAGGAGGAGGAGGAGGAGGAGGTCGCTCCGTGACGCTCACATTTCAGCCGGAGCGAGAAGGAAAATTATCAGACAGATGCTGGAGGATGGTCAAATACCTCCGACATTTCTGCCCCGAATATAACTCCCAGTGCTGGAGTAAAAGTAGCAACAGAATACTATGTGAAATACTAGATTACATACAAAACACCTCCATTTAATAATGTAAATTTACCTGCAGAAATCTGTGTAAAGTATGGAAACTATAGTGAGTCAAGAAATGTACACATTTCATTTGCTTTATTACTCTTGATATGTAAACCTATTGGCCTACTTTACTGTGAAAGTAATGTATATTATCTACATTCAAAAACCTTGCAGAACAGTATAGAAAAACAAACCCACCATAGACATTGATCTATAATAACAAGAAGGACACATTTCTCTGCAGAATGCCCACTTTTACTTTTGGATACTTCATGATAATACACAGTCTATGCACTTAAATCAAAATTGTAATGCAGATTTGACTTGTGATGAAGTATTATTGTTACTTTAACTCAAAGAAAGCATATGGATTAACCTATAGACTATAGATTAACCTTCAAGGAGCCCCCAGTGAAAATGAGCAACTGACAGACCCCATTACTTTATAATCTGATTAAATGCAAAAATGGTTTAACCGTCAACACCACATATGCATACTATTAACTACACCCCAAGTAATAAAACAAATAAATGTAGAAAGTGAGCAGCAGTGATGCACAAGTGTAAAATAGTAAAAAATGAAAAATCATCATTTTAACCTGCAGGATATGGTGGAGCCATCAAATCTGCCAATGAATATGCTCATTGTTTTAAGAATATGAATGTGCAAAGTAACTACAGATGAAGCAGACATTTGTATTTACATTCAAAAAGTAATATAAAGTCTAAATACCTGAGTAAAGTATAAATGACTTAGTTAATTAATTATTTACTCAACACTTTGTAATTACTTTGAGCCTCAGCAGACATATGGTCTTCTATTAAGACAGAATCATACTAACAATCACCATGTGGAGTTGAAATGATTATGTAATTCAGATGAGAATAGAAGATTATAAAAATTAGAATAGCAACAACTTCACCTTCTGGATCTATAACAAGAAATCTGCCAGCTCTGAGTCAAACACTCATTTATTTTACATCAGTATAAGTAAAAACGAACCCACTCCTCTGGTAAGATGATAGTCCCAGTGGAGTTTTAATGTTGCTGACTCATAATTACTCTGTTACCATTTCTGCTAATGTTTTCATATATAACGTTAGCCACCAGGTCTGTTAAAAGCACAACGCTCTTCCAGCTGGTGGGCACTTCAGCAGAGGCAGGTGCCTCTGGGTGGACCAGCTGAAGAATGATGCCTCTACAGACACCTGCATATACCATAAAACCATAAACATAAGTTGATTAGCATTTACATGACAAAAGAACACAAAGAACACATCACAATGAATGCAGGAGTGATTGTGCTGAGTGGAGGACAATTGTTTCCATCTAGTGGCAGAATGGGGAGAGCCTGCAGCTCCACACTGGTTCCTCTGAGCATCTGATCTTTTCTCCAACAGGGGTGGAACTCTTGGATTTTGGCCCCTCGCACTGCAGACTGTCAACTGCATAGTATCTCTATTAGCTCCTGTGCTCAAACTCTGTTTGGCAGTTTTGCACTTGTCTGGCCTGAAAACAATTTGCGTTGTCTAACATTTAGATCAATGCTGACAACACAATGACAATCCTGCATAGAGCCTTCTGTGTCGCAGCCCCCACCCTCTGGAACTCTCATCCTGCTGAAATCCGCAACACTACATCTCTGGACAATTTCAAAAAACTACTCAAGCACCTGTTCACGCAGGCCTTTGGCCTCAGTTAATGCTTCACCATCTCTTTTGTCCCTAGGCACATATGTAAAGCATCCTTGGGTCTCTTGAAAGACGCTATATAAACACCCAGAGAAATTTTTATATATATATACACACACACATATTTATATATATTTTAGCATATGCCATATTTATTTAAAGTTACTTTCAGACTTGCACAGAACTCTAGACATCTTCCTGAAATTTGCCAGAGGAGCTGTACGTCAGAATTAAAATGTCTGATTGAGTTGTTCTGAAGATTTTCCGAAACTTATCCTGCTTGTCTCACAGTATAATGTCTGGTAAATATGAGAGTGAGCCCATGTGAGAATACAGCTGGAAAATGTCTGAGAAAATTACAGCGAGTGAGTGGACTACATCTGGCCCAGACAATCTCCCGTTGCGATGGGAAAGGAAAACTCCAGATATTCAGAAACAATTTTCAGGAGAAAACAACAAAATCTCTTGGCAGTGAAACTACACATTTTAGTTTTAACATGTCATTGTTTGTATGGATTCCATAAACAGGATTAATCTTTTGATTTATGAGCTTTGAATGTATTAGATAGGGGAGCTAATGGCTATGGCTGCTATGATATTTGGTGAACTGATATTACAGCAATAGCAAATTCCTTTTCTATCTCTCGATAAGAAAACAATTCCCTGATAGAGAACAATCTCTGTATGACGACTGCATCACACAATATTTTGATCTTGTCCGATGAGGTGTGAAAATACTGCTGCTTAAATACTACACTTTGTTCCAACAGTCTGTAAATTTACCCCTGCTTTCTGAAAGGAAATCTCCTCGTCTTGTGCTTTCTAGATGACAAATTGGGCTAGGTGAAGGCTGTGTGTGCAGCTTTATCAGATTTGGCTTCAGGTAGAAAAAAACCCTCACTCCAACTTCAAATTAAAGCTGATCGAGCGGGGGAGGAAATACATTCCAGACCCAGAGATGATATCTCAATGTGCTTCAGCGCTGGGGCTTTTGGTGAATCAAAAAGAACTGCTTTGACTGAAGTTCCATTACTACTCTCTCCACCTTAACATTTCAAGTTCACACTTGAAAGACAGAGGGTCATTGGAGAGGGCCTGGAGAAGCCTGAGAGTGCCCTCAGATTATTATCAGAGAGATATCGCTGTCCAAGGTAAGACGCACACATCACTAGCCATTAGCATCCAAGTCACAAGGCCTCTTTAGGTGAGAGCACTTAAATCAAAGTCTGACCTTCAAAGCAGTTTGGATTATAGTTAACTGACCCTCTTCTGTGGAGGTCCAAATAAGAACAGTAACAATCATGAAGCAAACTGGTTACGTTTCATTGGCTCTTGGGTTAAGAGAATAGTTTTCCAACCAACACAAAGATACCAATCTTTATTTCTATATGGTAAATTAGAAGATACCATCTTCTTTTTGTTAGCTTAGCTTAGCGTGTACATAGGGGTAAAAGCTACCAAGCTTATATTTGTCGTGTTGTTTTTATACTTTGGCTTTAAACTAACGAGATAAAGTTATGGTCGTCAAGGCCACGTATTAATATTTTGTATCCACGACAAGCTTTGACACTGACACAGCAAGGTTTTGACAGGTTTTCTTTACATGACATCTAACCAATGAGAATGCGTGTTCCATCATCATTGATGTACATAGGTCTTTACTGTTGCAAGTAGCTGGATTTTGTTAGACAGAGCGAAGGTAGCCGTTTCCAGTCATGATGCTAAGATAAGCTAGCCAGCTGTTGGCTCGCTGTATACTTAATGGACAGAAACAGAATATGAGGGGTATTAATCTTCTCATTTTGCTCTTTGCTATTCTACTACTCTACTATTTCCCATCAAACTATTCCCCAAAGACATTTGGAAACAATGGTAAGATATTGCTAGCCTGGCTTGGTCTAACAGTCCAAAGGTAACAGAATCCACCTTCCAGCATCTTTTATGCTCTAATCATCTCAGGAAGTGACTGTGCCAGGCCAACAAAATGTCTGCCACGTAACCCCAGTAAAACTAGCAAATTCTGTTTCTGTTGGACAGAATCAGTGAGCTGTTTACGTCTGTTTTCAGTTGGTAAGCTAACCCTTACCTAACCTGCAGCTCTCTGTAGTTTCGTGCAAATATGAGAGTGATGTTAATCGTATCCATCTCTTGGCCAAAAGCCTAAAGAATAAGCATTTCCCATAAAAACTCTTCATTTAATCCCCTGTGCTACCACTTACTGGATTGATTAAAAACAACAGTTGAGTATGTTAAGTGTGGGTGAATTTGATTTCTTCCCTGTGTTCCTAGGATGACACACACACACACACACAAAGAATAAATGGCACTGTGCTGCCGATTAGTTAGTTTAGGAGACACGAGGTCTGACCGCACCACTGCTCTGTGTCCTGGGCCCTACAATAGAATACCATTGTGCTCTTTTTCTGTGTTTTTATTTCTCCTAAAAGTGTTTTTTCTTCTTGACCTGAACAGAGAATGAAGAAAGACTATATGTGCAAGCATTTAGTATTTTGATTTGGACACTCGCTGGCTTGCAGTGAGGTTGTTTTTAGAGGGTCAGTGCTATTTACTTTGCCATTTGGTGGAGGAAATGAATATATGCTATTTATTTCTCCCCCTGCTGGCATTCTCCTGCTCATAGTGCTGCTGTATGTCAAGACTCTGTAGGTCTTTGTAATGACTACCCTCCGCAGAGGACCCCCCATCTTTTATTTCACGCATTCATCAGGCAATGGTGCAGTGTGGGCTTTGTAATTACTACCTCTCACTTATTGGTTATCATATATCAGGCACACAGCTATAAACATCCCGTGGAGAACAATTGCAAAGGCCCGCCACAGCTCGGCATGACATTACTATCCCAGAGACACAGGCTGCCTGAGATTGTTATGGGTGAAATAAGAGACACCTCACACTTAAAGCAATACATCTGAACCAGTGTACTGCCTTTGACTGGGAGTATAAAGGCGAATTGTTCGCTCTCGGATCGTTTGATTATCTCTTTGTTCATATTGTGTAGTAATAATCTGTAATTTATGCCATGCCAGGGGAACGAGCTGACACAGGAGACGACTAAAAGCTAGTGCAGCAGCTGGAGTTTTCTTGTTTTCTATTCACCAGGCTACAGAGTTAGGATGTCTGTTTAAGTGACATTGTTCACTTCTTTTCAAATCCACAGTTTGTTATTTGCTGTAATGAGAGGACAGTGTGCACAAAACGTCTCAATTTCACTGTTATGCAATTTTATGTCATGCTATTAGGTGGCTGGACTGAATGGGACTGGTTCATCACCTCAGTCCAGCTGCGTTACTCATTGTCCAGAGTTTTGAACATAGATAATGTTCTCTACAGCTTGTGGCAGGTAGCGAATGAAGCTACTGTCCTATCCTCCAAATATCAGCATTAGTGGAATTAAACAACAGACATACATAAAGAGGAATGACATGACTTTTTCCCAAATGCAACGCCAAAGCATATTGATGTCTACCTGGTGGCTGGCTGCAATATCGACAGCTATTTGTGATTTTTATTCCACCATGCCGGCAACAGCCCATGCCTGGAAGTATTTTTTTCCGATATCCACATACTATATCCTTTATTACAATATCTCAAAAACGCCTTGAAAGAATTTCCTCAAATTTGGTGCAAACATTCAGTTTGACTCAATGATGAAGCAATTACATTTTGGTGGTGGAAGGTCAAAGGTCAAGTTCACAGTGACCTCTTGTTCTTGTGGGCATAATATATCAGGAACACCAGTAGGGATGAACTGATAAAAATATTTTTGGCCTCTTGAACTTGATATCGCAAGCATGTTTTCAAAGATGAACCAATTCAATTTCAGTGATTCCAGGTCAAAAGTCACGCTGACCTCAAATGAGTCTGTAAACTATGTACACTAAAACTGCACTGGTTGGATAGGTATATAATTACTGTGTGGTATTTCTGGTGGTTTTGTTCCATAGATATATGTCTGATCCAAATCTTGTCTTCACTGTAAAACTTTCATACAGTCATTTCTTGTTCCACTAAAACTGTGTTATCTCAAGCGATATTGAGTTCAGCATCCTGGTTTCCTGCAGCTGTTTGAAACAAAAGAATAATTATAAACTAGCGTTCAACACTCAAGCACAAAGTTCATGTAACCCAAACATTGATCACGGAAACTAACTAACTGGTTGAATTTAGCAGTTAGCTGCCTTTGCTAGCAGCTGGCTACAGACAACATTTTAACAGTATTGCTTTCAAGGACAGTGGCTACTTGTTGCCAGAACAGATTTTGCAAGTTGCCAGACCATGGTTCATATAAATAGGATACTTTATTTTTCACAGTTCCCTGTTTAGAATGGGAGAAAGGTTGCACATTACTCTAGAGATTAGAGGCACATCAGAGGAAGTGTAAATAAGTGTGATCCCAGCCGGGTGCTGGGCAGTGGCTGACCAATGTGGAAGGCTTAGTTGATGATAACCAGCAGATCTATTTAGGCATGAGCTTCAAGATGTTTAGGGATACAGATCAAAGTGTTTAGATTTAGGTTTGGATTTAAGACGTGTGAAGATCTACGTGTCATCACAAAGGGCTTTTTTTCCGACGTTATCCATGTGCACCTGCACTTAACATTTCCTGTAATTTCAGATCCTGTTATTCTCTCAATGCAATAATTGCACCCAGCACTTCTTGCCGCCCCCAAGTCACCTGATCATCACCTGCCTTCACACCTGCCTGCACACCTGCCCCTTATTCCCCAAACTGCTCCTTCTATAGTAATCCACCAGCAAAGGTGTAGTGGCCAGCACAACGTTTGTCTTTCCATGAATTATTCCCTTGGAAATTGGTAAAAATGTCAAAAAATATCTTGCAATGTAAAGGTTCAGTGTGTAGAATTTAGTGGCATCTAGAGGTGAAGTTGAATGTTGCAGCTGAATACTCCTCACCTCACTCTCCCCTTCCCAACATGAGAAAGTACCTTTGGTGAACTTCAGTTGTCACGAAAACTCAAAGTTGTTTAGTTTGTCCAGTTTGGACGACAGTAAAAAACATGGCAGCCTCCACAGAGAGGACCCCCCTCCATGGAAATATAAAGTTTTTAAATAAGAGGGCCCATTCTATGGTAAAGAATACAACAATTCATACAATTTAGATGAAACACACCAGGGAAAACATGACTAGGATTATTTTATATTCAATTTCTGCCAAAAATCCTTTTCACCTAAATCTTACACATTGCACCTTAAAATAAAGGGATCTGCTCCCTTTTCATGATATCCTGAAAAATTGTATGCAGTCTTACGTGGCCCATGTCTCTTCCTACCATCAGTTTCATGGAAATCTATTCTGTAGTTTGTGTGTAATCCTACTGACAAACAAACAATCCAACAAAGACACTAACATGACCTCCTGGGTGGGGGTAATGAAAAGGTCAGAATCAAGTGTTCGGTATGGATTAACATCTTCAGCCCTTTGGCCGCGTCAGGAAAATGAAATAAACTCATGATGTATCCGTGTGTTTATGTATGTCTGCATGCAATATGCGGACGTGTGTATGTTTGCACTGGAAGGCCGACGCCGAATGGCTCAATTTGCAACAGTTAAACATCTCGGCTTTGTTTTTAGAGGCTGAAGTTTCTGGGCACACTCAGGTCCACTCTCAGACGTCCTTGGGGAGCAATGCAGCTGAAAGCAATACTCCTGCGCGGTCATGGTGGAGAAGGGTGGGGGTGTTTTGAATGGCTGAGGCTTTGCGTGGAGGGAACGTGGGGTCAGAGGATTTAGAAATATTTCAAGATAAAGTTCTTTGGGGAGGGAAGCCTAAACAATGATATTTTGTTGTTTAAATTGTGGGAGGATGTGAGAAGAAACAACATATGTTTGCCAAGGTTAAACAACAGGAGATGTTAAATGCTTCTTTCCCAGAACGTGAACACTCCACACTGGTGAGTGCTGGGATTGACTGTATTTCACTCTGGGCTGGAGTGCCGCTACAGTGAATGACTTTAGACCGTCAGCCAGGCCCCGGCCTGGAAGGACTAAAAATGGACTGAGGGGGGTGGGGGTGGTGGAGTGAGCAAGGTTAAAGGAACAAGTAGCATGTCTGACTTGAAATAACACACAGTTGTTTCATTTATATTGTCAAGACCTGTCAATCAGTTTTGGAAACTGTACTTACAGGAAAAAAAACATTTATAGGTTTACTAGAATTTAAAGCATGTTGTGTTAAACTCTTGACTTTCTTGGCATTTGAGATCAGTGGCGGATTTAGGATTTTTCTAAATCGGGGGCAATAAAGAGGGGGCCACAACTTACAGAGAGGGGCCAATTATGCCCAACATACGTGCAGAATTCTTTATTATGTAAGGTGCACATTTAAGTCATTTATATTTTTACTTTTAGCTCCATAGCATTGAGCACTTAATTAACCATATTTTGTAAATTGTTCATGGGTCCTTACGGAAAAACCTTTATTAAAGCATTAAGTCACTTTAGAGGTGTTGATTTGTATATTTACATTAAAATAGCATTAGGCTAGCTGTTTCCCCCTGTCTCCAGTCTCTATGCTAAGCTAAGCAAACCAATTGCAGACAATAGATTTGAAATTTATCGAACAGAGACGAGAACGTTTTTTTCCCCCCAGATTTTCAAATGGTAACCTTAAGCAGAAAATCATCTTGCATTGTTGTATTACAGCAATCAAATCACAAGATAACACTTCAGATTCCAGTGTTAGGTTCTAGCTATCAAATGTGCTTTTCATTGTAAACAGAGTCATGTATCATAGCTGTATCTAACTTTTGAGAAAACCCCTCCATGGAGCATAGGTTCAAATCCCAGCTCTTTCCAGATCCATTTCTCCCTCCTCTCTTTCCCTCGTCCTCCTCTCCTCCTCTGTACTACTGGAAAAACTCATAAAATAGTAAGGGAGGGTGAACTGCTCGCTCTTCTTTGAAAAAAAAAATGCGGGGAGAGGATTACTCCTCACAGCTGTGCAGTCCTGAGGTCATATCTAAGGAGCCATGAGCAGAGAGGTCAGCCCTGTCGCAGTCTCACACTATCCTTTAAATCAATCACATTGAGGCTGTGAATAGCGGACCAATAAGCTCAATTAACACCAAAATACTCTGAATCCGTGCCCTTCAGCTGCCCGTCACCACCTCTTGGCAGAGGCCTCTCAGATCTCAGGACATTAGACGACACCGACAGACCCCGACTCGCCATAGCTCCCCGCCCAGCTGCGTCCTCGCAGCCACGTACGGCCCCTATCAAGCTATATTCACATAACTTAAGCCTGCACTCACACACAAACAGCCTGGAGCCTATTTATACATCACATCCTGGCAACGCACATGGGAAAACAAGACCCCCTGCACTATCAGTGTATCCAGTGTTGTCTGCCTCTCACTGTTCTGTCCCCCTGTCTGATGTCGGAGGGGACATGAGATAGCTGCCTAGGATAGCTGAAAGATGACTGCTTCAGATAGCTGGAGATACCAAAACAACTTGATTATGCATTTGGCAGCGGCGAGCAGTTGTTGATATTCCAGACATTGCATTCCCTGCCGAAAATTCCTGTGCATGTAATTGTCTGTAGTGTCGTGTTTTCAAATCATTATCAAAGTGAGTTAGCTACAATAAAACAGCAGGACAGAGTGATTTAACTCTGCCTGCAGCACGTTACGCTCCACTGTAAAATAAAAAGACCCAAATGACTCGCCGGTCTTCATTTGGATCCTGATGTAATTGTGACCTCGATCAAAAAAAGGCTTCACAACACAAATAGACAGAGCAGCATGATAAACGTACGGGGCAAAATACCTGGAACATCTCATGATATGATTTGAAACAACCTCAGGAAGCTTTTGTTTGGGTGCGATAGACAGGCTTTCAGTGACAGGCTCTACTAGGATTGAAGTTGTCAGAGATCAACCATTGACTTTTTGCTTTCCCATGGACACTGCTGGCCCTTATTGCCAAAATCCCTTGAATTTCATTGTCTTTCCAAGTTGAAATCTTCTATTTTTTAAGGAAAATCTCCAGACTTCTGCACTCATCTGAAAGCAACTGTAATGGAACATGTTTTAGTTTTTTTAGTCCAACACATTAGCTATCATAGTCAAGTTATAGGGTTACTTATATAAGACTTTCATCAGCACACTGAGACTTAACTAACCATCAACAGAACTAATATATGTATCTTGTAATGAAACCTAACCAAGCACAAATGATCTGTTTAAAAGACATAGCATTCTCCACCTGTCAGACACTGTTAATATAAGACTCCCAGTGAGAGCAGAAAAACTCCTCAGACACTATCAGGAGAAGAAAACCAGTCTGTTCATGCAGGGCTCTCCCAGCAGGACGGTGTAAAGTTACAGACCAACATATGTGCAATTTCTGTGTCAAGTTTCATTTTCTCATTTTTCACAAAACAATTTTCTGTTTCAGACCAAACAAAGTTGTGTGATCATGATAGAATATTCTGCACTTGATAAATTAAGATTTAAATTTGTTTATTGACATGTATTCAAGGCATGTATTGTACTTGTTTGTTGCTTAAATAGTGTTCATCAGAAAATGTATAAAAAACTCAAATGTGTCTTTTACAATTGGTGGAGACAGAAAACAAATAAAATTAACAATAAGAGGATGAGAACAACCAGAAAAACTAAATAATCGTAAAGGAACAGTTGGACATTTTCTGAGATTTACATTGATAATGATGAGCTCACTCCACCCACTGATAAAGACTGTGACCATATAATAATAATAATATGCCATTTATATAAAGCACAACTTTTCCTTTTATAGTACCCTGCAACTCAAAAATGAACAGCACAAGGGAGCTGATTTGTCTGGTAACATTTACATATCGTACATTGAGCCTTTAAGTTATATGTAATAGTATTAATATGTAATGTTATTGTATGTCTCAGATACTGTACATAGAAGAAAACACCAATGATTACTTTGTTATTAGTATTAGGAGTAGTAGTAAAAAAAAAAAAAAAAACAGAACATATTTCATTGAAAGGATCAAAAATGGGCCAAGAAATAACCCTTTAAATTTCAGCATTGATCAGGACAAAGGAGCAGATCCAGGAAAACATTTGATCACTTTCTTTGACATTGCAAGATACAATATCAGGGAATCATTTCAGGGCCCTAACTGAAAGAACAGATATATTTAGGGGACTGATGATGATTTGGTGCAGCTTGATTAAATTTAAAGGGACCGTTGGCAGAGGTATACGTTCTACTGAGTAGCTATTATTTCTACTTTAAACAGTAGTTTAGCAGAAGATTTCCCAAACCCTTTGTTCCCTCGTGTTGTAGACTGTAGATATTCATATTTCCCAATTCATTTATTCGGACTTATATTTTTGTATTTCTACTTTTCTCTCACGGTACCTACAGATTTTAATTGTACCCTGCTGTAAATTGCAGGTTGTATTATAATGTCACTTTTTTAGTATTATTAGTAAGTATTGATTTTACTGTGTCCGGATATTTTCTTACAGGTTGTAACTCGTCTATAAATACAGTGTACATTCTGTCTCACATATCTGTGGGTGATGTAAGTGACCCACCCTCTATCAGTGCTCTGTCAGGCCTGATCAATCCCAGGTCAGCGGCCCAGCATGGTACCTCCTGTCTTATCATGATTAGACTTTTATCTGTGTTTTCTGAAATAAAAATACCCCCCCCCCCAGCACCAGGACGTGTGATCCTCCAGACTTGTTTACTTAGAGCTCCTCATAAGTGGATCAGCAGCAACCACAGGGCGTGAGCCAAAAACGATATGTTCGGACATAAGATGGGTTTAAAATCAATTTGTTGTTCCCCCGCTCAGTTAGACACCCCATTTCATCCTGCTGATCTGATCTTAATCTCGTTAATCTGCGTATCCCGTTTCTCAGGGAGCCTCTGATGGGAAATACAACATGTGCAGGCCACAGAGTCACCATTCATATTTTAACACGTTGACTCATTCTGTGCTGCTGCCAAATGTGTAGATATGTTCATCAGGAGGAGGAGGAGGGGTTTGGGCTCCATTATAATTATGATGATGAAGCACAAATATCTGCAGCCATTTGCGTCCGAGCGGTTCAGCCGTGCTCAAGCTGAAGAGAGAGAGGGGCTCTGTGATGATGATGATGAAGCACAAATACCTCTCACCATTTGTCATGTTTTCATGTGTTTGACCATTTCAATTACATGCTGTCAGCTGGAGAGAGAGAGAGAGAGAGAGGGAGAGAGAGAGAGAGCATGCCAGGGAGAGTGCGAGTGACACATGTTGCACAGAGTGAGTGAGGGAGGACACATGGTGGGCTGACACCGAGATACATAGTAAAAGAGACAGAGAGCGAGTCACATGTGAGAGAGAGCTGGCGGCGGAGAGAGAAAGTGGGGGTTATATAGAGAGCAAGCGCAGTTGGAGGACACACGCAAGGATATCAACTATCTTTGACCCTCCATTGCCATCTAACCCCCCCTCCACCTCCTCTCACCCTCCAGCCCCCATCTGCCCACCCTGTAAAAGCCTGAGCGCTGGTACGTCAAAAGAGGCCTAAATATAACCTGTGGATGGATGAGGGAATCAGGTGGACTCTCTTCTGGAAACACTCCACATCTGAAGGGTGTGTGTGTGTGTGTGGGGGGGGTCGTATTGGTTATTTGCTTCTACTAATGTGCACATTGGTCCCAACACTTACCAATGTATTGTGCTAATGTATTATTTATGTTAGACTTGATGTCTGACAACAACAACAAGTCTGTTCTGTCTGTTCTGTTCTCCTCTCTAGTTATATCCTACATAGACTTGTGAAGCCATTCAAGTCAAAATATTCATTTTGGTCTATAATATTTTATATTTATTGGTTATCTTTATTTGGGCTTTTATTTATCAATAGAGCAGTGGAGGACACAAAGCACACTCACTCAAGTTCTTCACTCTAGTACAATTTTGAAGTATATCTCTGTGAGTCGTTATAACTCATATTTTTTTCCTCCTTTACTTAGTTTCATTTAAGTGACTCTTTGAGGCTGAAAGAAATCAAAGAAAAAGAAAATAACTTTAGTTTGTGCCTAGTTTGGCATCAGTCATCTCACAACTCCTCAGAGTCATATACTTTTACTTGAAGTACACTTGGCAGATAAAAAAGTATGTAATAGAGTATTTTCTACATTGAAGTAATCATAATTTTACCTAATTAAAGGATTCCACCACTTCACTACAGAGAGCACTGTCCACCACTTTTCCCTCCATTTAATTTTTATAAAGAATGGGGCAAACTGATCCATCAAACTGTTGAATGCTCTGATGTCCCTCAGGTGTGAGACCTCTCATTCAGAATATACTTGTGTTCAGTTGTTAATATGTCTACACATGTATTGACTAAATAAATAAACGGGCTGATCAGTGTTACTTCTTTAGACTTTTTCCAAACGTCATGTCACCGCAGCACCTCCTCTTCTCTCCACCTTCTGGTTGTCACAGTCAGCTCTCTGTGGTGTGTGCCACTGTGGTGTAAGGCTAAACCTGCGCTAACACAGGACAGCTAATAGGCTCATCCATCACGGAGGAAATGAGGCTCTCCCCCGCTCTCTCTCTCTTCTCTGGGCTCGGTCTTGCTCAGCCAACTCTTGAGCCCAGGCACACTCACTTACGGGCAAAATAACTGCAAAGTTCTCCACCAGGGTAGCCTTTCTTTATTATTCTAACTGAACAAGGGGGCCCTTCATACTCAACGCAATTTATCCAGTGTCTCGTTTCGGAATAAAGAATGAAGCCCAAAAATAATGAAGCGAGAGGAGCGAGAAGGTCGTTTGGGTTTGAAACCTCCAAACCTCAGGCCTTCCTGAGCGGCATGAGCGTAGCGCCGAGGCCAGAAGGTCATACAGAGGCCCACTGAGTCCAGGCTATGTGTTGACACAGCACAGATCCATCAGTGAGACCATTCACAAACACTTGCATTCCTACACTCTGCTGCCTTCTCAATAATTTGTTGGCAGAGAAGAAATTCAACTTCATGACAGAAAATATCTTGAAGATATTATTCTCTCTCTATTAAAGGAAATACCATGAGATGTTGTGGAGCTGTAGATGCTGCCTCATGCAGCTGATCAAAATTATAGTTTTACTGGAGCTCAGGAACTTGTGGTGCCTGAGGACAGAGGGTGTGATAAAACAAAAATGTACACAGCTCTGGTTTGACCCTCTGGTGGTTGACATAAGGAAGAAGAACTCTGGGGTCCAAAATTAGATTAGAATTGATTTTAGCCCAGAAATCAGAGGATAGAAATCTGCTGTGTTTTGCATATAGACTGTATGTACAGTATTTTCTCAATTGAAAGTGGTGGTATAAAGTGGTGGATATTTTTGTTTTTCAAATGTTTGTCTGTTAGCAGGAATAATTTCATGTGTGTGGAGTGCTGGGGGATGAAGACGAGGATTCCCCCACTTTCTTCAACATGTTGAGGTTGTTAGCCCAGCGCTCTTCTGGTTGGTAATTTGATTGTGGTCGGACACACAGGCCATTAACCTGCTTGGGGGGTAAACATTGTTACCCATTGCTATCCTGTGATTTGAGTTCTCACGATGTTACTCCGCACAATTAATGATTACAGTCATGGTACATTTTTTTAAAGCAGGAATTCATAATAAGTTGAAAAACAACATTAGAGAAGGGCGATGGTGAGTGTTGTGGAAGTGGACGAAACCAGGTCACAATGATGTAAATACACTGTAATAAACTAACAACATTTTCTTTTTTTAAATCATTTTAACCTATCATAGTAAATCCTGTATATAGTCGCTGCTGTTTTTATTCAGAATACATAAATTAAACGCCCTCAGTTTTTTTTCAGAAAGAGATTTCACTGAGTTACAGAAGCTGATGGAACAGAAATTATTAGAGAAAAAAATCTTGCATCAACATTTAGAGGACATACGGGAAGTATGCAGGTTGGTAGCACAATCGAGAAGTTATGACTGGGTCGCCTAGCAACACTGGCTCTCAAATGTCAACTGTTGTTACGGGAAACTCTCTCCAACGAAATGTTTCAAATTATTTCCTACTCTTTTGAAAAAATGTGAAAATATAACATATACTATATTATACATAATATTTACTGTATGATTTTTCACAACAACCCATGATATATCCCACTTTATATAGACCCGTTTGCTTTTTTTGATCTGTTTGGCAATTGGTAGACTCACTGCACACACACACACACACAGCTTTTGATGGTAAAAGACGTCTTTGATTTGGTCCCAAGTGCTATACCCAGAAGTCTATGTTTTCCTAAAAGCAGGAAAATCATAAAAAGTCAGAGTTCCTAAATTACTGTCACTCAAAGACTTTCTTTCTCCTCCTCTCTCTCTCTCTCTCTCTCTCTCTCTCTCTGTCTCCAGTCACCTTTCCTCCCGCCCGTCCCGCAGTCTCCGACCCTTTCCTGCTTCCACCAGCAGCAATGGGGGCTTTCTCTTGTTTCCTGGTGCTGGCGCTGCTGGATAAACACACAACCTCCCCCTCATATAAAGGCCCAATTCTTCTCCATCATGTTTTAAATATGGATACAAAGAGAAACTTGTATGATAATTTTTGGCACATGGCGGTGGGGGTCAGCGGGTGGGGTGTGTGTGTATAAGAGAAAGGGGGGTTGTAGGAGAGACAGAGTTGTGCCTTGTTCTGATACTTGTCTAAGATTTCGAGCTTTGTGTTTTATGCAAGACCAGACCAGTGCCATTTGACAGAGTGACTGACTGAGCGGCAGTTTGTGTTCGAGCAAGCAGGAAAATGTCAAGTTTGACTCACGTTGGCTCCCTCCAGTCGCATGCTGATATGATAAGTGTTGGCAGGGTAATGCTGCGCCATAAAGTGGCCCTGTTATGAAATTTGGGGCGACATGTGGAAAACACACCGTGCGGCCAGAGATAAAACAAAGACTTAATTGCAAAGCTCAAACGAAGGAGATCCTCTCCCTCTCCGACGGTGGGCCGTCTCGTCCCGGGCACGCAGCTATCTTTCATCTCGTGATGAAGTAATGGAAATGAAGACAGGCTCTGGCTCTTGGGCTGGAACATGCCAGAGATGACACGGATACCCTGGATGATACTGATGGCCCTCTGATAGCCTGTAGATCACCTTACTGCCCCTGTGCCAACAGCACCACAGCGGGACATGAACAGGCCCCTGAGGAGAGTGCTGTTACCCTCCATGGATGCTTCAGACGCCACAACTGCTTCCAGCCAAGAGACATTAAAAATACACAAGAGTTGTAAATCAAAGTATGTATGATATCACTTTCTAATAAGGCGTTATTTATAAAGGTTTTATAGGCTTCTTGCTCTTTTATCAATAGATCGGTAATAAAAACCCTTAAATATTACATAATAATATGCTAGACTGAGAAAAAACACTTGCCTTATTTGTTTTTCTTATTAATCTAATTGGTTTATTACTAAACAAGAAACTCGAAGGCATTTAATAATGATTTATTCCCTTGTATAGCTGCAGATCTGTCAGCTTTTTAAGTAATGGATGAATGTTCATTCTTTCTTTATAGTACAATTTAAACATCGGGCTTTCAGTTCGCATGAGTGAAAAACTCTTGACATGCAGGTCAAACTGCTGCTTGTGTTGCTAATGAACATTGTAATCGCACATCATTTGTGAAGAAAAGAACTGAATGAAAACAGAGTGGGCACGACTCTCCTTCCTCCGACTATTCAGAAATTAAGCTTGGCAGCGGCTCCATCAATGTACTTGCTCGACCAATCATGAGTCAGTCTCAGCTGTCAATCATGACATTTCCACCCACCTTTATAGCATCAAATTACAAATTAAAATCACTTGAACAAACACCAGTGTGTTAAGAACTACCTAAAATGACTGAAACCATCTTTGAGAGAAACTTATTTGGATTGTACTTTGACTTTTTAGTTTGGCTCTTGCCCCATCTGCTAACATAGAGAAGGAGGGACTTATGACCTATACGGCAACCAGCCATCAGGTGGCGATCAAGATGCTCTGGCTCCACTTTTTGGAGCTGTCATGTTGTCCATCATTATAAACAGTCTACAGTGCAGACGTAGGTGAAAGCTTTGCCAACACATAACATGATGAGTAAATGAAAACACTAGATGCTTCAAAATGCACTTTTTCCTTTAATGCATCCCAATTCTTGCCATTACACATGGTCTAGATTCATCCAATCATAAAGCATGTGACTTTGAGACAGCTGGGATCCATATCATGTGACCCAACCTCAACCAAATAAGTGAATGTTTGGCAGTTAGTCCTCAAACATGATGAATGTAACCAGATTATTTTGTCAAACTACTACATCCAATGTGAACTCTTTATTTTTGTGCTTATAAGCCAACAGAAAAAAATCATCACAGCTGCTGAGTTCTCACATGAACAAATCAATCCATCCACTGACACCCTGAGGTATGGTTTACGTATTTCAATCTTCTTGAATTTGACTGACAAACACATTTTGCTGTGCAGGTATGGGGAGGTTATAGTGTTTGATGCTGCAAATGAAAGTTGGAGGAGGCAGCAGCTGAAGCCATCAGATAGGAGTCGGCTCCAGGAGTCTCTCTGGTGCGATTCTTGTGATAAAAACAGGATCTGCTGGGATTTGAGCTGGATTAGGAGCGTGACACTGGGAGTAGCTGAAGAGTGGTGATGGTTGAACTCTCGCTAAAGAGATGAAGGTGATTTGATGAGAGATAAAAATGACAGCAGGAATCAAACTCTTTTCTATGTACAGGGACTTTAATATTCACAGCAGGATTACTGTCTGCACTGCAGGTTACAGTTTGGAGCTATATATCTTAATATATTATAGTCTTGCTGTTATTGCAGTGGTGTGATGGACACATATGCTGACTGGCAGCCCAGTGCAGAGGTAATAAAGCAGTTCATTCTTCTGTCAGTCAGAACATAACGCTCACATTCACCAGCTGCCAGCGCACACTGGCCGCTCTGGTTTGCTAAAGAGGACACATAAAAATCATGTTTCTTTTGTAATTGTCCCAAAAGCCCATTTGATATTTTAATCTGGCCTTAACCTCTGTCGTCTCTAAAAAGAAAACGAAAAAAACATTAAGTTTACTCTTGGCTAAACCCTTTCCATTTTGACTTATTCCAATGAGAATGTTTGTATTTTTGTGGAGTGGGTCCACATCAAATGTCTTATAATTACTCCTGCCCGGTCCAGAGGAAGCTATTGACAAACTGTGCTACAGTTAGACCCTTGTACGAGATTTCCAACCAGATTAAAAAAAACAGAAAACACTTTTATTCAACAAAGCAGGTGTTTCATTTACTGGATTTTGAGATAGATTATATAAACTAAATATCTGGCAGTGACCTTGATTCATTAATCTTTCATGCTCATGGAACAAATAACACCCACCAAACCTCCACTCCAAACCCTCCATTATTCATCACAGAAGAAGAAGAAGAAGATGCTTGATGTGCATTGACGCAGTGATTACTTTTTTCTGTAAACATGTTGTGAATAGCAGAAATAACAGAAGTCTGCAAAAATGTTGTTTCCGTTGTCATGACCTATAAACCAATAAGCATCATTTTAAAATCAGCTCTAAAATAGTAGCTTTGGTGTCAATTTCAAGTGTTACAGTTTTTCACTTGCAAACCACACGTCCAGCTCTCACAAGTGTCTAACAACAAACTTTTAAGGCAATGCATTAATTTTAATGATTAACTCATACGTTTTAAATAATTGATATGCCTGTCACACCTAATACTTTTTCCTTGCTCTTCGAAAAAAATAGTCGTGATGCTGATATTTAAACATAAATTCAACATTTTTTGTCGACACTGTCCATGTTTTTTCCATATTTTGAATTCAAAGCACATGAACAAACCAAAGTTGTAACAACCTTAAAACCCAGGAAACTTCCGAGCATGTGAACGCACAGTTTAGCCGAGCTGTGACCTTTTATAGCAGTTCACCGACATTTAATCTGGTGTAATTATATCAGTATCAAGCAGAGAAAGGAGGTTTAAGCCTTTCGACTCCGACTCTACCTGTATGAGCATGTGTGTGTTGGGTCAACTCATGCTCTTATCTGACACCGAGGAGTTTGGGAGACATACAGTAGGGAGGATGATGTGAGATAAAGCGCCCTCATGCCAAACTGCACACCAGAAAACTAATCTTGCAGATAATAAAGATCTGAAAACGTGGATTCGAGCTGGTAACTCTGACTCATAACAACCTCCTCAGTGCAGCGGGTTTGAAAGAAAAACCTTGAATGAATTTGATGTGCAGAGATAGGGTTGATGAAAGAGCCAGGGAGGATACAGACAAAGCTTTTAGTGTTTCCACTCGGACATGTCAGGAATTTCATGTTGTGTGGCGAACGCTGTGTACACAAATGAAAACATGACTCTGCTGCCAGTGTTACAAATTTGACTTGTGTTTTTCTTTACTATTTTGTTTGTATAATCACTCAGGACCTGCAGAGTGCACTCAAAGGAGTAGTTCAGCTTTCTGGGAAACGTGATTATGGAGATTTGCTTTTTAGACAGAAAGTTCCCTCTGTTTTCAATATTTATGCTAAACTAAAATAACTATATGCTGGCCTAATTTGATTGGATTATTTTGCCATACAGATACCAAGATGGTAATGATGCTCTCATCTATAATCTATTTAGTCAGTAGATCAGTCCACCACATTGGGGCAGATACAGCTAGTGGGAGTCAGGGAGAGTTAAACTGCAAAATGTCTTTGTAGAAGTGATAGCACTTTGTAGAACTGTTAGCAATATCCCTATTGTGATAAACAGTAACAGCATGAGCTAACGGTAAAGATAGGGCCAACGCTAAATATAGTGCTAACTATAACTCTAATACTAACAGTAACACTAATGTTAAAAATACTTTTTTAAATGGAGGCATATGCACCTTCATGTTCGGGAGAGCTGTGTAGGATTTCTGAGGTCAGTAGGATAAAATAACTCATCGGTGGTGATGTATGTCTATTTGAGTGCACACAACATGACGTTCTACCTCTCTCTACATACGTTGTCTCAGCGTGTCAGATTTTGGGAGAGCTGCCACTGTGGAGGGCATTAATAAACCAGAGCTGTCAACATCCAATAACGTACTTTACTGTGTTCTTGATCCTGTAAAGCTGCAGCCAGCAAAGAAAACTCTCATTCTCAACAGCAGTATGGAAGATGAGCTAAAATATTGATTGCCCTCACTTCACATAAATCCTGTCAACAATAAATGCTTCATCTACCACCGATGTCTCTGGGACGGGGAAGGAAAAAAAACAAAAAACTATTGCATGTGAATTTATAGCAGATAGCCATGCATTCTGAGAGCAACATTTTTCACATTGCAGAGGAGAGACGAGGGTTCATAAAAGTCTGAGTTAGTGCATATAAGGTAATACAACTTTTTAGTTTGGCTGAGGATTTTTTATCCAAGGATTGAGCACTCCCTTTTCTTTGGATCAGCCTTTGTTTCTCTCCAGGTTACATAGAGTTGTGAATCATGTTCACTGACTTCCTTAGGAGTCATTGTTCTGGTCTGTTGATTTACAGCACGTGCTTGAACCATTTCCCCGTCGACCAGAGAGAGTCCTGATCTGTGACTTGGGGGCTCTCAGCTAATCAGGAGGCCTGAGAGGTCCAGGTCAGGCTGTGTGACATGGTTCCACAGGGAGTCATATTGAAGTCTAATAAAGCTCCGGTGTGTCTGCAGAGAGGCCCCGAACCAGAGTAGCGACTCAATCTGTCATGGCCCATCAGTGAAGCCCTAAAACAGTGATGGTTGAATTCCTAACAGCTGGGGGTCGTGTTTGTTACTGAGCAGGTCTGAGCCGCAACTGGCTCTATGCTGCTGTCTCCATCCTCCAAACAGTAGCTGCGGTGATGCAGTAATGACTAATACACCTGATAGATGACAGCAGACATGGCTCAGGACTTAAACTGTGTCAGAGAATTTATGTTGTCTGACTAATGGTGCAGATTGTAAGCGACAGCAGGAATTAGCATCTGATGGCACCCAACCAGGCTGAACTTCCCATGAGCAGGACTACAGTTTGTGCAGAGAATTACTTTTGGAGCATGTGAAATAACAATCATATAAAACCAGTAAGTTGTTAGTACTGCTTCTGCATTGTGAAAACTGATGTAGTCTATCTTTTGTGTTCAGACCAAACTTGCCAACATTCAGGGGGAAAAAAAAAAAATCATGTACCCCACCTCATGGAATCCTTGGATAATGACCTCTGTTGGCAGTAATGTGGGAAATACTGAAGACTGGTGACACTTTTAGAATAATTAATTTTAAATTCCACTAATGCCTTCATAATAAAAAATTGCCAAAATATAAACAACCCACCATCCATTCACAGCCTAATGTGTCTTTGTTCTCACAGTGTGTACCAGACAAATAAATCTGTGAAGTTGGAAAATCTTCAAACTCTCAAAAGCTGGTGGTGGTCTGAAGCATGTATATAAACTAGTGTATACAGACTGTACATAAAGCTGGACAACACATCTCTACTTCCTCCCACTATCCAGAAATGAAGCCAAAGTATCACAGATACGAACGCTGCCATTTTGCACATAAGGAAGCAGAGTCTGTGCAGTATCAATCTAGGGGTGGAGCCTGGGTAGTGAGGTCCTGCTGATACACGCTTGACCAATAATGAGTCAGCGATCATGAAGAGGCTTTACCACGTTTTTATAACATTAAATAATTAAAACCAATCTTACCAAGAAAAATGAACACTTGAACATATACAAATGTGATAAGATCTATATAAACTGACAGAAACCTTCATCTGGCATTTACTTTTCATTTTGGTCAATGTCCCATCAACTAACATGGAGGTGGGATCTAAGAGAGAGATTGAGAGACTTTGCCTTCACTTTTGTGGAGCAGTTCTGTCATCCATCCTTAAATACAGTCTATGGTTTTAAGAAGCACCTTCAAGAAGTTTGACGTCCCCAGAGCCCTGCACCCTGAGCCGTGCTTCGTTTGAAGGAACGCTTAAACACTGATCTTGAACCTTATCCCCATGTATTAGTCATAACGGTGGCCGGTCTGTGTCCTCTACAATACTTTCCAGTGCTGCGTGCAGCCAGCTGAAGCAGCAGAGTTTCTTCTGTCATCTCCTAATGTGTTCTGTCATCAATGGATGGTAAAAGAACCACAGAGAGAGTTTGGCTCAGATACATTGTTTCTTTTTCTCTCTCTCTCTGCGTCGGTTCTTTGGTCGTCATTACAGCGAAATGCTGAGTTAAAAAAGGCAGCTAGAATGACACCCCAGGATATTATGGATTACTTCAGGTTTTATATCATGTTGTCAGGGTCAGGGCACATGAACTACAGCCCAGAGCTGAGGAAACGCAGAGACTCAGGCTGCCTCTGCTTTTTTGGGGGAGACAGGACCACAGCAGGATGATATGAGCCTCCAGCAGCTGACAGGTAGAGTTTGTGTTCCAGCAGCTCACCACTGCCAACTTAAACCAAATCGCTGCTGCAGTTTGACAGGGGCCAACAGAAACAGGAGGGCAGTTAGTTGAGTGTTTCTGTTGACTGAAGCTGCATTTCTGTGTCTGATACAGCTTTTGTCCGGAAAATTGGGTCTGGGCATTTTCCGTTCGCCTTTCTTCTTATGAAGAACGCAGCTGGAAAATTGTGAGGGTCAGATGCGATCACAACAACAGGAACATTTCTGGAGCATGTAGGAGGCTGGACATGATGTCTACGTTCTGCTGCCAAAATGATGTGTTTTGGTGTACAGCTTATCGACACTACGCCGTCGGCCCTTATCACCAAAGCTCTCGAATCTTGTTGTTTTTCCAAGTTAACAGCTTTGTTGTGCATGGCACCTCTTTGTCATTTTCTGATTGTATTCTCACATGGCCTCACCCCAATGTTCTCTGGGCATTTTACAAGAGAGGACTGGCAGGAAAAGTTCTGGAAAATGTCCAGAGTACATTTGTGCTCACACCTACAGCTTCTCTAAATAATTGTCAGAAAAATGAAATTAGGTGCATATCTGAAAGCAACTTAAAGTTGTTTTTCCACTTTTCCATAAAGCACTTTATTTTAATCGTGCTTTATAAATAACTTAATATACATTTGGTTATGAATATACATTTTTTATGTTTAACCTTCCCATTCCATATCACAATAAAGTGATGCAGTATCTAAGGTTATAATATTTCATTATGAAGTTCTGTGAGGCAAACTTGTGATATAAATAAATCATCTTGAACTGATTTATAGTGACCTCACAGTTACTAACACAGACTGGATGTTCTCACAATGAGCTTTTTAAATGATAAGAAAATAGATCCTCCTTCATTCAAACACAATTCAGCCAGCTTCTTTCACAATGGTCTTAATTTATTTTCCTGATTTCCACTTCAGCTGCAGCTTTTCCAGGTCAAATTTCGGCTGAGCTTCAACCCACAGTTCAGCTCTTAGTTCAATTGAGTCTTCAGCTCCTTTCAACACTTATTTCACTTTCTCTTTTCAGCTGCCACTCCAACTTCTTTAATTATTGCAAAAGTTTCAAATGTTTCTAGTGCAGATCCTCCACAGCAAATACATGTACATTTTCTTTTCAAATCATTCTCTTTAATTGAAAAGGATTAAATAATTGTATTTGCTCTGAAAATATATTATTTAGTATTATGTTTATGACTCAGTATTTGACCATGAAATTATTATAAAAAAAAGTGTAAAAATATACTCAACTGTTTTTGTAAATCCTGTTTATACAGTGAGTATATTTGAAAATAAAGTAATTACTGTAAATACTTCAGACCCCAAAGACTGATACAGGTAAATAGACAAGATAAAGATTTTATTGCTCAACAAAAGCAAAGAAGAGCAGACAGTGGAGGCAGAGAGCAGGCTGGCTGGTAGAATCCCAGAGACGGTACTAATGCAGAGCACATGGAAGAAAAACACTTCACTGAAGACACAATGTAGGCGATCGGCATGACACACAGGATTACTTGAGCAAAACAGAGAAAAAACACTGGCAAGGCACTTCAAAAAAACAAGAACACAGACTATTCACAGAGAACAAACACACAGAGCAACTACCGGACGACACAGAGGGAAGACCAGGCTTTTATAGACAGGTTGATGAGCTGAGTGGAAGCAGGTGTCTGCTGCAGGAGAAGCCAGCCACACCCCCTGCCACACACATGCCCTGCAGGAGAAAGAATAGAGAGAACACACAAAAACCTACAACTAGAACATAAACAACACAGAATCATCACAACAGCCCACATGTCTGGTTCTTGGTTTGTGTAAAGTAAGTTAGGAATTAAGTTAAAGTTAATGAATCCTGGGTGAAGGAGTGGAGCTGGCGGGGGCATGGACAGCAGAGACAGTGGAGAATGATTGCAGGTCTCTGGAGAAATTTGAACATCTTGGAAAGTCAGAATACAAAAAAGTTAAACAGCTTAGTGTGGCAGGCAAAACAGAAAAAAAAATAAAAATCTGGCTCTGCCCCCTTATATGGATCTGGAGCAAAATTGATTGGGTCCTTCCCTGAACCCATACCACATCCTTCCACCCTGTTTTTTTTTGGAATCTTTGTAACTACGGACAGGGATGAAAACATAACTTCCTTGGCGGAAGTAATAATAAGTGCAATGTAACTGATTTCTTCTTCTCTCTAGAATTTCCAGTTGTTAATCACTTGTTACTAAAAATCTAAAAATCATTCATTAGTGATTGATCCATATAATTCTATTGTAGATCAGAGGCTATGTTCCTGATTCTTCTTTCCTTTAAACCTGAAAACCAAGGAGACTTAACGATGCTATTTTCATATTCAAGTGTAGCTGATACTGATCTGACAGACCCGCCTTTCCTCTCTTCACCTCACCCTGCCCCTCAGAGCCTTCCGCTGTGTTTCAGAGGAACGCTGGCTCGACTGAGATCTCAGAGGTCTCTTCCTCTGGTTATAAAGACTACTTTATATACAGCTGTACATGTTTGACCCAGCCTGAGGAAGTGACACAGTCAAGCTGTTTGCAGCCTCTGTGCTGGTGTGAAGAGACACTGTTTCAACCTCCCACAGATGCCAGTGAAGGACGACCAGGCCTCACATGCTAATGAGTTTGGAGCGGAACATGCGCCGCGTCTCTTATTCTGTACGTCGACGCTAATGTATAAAACATTTGACCTCGAAAGTCTTAATAACACTGCAGAGCAAAATGAGTTAAATCTGGATTTGTGCATGGTGATCGGGCTGGCGATGAGACCTCTGCGGGACATGTGCGCAGCGCCATCACGGAGCGTATTTGCGAGGGATTACCTCGATGATCTGTGATAAAGTGCTCAACTGTTTTCCACGTGCTGCTCTCACAGCCACAAGGGCATTAGAGATGAATAGAGAAGGAGAGAGGAAGAGGGAACGAGACAGAAATAGTAAGCAAGCTCGATGGACACATTGACAAAGAGTGACAGAGGCACTGAGAGGCCGAAACAGAGGACAGACAGAAGGCCGGCCGGGCTGAGGGAGAAGTGAGCAGCAGCAGAAGCGGCAGACTGTGAGTGTGAGATGGCGAGAGAGGGAGAGTGAGAGAAAGAGGGGAACAAAGAGCATATTGTCAGTGCTGGGCGCTAATCGTCTCCTCTTAGGCTGCCAGAGACAACAGGTGAGAGCAGTTTGACTCCCTGCAGGCTCCATGAAGCTTTCAGGGCTGTGTGTTTGTGTGTGTGTGTGTGTGTGTGTGTGTGTGTGTGTGTGTGTGTGTGTGTGTGTGTGCGTGTGTGTATGCAGGGGCCAGGGGACCTCAGGAGAGCGCTGCCAATGCCAACTCAAACGGCAAATGAGGAGTGAGGGCCGCACCATCAAAGGGTTCTTTTCAGACATGCCAGGGCTTTGGCTGCATATATGCTAGTGTGTGTATGTTTGAATGTAAGTATGTGTGTTGAGTGTTTATGTGTGTATTTGCATGTGTATTCTGGGTTAGGGGTTAGATATAACTTTAACACATCCTCCATGAAATGCTCTTGTCTCACCGGCAGTAATGGTACAGTATGTGGTCAACAACAGGGAGGGCAGTGCACACTTACAGAAGAAAGGATGTGTTTGATGTTCATAAGTGTGGCTCATTTTGTGTTAACAATCTGACAAAGAATGTGATCCATCGCAGCTGTCGACACAACTCTCACCTATAGCAGCACAGAAGTGACGGTAGAGTTTCAGGCAGCAGAGTTAAAGAAAGAAAAGCGATGGAGGGTGTTGTCATTGATATACTTGTAGCCCCACCACTTAATCGGTTGGCCAATAAAATTGGCCAATATGCTCCTTTTTCTGACATATCTGTATCGGCACTCATGTTTGCTTACATCGGCTGATGTGAAAACTTTTACAGAATAAACAATGCAGAAAACAACTTTAGCTGTTGGAAATTGTGTCATTATTAAGTTATGTCCACCAGAGAGCGCTCCAAACACATTGCTACCCCCCCTGTCCATTTGTTGGTTTGTTTGTGAGCAAGATTACTTAAAAAGTACAGGATGGATTATCATGAAATTTAGTGGAAGGATGCAGTATTGGTCAGGAACAAACCCATAACATTTTGGTGCAGATCTAGAGCCAGAATATTTTCCAACTTTCTTTAAGGTTCTTGACATTCCATGGATTGGACATGTTTAGGGGCCTGATATTTATGTTTGTGCTCTCTGAGTAACATTCTAGTTTGCAATGCTCTCAGCACTCCCTGTTAAGCACAAGAGGGGATGGTTGCAGCTGAACAGTGTTGAAGGTTCTTAGCAGTGTCTACAAGTTATATGGAACTGGGTATACCAAAAATGTTTTGGTCAGGAGTCGCAATTTGGTACACCTTCCAAAAGAACAATTCTAGTTGTCTTACAGAAGTTCAAATGTGAGACCATATATCTGCTAAAATATTGGTATTGGAAAACATTCATTCCTAAATATCGGGATTAGCCCTGAAATTTTCATATCGGTCAACTCTGATGAAGTAATCTCAGAAGAGGAATCAGGAATCTTGAATTGTCATTGAATGCAGCTGCCAGAATAGGACCTCTCGTTCACACTAAGATGACTGAGGAGAACTTTTTATGGAATTGATCTGTAACCAAAAATTAACTGAGGTCAGCCGGAGGACCCCCCAGGAGCTCTGTGGACTGGAACTGGACTCGACTCAAGGACAGTTTATGAAGGTGGACCACTGAACTGCTCCGCTGAAAACCGCGCAGAAACAACACAAGGGTTTTTCCATATTAGGGTCGTATTGGCCTGCAGTATACTAACCCTAACCCTGAAGTTTAAGACAACCCCTGTTTTTAAGAAACAGGATCTCAATAGGGTGATTGCTGCCTCACACGATCGGCATCCTATTGCTCCTTATTAAAGCAGAGGCATCATATTGTGTCTTTTGTTTTTCTTTCCACTAGTATTATATGGGTTTTTTGTGTATGTAAAACTTCTGTAAAGTTAAAAAATCCCAAAGTCAAGGGAAGGAGAGCTTCTGTCTCCTCCTGAAGTCCCTGGAATGCCTTGTTCTCATCATCGGGATGTCCTGGGGCCCCTACATTCACCTATTGTGTTCCTAGCGGCCAGTCTGTCACACCCCAAACATTTCCTACGTGTGCTGCAAGTGGTCGACCAGTCACCATAAAGTGAGCCAGGTGGCCAGTCAAAGCAGACTGAGGTTTATCATTAAACAAACAGGAGCTAAAACCAAACGTTTCAGACAGAGGCTGAAGAGAAGAGCTGCAGCAATGGACAGTATGAGGAAAGTGATGTGTTTTCTGAACATTAGAGAATGTAAACCATTTCCATCAATAAGCAAAATTAAAATGATCAACCGGAATATTAGTATAATATGTCACCGATGAACAACACCAGCATAATGCCCTATAATAGTGCATTGTGGGTCCATCTGCAGTTTGGTTTGTTTAAACTGCAGGAGTCTCTGAAAGCTGCTGTAACATGTCCTGCTCCCACAGAGGAAACAAATCAATGCCAAGAGAAAACCAGTTCATAGCTTCTCCTGACGTTTTTACTGCAGACATGAACCAGAGAGAAACTCTGTCAACCATATGAGAGTACTGTACAGAGAGTACATTTGTGTGAGTTATCGCACCGTGCACGATATTTATAGTCAATGGATTTAAATTGCAATTTCCTCATCCTCCCGTAACCATCAATTTCTCTGAAGGATAACGTTCTACACACTTCAGTCTTTTTGAGCTTGTCATCTGTGACAGATGTAATTCTTGACTGTTTGACAGATTTCCATTTCCCTTTCAGAACATGTGGACAACTCAATGATCTCTTGGATGGCATGTTTGGGAAACTTATGGTGTGAGTTCTAGCAGATGTCTGATAAACACTGTGGCATCTTCTGGCAAGAAACTGGTATTTGTGATTCATTGAGACAATTATGATTTTACAGTTTGCTTTTGCTCAATTCTCTGTTTTCACGTGCAAAATGATCCATTCAACTGGATCAAAATCTGACATTGTTCAATAAATAACTCTGACATGGTAGATGGACAGCATGGACCGTATTGACATGGAGCTTTTCCAGTCTAATCGACCACTCAAAGCACTTTTTTAATAATCACATTCATCCATTCACACACACAATCATAGAGACTTCTAGATGCCACACTTGTTCTTTCAAACCATTCATACATTGTTTGCAATTTTGGGATCAGTGTCTTGTCATTGCCAATTCCTTGAGACAAACACTTGAAGCATGAATGAAATGGTTTGTGTGAGTTCATAACTTTTGCAAACATGTGTCCCATGAAACAGTTGTGATATTTGCACTTGCAGTTCAGAGAAAAGACTGTTTCAGCAAACGAGCCAAAGTGATTGAGAATAACCGTAATTCAATGTTTACAAGAACAAAACAATGATTATTACCATTTTACGTGCACTAATGAATATTTCTGTCTCAACCATTTTGTTTCTGGGGTGGTTCAGAAGATTTATGAAGGAGGGAGTGCAGAAGAGTTCCAGTGGAAAAGTGCAGAGCTCCGTTGTGCAGGGCATAGAGAGTGAACGATGCATGCAGAGATAAACAAATGTCACAGCAGACCATGTCGAAAAACATCTGGGGGCAGTGTGTGTATATATTTATGCTGGCATATTTGTATGTGTTTGTACGTGGGATCTCAGACCACATCCTCATGATCGGCACAAGATAAAGCCCGGCCTATTAATCCATTGTACATATAAAACTCATTCACCGGAGACAAAAATAAGGCCGGTAAGGTTACAGCGTGGAGTTTTTAGATTTGAGGCGTGTTGCCGCTGAAAGCATTCTCAATAGAAGTTATGGCCGCCTTAACTGGACAGGCAACTTGAGCTCAGCTGGATTTTAAATGCCAAGAGATGGCCTGCAAAGAGAAAGAGCCGAAAGTAGTGCTCCCCAAATTAGCCTGTCTGTCAAAACAGGACGCAGAGTCCAGAGAGAGGGAGTGTTTACAACTGTACTGTCCATCTGGAACATATATGAGCCTATTAGGATAGATAGATAGATAGTTAGATACACAACTGGTAACATTTGTGTTACCAATTTAAGTATCTTTTTAAGTAAGTGAAAAATGTCCCTTTTTCAGTGAATCATGATTTTACTCAGTATTCAACCAGTTTTTAACAGTATCCATTCCATCCATTCAAATATCCATTGCGGTGGTGCCTCTCTTGAGTTTAATCTTTGCATGAAATTGGACCATTAAGTTTGGCTTCATGCACCTGCTACTACTCCTTGAAACTCCTGGATTCGAGAGCAGAAACCCTTTCACAATAATTTAGCTTTGCTGTAGATTTCAGTGAGAAGCAAATGTCATGAGAGGATAGACAACTTTTGCGGGCTACTTTTTCTCAACCATGACATTGTCCAGATTGTGTGTTGACAGCGGAGGCTAAATCATTGCCTATTTACCCGGGACTTCCAGCTCCTGTCCTATCTCTGCTTGGTTCACTCTTTCTCTATTCACTGATGTCCAGAGCTGCAAGAATGATGCTGCAGGAAAGCAACTTTAACTGACCTCAACAAGGAAGACCATGCTTTCTTTTTTATACTTAACACACTCTAAACTTCAGGGGAGCTTTGATATATAACTGCTCAAGATACCCTCACAAGCTTTTAATAAAAAACACTAACTTTCAAAGGAGGAAAGTGTCACGATTTAGACTTTTTGGATAGAGTTTTTGTGGACTATTGTTATTATGGGCAGTTTTGGTTATTTGACCTTTACCTGTGTTCCCTTGTTTTCATTCTGTGTTCCATTCTGTTTCCTGTTTTATTTTGAAAGTCTGATTGCGCTTGTGTTTCTGTTCAATTTACTTCCTGCCTTGATTTGTTTCACCTGTGTGTGCTGTGCCACCTGTCTCCAGTTTGTTATCAGTTCAGTTTGTACTTAAGGTCTGTCTTTGTCAAGTCATCTGTTTAGTCATGGTCTTAGTCTCTGTCAGTTTGTCTCCAGTGTCTCCTGCCTTGTTTTCTTTTCATGGACAGTTTGAGTTTTGCCTTTTGTTTCTTCCTGGGTCAGCTCCTTGTTTTGGTCTATTTGTCATAAAACCTGCTCTCCTTACAAACCTTGACAGAAAGAGCACTTCAGAGTAACTTGGCATAAAGTCAATTCCATAGCTGCTGTTTTAGGTGACAGTGTTCCTTATTCCGAGCTGACAAGTCATTATTTAGATTCATGTATATACTATTTATGTTTCTGTGATATGCGGGCGAATTGTTCAGGGTGTACCCCGTCTCTGGACAAATGTCAGCTGGAATTGGCTTCAGCTCCCCATGACCCTAAAAGGATAAGTGGTGTAGATAATGGATAGACAGTTGAATTATTCATTTAAATCACATAACAATTTCTAAAAGACAACATATCAAATAGCTGACAAATACTACACAGTCTATCCTGTTATATACAGTGTTCTCTCTTAGCTGCCATCATATGAACTTGTTATATTAAACTGAACCTCTGATTCTTGTCTTCAACCAACCTCTGAAATTATGACACACTATCACTTCTCTCATGGCCCTGTGATTCACAAAATGAATAGAAACTTCATCCATCTTCAGGTTGCTGATTCTTTCTCTCCTGGATGGGATCCTTTACTTATGAAGATGTTGATCATGACATCATTTGGCTGCTGTCACCATCACTCTCCAGGCTTCACACACAGACGTCCTGTCCATAATGAATGAAACATTGGACAAAGTGCATCCTTTCAGGGGTCTAACCGTTTTCGCCAAGAATCTGAACGTACTTCCTTCTCAGGACCAAATGAGTCATGGTGTGAGGAGTACCTGTGAGGAAAAAAGCTCATGGTTTGGTCATAAGATCTGGAAAAGTTGTAATACTGAACAAACATTTTACACACTGACTAAACTGGTATTGATCAAAGAAAAAACATTTCATCCATTAACAGCTTTATCGACATTCCAGGTGCTCAGTGTGAGTGAATTTACACAGATATTGAAACACAGTGACACACACACACACACACACACACACACACACACACACACATACAGCAGAGATGGACTTGGATTTAGTTCAGCCTGTCTGCCACACCAACTGTCACACAGCTTACAAAGCATGCAGTAAGTACCAGCTAATTAAATCAAACTGGAAGTACTCGGGTTATATTTCAGTTTTTGTCACTGCATCCAGATCTGTGGAATCCATTGCTTTTATACCTGCTTCTGAGCACTTCTCTAATTCTCTAACACACACACACACACACACGAGCGCGGGCAGACACAGATGTCCGCACATACACAGATGCCAAACCCTGCTCAGTCAGTGACCTCTCAGGCAGCATGTTGTCCTGTATTTAAAGTGCATTAACACATGCACCACAGTTTTCCCCCCCTCACAGATCAGAGTGAGGGGTTGTAAAGGGTTTCCCTGATACAGTATTCTGTATCACTGTATCCCTCTCCCTCTGTTTGATGTGCTTATCTTCAATCGCCCTGCAGTGGAGGGGTGTGGGACATCAGAAAGCTCTATGCTCCGGGCGGCTCAGGTTTCAGGATGCTGCAACTTTGTGAACTATAAGCTGCTTCCTTGGGACTTTCTACTTGTGGGAGAGAACTTTTATACCCAGTGACAGGTGACTGCAGAGATGTGGCTGAGTGCTGGACTTGAAGTGTGAAAGTTAAGAAGTGGGATAACAGTTTTAAAAAGTCTGGCGGAGCCTCGGTTCAATCTTCAGATTGAATTACCACGAATAAGAGGTCTGGAACCAGGCGTTCTGAGGGCCTATACTCTGCACACTGAGGCTACATTCATATTACCACACTTTCATTTGAAAACTTCAACTATACTAAGGATACATCTGCCATCCACACTATTACAGAGTTTTATAGCCACTAAATCTGAGAAGTTTGGAAATGTTGCTGGCCCCATTTTAGTTAAAAAAAATGTTTTGGAACAATGATATAGACACAACTGCTTTCTGATTAGATGTATTAGACGAGCTATCATTTCAGCATTCAACAATTCTGCAACAATTCTGTGACTATCATCCAAAGGCTTCCTGTTTACACTGTCATTAGCATGACCAGTGTGTTTAAGAGGTCATGTGATATGTGTTTTCAGGGAATCAAAACTGATAAAGAGTTTGCCTATGGTTGCCAGCAGGGTGTGTAGAATTATTGCAGCATAGCTCAACTAAATTGAGAAAGAGAATTGTACATTGTTGGTTGATAAGAAAAAAATCAGCCTTTGATTGGGTGTAACCCAGCCTCCCTCTATACTGTACTTTAATGGTGCGAACTCCATTGCAAATCCATAATGAAGTGACTACATCCAGCTCATATGTAAACCTGGGGCTTGAACCTGTGGACCCGGGGCAGTAGCCAAATTAATTATTTATTTATTAATGAAGCAAATATATATATTTTTTACAAATTCTACCATTTCTCCTGCAGCCCTCCCCCCATACAACACTGACCTCCCTTCTAAAAGAGTCATTTCCATCTATTGCTGAGCCATAAAATTCCTTTTTCATGAATAAAGTGAAAACAATCTGTTAATGTGGTGAGATCATTTTCACTTCTTCCAGCACAAATCAACTTGTTTAATGAATTCTGTGCAGGCATGTAGTATTCTTGACTCACAGTTGTGGTTCAAGACATTGATACTAGAATACCAAGAATCTGAGTGTAAACAGGGAGCTATCGGCATTAGTTGGCTCCGCTGGACAAATCTGTTTTTATTGATTTTAGCTGTAAAGGAACCAAACATGTAATAGATATAGGACTAGAGCGTGACTGTGAGACTGTTAACGTGTGTGTGTGTGTGTGTGTGTGTGTGTGTGTGTGTCAGATCGGCCTCTATCCGTGCCCCTGGCAGTGGAAGGGGTCTGAGGTCTGGGCGCCTTGGAAACTGCCCATTGGGCCTCAGTGGGGAAGAACATCACACACACACACACGCTCTGTTTCTTTTGGACTGCCCTGCTGGAATTCACTTATTTGTGGAAATGTTAAGAATTCAAGCAATGAAGCTTAGAAAACTGAACATTAACCGAAATCTAAACACTTCCTGAGCGGTAGTGGGGTCAGCCCAGTGGCTCAGAGCAATGAGGATCTCGGGCCTGATCCAGGTCTTGTTTCTTGATTCTAATTTATCTAAGCTATTGTGAAATAAGATGTTATGAAAAAAGCCATAGGGGAAAATAAAGTTTCACAAGTTAAAAAATGTTTTAAACCCAAAAAATAGATGTCACTCACACTAGCCGTTAGTATGAAACAAAGAGCAGCAAACCTCTTCCTCCTTCAATCTCTCTCCCACATGGCTCGCTCTCACTTTCCCTCAGCAGACAATGGCCCCTCTGTCTCCACTGCTTAACTACTTTCTCACCTATCCTAAATACTCACACACTCTCTCAGACACACCGAGGTGCATATATAGTCATAAATCAGTGCAGTTTTTCTTTCATCTACGAAGACCTGCACATGTGTATATGCACAAATACAGACACATACCCACAGCCAGAAAAGGGGAAAAATATCCCAGCAACATCAGTGGTGTGATACGGTCGTGAGGATGCCAGGGCAGAGCTGAAGTGTGGCACAGGTCTTTGATGTGAATCCAGAGCATGGGCATGTAACAAACGCAAATACCAAATTACACCCTGTCCTCTTTTGATCTCTACAACCCCATGCCTGCTTCTACAGATGTAATTTTGTGTGTGTGTTCATCCATATCACAAGTATGTGAAGATGCACGAGTGCACGAATGCATATATGTGTGGGTGTATATCACCATGCAATTATACATGCTGTGTGTGTGTGTATTGGAGGGCAGTGTTACCGCATCACACCATGGAGGACTGAACCCTGGCAGAGGCTTGTGGGTGCCTGGTGAGAACATGTTCCTGGAGATCTTCTGTTGAGTTTGTCTTGTCGTCACGTCGTCCACAGTGGACTCTCCACTCTGGCTTCGCAGCCGATGGCGATCATATTGCATCTTGGATTTCCATCTGAACCACCCTCTAATCTCATGACAGTCGAGCGTGAACGGAACCACTTCTCAGGCCTGTAAGGTCACCCCCTTGCAGGAATTAGCACAACACATGTTTATGTCTCTCATTATCCTAATGTGTCTGAGGGTTATGCAGAGATGCACTAAGTGGTGGATGATACACCCTGAATAAAAAGCTGAGGTGACACTGTGTTATATTTGTGAATGTGCTGTGGTTTTTGCCTGGGATGTTTTGAGGAGACAAGCCCCCTCTTGTTTTTCAGACTGATCCTCACTGATAGGAAGATAATAGACGGTATCTGTACCTGGACAGGAGCAAAAAGATATCTTCATAACTGCAGCATTCCATGTCTTTTTTCAGTCTTTAAATTCTGTGTTCTATACTAATGTTCATCAATGTGCTATGTCCCTATCAAATAAACACATAAAGAACCCAGAATGACGCTCAGTAGAGAGCATACCTCCACCAAGGCCCGACAGTCCCCTAAATCAGTCAAGCTTAACTAAATTTCACTCATAATGTCATAATGTCAGTCCCCTAAATGTATAAAAAATAATCTGTCAAGATCGTGAGAAAACTGAAAATTTCATAAAATGTAAATGCAAGAAAGTGAAAAACCATTCCTGGATCCAAACCAGAATTTAATGGGTTCTTCTTCACCCACACCACATCCTTCCACCCAGTTTCGAGATATTCTGTTCTGTAGTTTTTGTGCAATACTGCTCACACACAAACATAGAAACATACAAACCACATGGCATTAAATACATAAAACATATGTGCAAAATTATTACAAAAACAGTATAAAAATACATGAAATGTCAAAATATTTGACAATGCCATCAGTATTAGATTATATCTAAATATGGCACTACTCATGACACTGCAGCTCTGTATGTAAGAGTACAAAGCATGTCTATGTACAACTACATAGACATGCTGTACAGTCAGCAACAAATCTTCGGGGAATGAAAAAAGTAAAGTCAGAAATAGCACCAGGTAGCTCAGAGGTCACTGCACACTGACCATGAAATGACAGTGTCTTTGATTTAAGTCCTTCACCAGGGCCCTTTGTCACATGTTATTTCTATTCTCTCTTTCCAATTGTCCTCGTAGCTCACTATCAAATAAAGGCAAAAGAAATCTCACTTTCTACAGTAAAAGTTTGTCATTAGTCAGTGTCATCTATCTGGAAGTGTAAAAACTAAAATCAAACAATAATTTGAGAAGCGGGAGACATGTCTCCTGCTGCCTGGGGCTTTAATTTGGTAAAATACATCCATTCTATACATGGATATGACAACAAGCGTCTGTGTAGGCTAAAAAGCCTTTCACAAAAAGACTATGTTGTTGTTGCTATGTTGTGAGTTGCTAACGTCTTTTGGTTATGGGTTGTGTATAGCTTGTAAACACAGGATAATTTGAAGGGGGGGGGGTGTAATAAAAAAGGTGGTATTGTCTTTTTAATGCCAAAAATTCTATTTTAGCATGTTTGGGGGTTTTTGTAGTGGAGAAACAATGCATATACGACAATTTGTCTCACAGCATCCCCTTGTTAAAGCTAAACAAGTCATCCGGTGCTTGTAAATACCTGAGCAGCACACAGCCAGGACAATGGTGGATGAAGGGGAGCACTGCAGGACACTGAATGCACTCTATGGGAGTGTGGCGGCACTTAGTGGTGAACGTGTGCTACTGAAAAGACTCCACAGTGCTGCACTGAGGTCGTATGACACTGTCCAGTCGTCTGAGCCAGAGGCATCCCTGGCATTTCTGTGACACTTACAGACTTTCTAACAAATGTGGCACGTTACCGCAAATACTGATCATAATCTTGCTGCTATTCAGCAACGCACGGCCATTATGGGGTCTGTTTACAAACACATGTAAAGGCTTAGGCCTGCCAACATGGCTGAGTGATGTAATGGAAACTATGAATGCACCGGGGTCTGCTGTCTCACCAGGAATAGAGGGCAAAGTATAAACCGGCGGTTCCAGCAAAATGTCAGCGTGAGTTTCCATCGAGGCATAAGACTGAAAACAAAAACTATGGATTTATTAAGACGGAGACAGGGTTCGCCCCATCATGTTTGGCTCTGGCAGGATAATAAATATGACTTTATTTGTGTGAGTAAACTTATGTATGGTCAGTCTTCAGTGAAAAAGCTGTTTTTAAAAAGGCCCTTTGTTCCAAATGCAGTTCTATATCCAGGCACTTTACTTCAAGTATTCAAAACCACTGTTGTTTGGTGCATCACCACATGTCAGTCAGGTGATGAGACGCCTACAATATGACGCACATCCTGGACATCCACATGCCTCTAGAGTGTCCCTTCAGCCCAAGGTCGTTCAGCTGGTCGAACACTCCACTCTCAATCATCTCCTTCTGCCACTGGATGGCAACTGCACCTGTGCTGAACTCCATAAAAAATGTTTCGTCCTTGGCGTCAAACTCGATGTCCTGGACCTCGGAGGTGTCCATGAACTTGTCTGCGTCCTTGGTGTAGACCACATTGGACTTTGGCACCCAGGGGGGGTCCACCAGCCCCGCCTCCAAACGATGGAAATTGATGTTCTGGAAAAACGCATGGTTTCGTGGGTCGCCATTTCTAGAAAGACAGAATACAGAACAAATGTTTAATGACTGTGATTAACAGTTGTGATACAAAGGTAAAAACATTTAACTGGGCAATAATATGAAAATGAAATCCACTCACTGTTTAGATGTCTTTAAAGAGTAATGATAAAACAACAGCAGTGAACAGAACAGAAAAACACAGTTTATAAAAGACGTGTCATCACACAAGTATTTCCCCTGTTTCTGCCTAAACCAGAGAGCTTCACTGACAACCTCAAGGACAACTTCTCAAATATTTAGATAGTGGTGCACAGTGTGACATAACACTTAATTGCACAACCTATCTGGAAGCTGTGTTGATAAAGTTGATGGATTGATGCAATTCACTGACTCTTTGGGCTGGTAGGAATATAGTTATTCATTGGAAGATCAACCTTTTTGGCTTAAAACCCCAGATTAAAATCAAACTAAACAACCTCAACTTAGATTCTTACATTTGAATAATGTTTACAGGAAATTAAACTTGACGGTAATTCACAACAAAAGTTGAGGAAAAGGCCAGATGAAGATATATTTGGTGAGCAGAACTACATTTTTTGTTATCTCTTCTGTTCCTTTAATCCTTTGTGACCCCTTCAAGTTGTCCTGACCTGACCTGGTTTCACTTGTCTGAACTTAGCTTTATGACCCTGGGCCTGCTTCTCTACAAGTATCTTACAGAGGAAGTTATACATTTTCTTGATGGAAGATTAGAAGAACCACAGGTGACAGACTTTATCTTTGAGAGAAGCTTTTACTCACCGACACCCGAGCCGATTCTCTACCTTCCTCTTGAGGAAGAGGTTGATGATATCTTTGGTGGCAGCATCAAAATGTTTGTGCTCAAACTTGCACTCGTCCTCCAGAGTGCGACGAGTCACCTCTGTGTTCTGCACCTTCTCTCTGAAGTCTCTAAAAGGCAAACGGGCAGCAACCATCTCATAGATGCTGCAGCCCAGAGCCCACCAGTCCACAGATGTCCTGTAGTACTCCTGCTTCAGAACCTCAGGAGCCATGTATCCGGTTGTACCAGCCTGACAACACACAGACGACAAAAAGAGCAAGGCAATGATGTGTATATAGGCCAGATTCAGCTCTGAGGTCACAGGGTCAAAGGTATACAACCTTTCATATTATCATGCTGTGTACAGAAATGATTAGGGATGGATGGGGAGTGGAAAAAGGGTGAAAGTTATGTATTCCTACTGAAGTGGGCTGGGAAGGGAGGGTCTATTCCTTCAGATAAAAATATATGATACCATCAACAGTAATATATCATTTCACTGAGCGCTCTCTACGAGTCACAGGTCAAGATCACAGATGGTATATAAAGACAAGACTGCTCCTCAAGAGTGAGACCAAAACATCTCAATCACTTCCTGGTGGCTGGTTGCAATGTTAGTTGATAGGACACTTGCATGGGTCAATGGATGGGAGAGTCAAATACATTTTTCTCAAAAATGGTTTCTGTAACTTTTGGTAGTTTTCATCACACATGTTTTTTCAAGTGAAGGAAGATAATTAACCATATTAAGGGAATAAGGAAGAAAAAACTCTTAGTTTGAAGAGGTCACAACCATTAGAAATATGCAACTGGTGATGGGGGCCTCAAGTGGACTTTGCTTTAATTTGAAGGGTCACTAACCCGAGAGTTTTAGAACCACCGTTACAAACTTTTGTTAAGTTCAGACCCTGAACAAAGATTCAAAACAAAGTTGCACATAACTGTGCACACTGTATATAAGTATCCATATGGGATCTTAGAAATCACCATGATAGAATCTTAGAGCGGGACAGACATGTCTGAGACCTGGCAGAATAATTTACTTTCAGAATTTCATCTCAGTTATCTACAGTATAAACAGACTATATTGATCAGCCTCAACTCGATGAAAAATCAAAATGGACTAATAAATAATGGAGACACAGACACTAGAATTCAGCGAGAAACTTCAGGGCTGACAATAAACCATTGTGACGCCAAACGATGAAGTTGTAAGACGGTCCAGTCTAAGCTTTAGCTGGTACTAGTAAAGCAAAGTTCAAACCAACTAATGCTAAGCGGTTCTGGTCAGTCTTCCATCCATTTCTCCGCCAGTGCAGCCTCCAACTGGGGTCGAAGTGAGGCACCTTTTAATGAGATTAATTTGGGTCACACAGGGTTACTGTATCTTGTGTTGTCTGTCAGAGCAAGGCTGAGAGCTATCATATCTATTCCTGGTAAGCTACTTATAGGGGTGGGCTGAAAAATATACTGTATATTGGAAATAAAGCAAATATTATTCATGTGAGTAATGCAGTAAATTACAGAAATAACTAAATAGAAGTTTCCGGAGAATTGGGTCACAAATTATTTCCACTACGGAGATCACATGTTTTTGTTGACAGAACACCGTCTGCTCTTATCACCATAAACTCTATTGGCGTCTCTGACTTCCGTTGACATCTGGCCACAGAAAGTCTGCAGAAACTCAAAGGCTCTCACTCAAAAATTTGCATTTACACATACACAAATACACATCTCTGCAGTTCAGAGCATGTCTTACAGCAGCTTATAACCACCTATTTTTTAAATGTGAACAGTAGGTTTAGTAGGTTAATCTAGGGCCAGGTCACTACACTGACCTTCTGGCAGATCATTTTGCCTTTGGGCAGCTCCACGGCCAATCCGAGGTCTGACAGTCGACACTGTCCTTTACCATCCAGCAGCACATTCTCTGGCTTCATATCCCTGTACACGATGTCCATGGAGTGCAGGTGGAGGATCCCTATGGTTATCTGGGCCACGTAGTAAACAACACGCTCCATGCGGATGCCCCGTTCCCCGAGCTCGTAGATGTGAAACCTGAGGTCCCCTCCGTTCATGAGGTCCATGACCAGGCACAGGTGGGTCCTGTTGGCATAAGCGTAAGCCAGGTTGACGATGAAGAGGCTGTTGACCTTCTCCAGGATCTGCTTCTCCACAAGGGCAAGTCCATTGCCGCCTTTCTTCTTCAGATGCCTCTTGTCCAGCTTCTTGCAGGCGTACATTTGTCCTGTGAGCTTCACCTGCACCGCACACACCTGTCACACAGACACAGCAAAGGGACTTTAAATGTTATGAAAGTGATCCTTTTTAAGTGACTTTAAAAGGGAGACTATGAAGTGAAACCATAGCCACAGTAGCCGCATGACATTCACTAAAACTTAATATAGAAGTGGTACAGGTCAATGTAGTGATGTCAACGTCTATATAGAAATATAAAGCTGTGGTTTGCTAATATGAGCCTTCATAAGCTACTGCTTCAAATAAGGCTGTAGCAGCAAAACTCAGAATGTATTTAATTGATTGAATTAAATTGATCACAGTTGCCTTTAATTGCTCAGGGATGCAATGAATCAAGTTTGCCTTTTCTTGTTATCCCTTGCACCCTATGAATGAAGATACTGGGATCCAAATTTTACCTTTAATATGTCACCTTGTCTGCAGATTTACATTTTTTTCAAGATGCCCAAACACCTACTACCTACCTCACCAAAGCCACCTTTCCCCAGAATCCTGAATTCATAAAAGTTTTTGTCACTGATCCTCTGCTTTTCGTACTCCTTCCACTGCAAGAACTTATAAAAGAAGGGGCTGTTCAGGTACTCGCAGAAAGGTTGTCCCTTCAGGAAGTCCCTTGTGGCTTCTTTGAACTGGTCCATCATCGTCTCGTCAAAGTACTTGCATGATAAATCTTTGCATCTCTTTGCATTCTCTCCTGTGAGATAGGAGAGAAAATGCTTGGATTCAGGTTGACAGAACTTGGCGAGGATGCTCGGTTTGGCCTTTTCTTTGGTTTCATCTTCCGCAACGCTCCAGATGCTCAGCTCCTCCAGGAATTTAGCGGCGGCCTCGTACTGTGGGTTGGAGGTCTGGAGAAACTGCTGGAACAGCTTCCTCCCAATAGGCTGCTGCTCACACAGGGACTCGTACCTACTATCTGCAGCCGCACGGAGAGCAATGGACTTTGGTCTTGGCAGTGTGAGGCTGAGCCTGTGCTTCCTCAGCTCACTGCGGTCAATGTGCTGAGCCTTCAGGTAGGCCGTGTTGGCCACCAGGTTGTTAAGGCCCACCAGGTCATCCATGCTGGACGCATCGCGAAGCATATTTGCAGAGGCAGCTGGTAACTACAAAACGATGGTATCCGCAGGGTCCATACTCATCTGAGAGCTTCGAGCACCTGCATTCTGATCATCCTCTACCTCTTGAACCACGCCTCTCAGGGCATTAAAAGTCCCAATGTTCTCAGGGATTTGTTGGTAGCTTAGTGTCTTCGTGTGCTCATTTGTAGACGGCACTTAGAGAAAGCGACTTGTGCGGTTTGAACTTAAGAGGCTTTGGGCTGGTCTATTTTTAGGTGATGCAAATTGCCTGAGTGCATCAACTGTGGTGGTAAACATGACATGATGAGGTGGCACATCCTGACCTTAACTTAAAATTGATCATAAATTGTTCTGAATATAAAAAAGATAGCATGTAAAGTATACAACGTACACAGTCTGACTGACACACCTCATGACTTATTGCAGGACAAGGAATTCAAACTTAACCTGTTAAGCCCTAATTGGTTTAAGGAGCCTTAAAATTAGTTTCATGAGCGATAACTGACCAAGCAGCCAGAAGAGAGAGGCCAGTGCACTAACACTCTCGTCTGTTAGCTGCTCAGAGCTTGTCTTGAAGTTCATTCTTGTCATATAAAAAAGCAGGTGACAAAGTAGTTCGTTAGTTAGTTAGATGCTGTTCTGGAGCTTTCATCTGCAGATTAAAATCAGGGTGTGTGGACTTTACCCAGGTGTCAGGGCACAGAAATGTTTAAATCATGAAGATCATATGGTATAACCTGACAGCTCCAGACCAGCTACTAGGTGGAGCTCAAGGTGAGATTGTTATCTTATTGTTATCCACTTAGAAACACTTAAACATGTTGCAAGCTTCAACTTTGATTCTGGCCTTATGAAGATGAATCTAGATGACATTGTAGTATCTATTGCTTTACAAGCAAATTAACTCTATAACTATTGTCAGAAGAAGGTTGTATCAATTCTGCAGTTCTTTTCAGACCACTGCTCAATGGTGATTCAAAGATTTGTCAAATAATGTTGCTTATATTGTTCTTAAGACTAACGCAAAAGCTATGCCCTAGGGGAAAAAGAAAAGTAAAATACACATGCTACAAGTGTAAAGGAAACACACAGATCTACAAGAGTCAGGGAACAGAGTTCACTGATTTGACAGACTCAATTCCTCTGCAGCCTCACAAGTGCTGTCTCATAGTGGTTTGCATGGCTACAGTCCACGTAGTGCACGTCAGCTGCCAAAGTAGCCCAGTCAGGGCAGAATGGAGTCCACGCTTCAACTGTTCATTCGGTTTTCTTTGGTGATTGTTACATATTAGCAGATGATGTCACTGAGATGACTCTATGCTCTGACCAGCCCTGCAATGCTGCAAGCTAAAACCTTTCTGAATGAACAGATGACCAATGATCTGATCTGGGTTGATTTAGATGCTTCCTGTCCACTGTAAGTTACACATCTGATTGGAAGCAACCGTGTGTATTAGTGACAGAGATGAAGATGTAACTGTTTCTGGGGTAAAACTGGCCAAGTAGCAGATAACCCCCTTTCTTGATGACAATTTAATACTGGTGAACTGATAACAAATTCATATGTTAAATACATTAAAGAGTATTCAAGATATGGCATCAGTCATCAGTTTTGATATCGTGGTTGGTAGGTTTGTAAAATGTTTTTTTCCATAAAACCTGCTCTTCATTGCACAAAAGAATCCAACATTTGTAGTTTCAATCAATCATAGCATAGTATACGATTAAAGTAAAGTACATGTAAGTACACAAAAAAGTCAACAAAAGCAGGTGTACAAGAAAGGCGTTGTGTGACAGTTAAAATCTGAAATGAATCAGTTGAAATGATTCTTGGTGAGAATTTAACGTCAGATTTATGTATCTTCATTGTTATTGACTTTTGGGGATGCAGACAAATTTCTGTCTGAAGAATGAAAAAAATATTTCCATTCCTTAACCAGCCAAATCTTGGCAGGTCAATGTGCTGCACTTTCCTGAATATAATCTAAAACATGTGTTGTAGAATAGTACCTACTTCCATGATATCACCGTAGGAAAATACTAAATGACAACTACATATATTTACAGCTATTCACAATTCTTTATTTCTGAAAGGATAGTCACATAAGATGTGCCGATCATCATCACAGACAATAATATAACCTGATCAAACACTGCAGCACGTTTCATCCATCTCTTCATGACTCCTGATCCCTCCAGCCACATTAAATAACGAGTCTGTGCTGCTTTATCCACCGCCCTCCTTCAATACCAGGACGACAGGAACATGCAAGTAGGAGGGACAGATGATGATGTCTGTGGCTCTACACAGGACGCTGCAGTGATCCATGTCAAGTCTGTCACCACGTTCGGGTGCGTGCAGGCGAGAGTCAGAGCGCCTGGACATGGAGCTTATTTGCCGATTCTCTGAACCACCCAGTCCTGCTGGCAGAGGGGACAGCGATTGTTCTGCTTCACCCACAGGGACATGCAGCAGTTATGGAAGGAGTGGTTGCACTCTCCCCACACAACTGAAAGACAGAGGAGTGGAAACATAGGGGGTGAGGCAATTAACGAGTACAAGGGTTACAAAGTCCATAGTAGTATAACTGTATTTAATGGAACAGTAAATAAACTGATTCACTTTTGTTTTGACCTTTTACAAAAAGCACATCACTTGGCATTAATGTGTTTCAGTCCAGTCAAACAGGACAATAGGTGATTTTTTTATTTATTAAACTACTTCTAACCCGTACTCAGTTAAGTCCTTGGTAATAAGTGTGCTGACTCAATTTACTAAATATTTTACTAGTCATTGAACAGTTAGAGTGTGAGAAGTACAATATGAACAAGTATAAAAGTGTGTATTGAAACTTAACTTCTGAAAATATTTTAGGTCATTTGTAAGAAGGTTATTTTCCCACCCCTGTCTGTTGGTTGGTTTACTTGTTGGTTTGTGTGTTTGTCATCAGGATTACACAAAAACTACTGAACAAGAATTATTTTACCTCTTTCTTCGACACTGAAATTTTCACCAGGAATAATTCATGGATTTTGATTAAACAAAAGGCAGCTCAATTGAATCAAATATTAGTATGTTCTGGAAAGTTTACAAGCAATATTATTTGAAGTTGCCATATTGGACAAAAGAGACATGCACTGGAGGTTAAATGTGTTGTTAGTTATCTTTTCTAGATATGCTTTCATCAAATGTCATGTTGATCAAAACCTGCAAGTTCTAATACATTATGAATATATGAACAGGCTATTTCTATTTTTCCTTTAAAAGATGTTTCTGACAGTGGAGAAAGAAGTATTAGATCACAGTGAAAGTAGAAAGACCACTGTGTACTCAGTCACAAGTAAAAGTCCTGCACCCCAAAAATGATTCTCAAGTTGAAGTAGAAGTATCAGCATCACAACATACTTTCAGGTGGAATTACAGGGTATCATTTATTATATTAAAGTCCTCTGTTAACATATAAAACACCATGACTTATTTGTTAACTTCTATCAATCTAACGCTGCAAAGATTCTAGTAACAAGATCCATGTGGAGTCAATTGTACGATATTTCCACCTGAACTGTTGAGGAACTTAAGTATGAGGAAGCTGATGCTCAAAGTACTCAACTACAAGTACCTAATGTTTCGTCAACTGCAGTATTTGAGTAAATCTACTTAGTTACTCTCACACCTGCTGGTGTTAGATACGTATAAAAACATAGTGACAGTTGAAATCAAAGCATCTGGATTTGCAGCCATTAGCTTGGTGACTCACTGACAGCTCCGTCAGAGCAGCTAATTTTAGCCGGGCGATGCTAGAGTGCTAACACGGTCTTACCGACACAGTCCTCCTGTTTGTTTTCCGCCTGACACCGAAGACAAGCGTCTGCAAATGAGATTCAAACAAAACAGAAACACGCACGTCAGCGAGCTGCAGTTTCACTCATTCGTATGTTTGCGCTAGCTTAGCATTAGCGTGTGTCCGAGCCAAGCTAGCCGCGGACCCGCTGACACTCACCCATCACCTGGACCCGACAGATGGCACATGTGTCGCATTCCACATCCCAGCTCCACATGGCCACCGCGTTCCACTTCTTCAGGGAGAACATCTTGTCCCCGCCCGACTTGGAGCCTGAGGAGGTGTTGCTGATGTTGTGTGAGAGGACCAGACTCGGCTCCTCACCGTCATCCATCGCTGCTGCTGCTCACTTCAGTACGCACGGTGACGTTAGCCCGCTAAGCTAAGCTACACAAGATGGACGCAGCGGCTCGGTTATGCTAGCGCTAATCGTGTCGCGCTAATGTTAGCTTGTCTTGTCTCCATAGCAACAGGAGAGGGCGCTGTTTGATTGGTTCATACAAAATAAACCACTGAGCACTTTATTAGGAACACCACACGAGCTTCCTTTAACTCTCTGCTCCATGTTGACATATTGACGTCTACGTCACATGATTTCTGCAGATCTATAGATCCCTGGGGAGAAACTGGGTTGTTCTTATGGTTCAGCCTAGGGTGAACATATATACACACCAAGACAATTACAATGAAATACAAAACACATTCAAGTGTATTGTAAACATATTTGCATAATGATACAATATATATAAGAAGCAGCACAAGATGTGTAATAATATAGTCATTCTGATCATACAGTATATCAGAATCAGAAGTACTTTATTAATCCTTGTAGGGAAATTCAAACGTCACAGAGCTCCTGATGAAGAGGTGAAAGAGCAAAAGCAGGTATAAACATAGTAATATAAAAGCCAGGTAAGACTAAAATGAAATAAAAGATATACATATGTAGAAATAAAAACCGGGTGTGTATAGATTTACATTTGTACATGAATGTAAGTTAAAGTATACACAGTATACATGTTGAAGCTTATTTACAGGTTATCATTATACAATCTGACAGCCACAGGCAGGAATGATTTCCTGTGGCGTTCTGTCGAGCAGCGTGGGTGAATGAGTCTGCCACTGAACGAGCTGCAGAGGCTAATCAAGACATATACAACAGAATCATGTCAAGATCCCTGTTCTGTTGATTCCCACATGGGTTTTATTGGATTCAGATCTGGTGACTGAGGAGGTCACTACACACTGAAGATTTTTTGGTGTGAGACGACCTTTGATTTGTGACAGGATGCATTATGACAGGATGCATTATTTTGCTCTATGTTTCCATTAGAAGATGGTGACTGTCCGTAAACATGTTCAGTAACAACCACAATTGATTGGGTTAAAAAATAACAGTTGATATCAGTGTCCTTTTAGTATCATTATCACTCTCAAGCAGCCATTGTAGAATCGTTATGTATCATAATGTTATTGTTGTTATAAGATGAGACACCTCTTTTTGTCTTTCTATCCCCCCTCCTCTTTTCTGTTTTGGTTGTGCATCATAATCCCTCGCACAACCAACCAAGTTCAGGGGGTGCAGTGTATTTATTTTTCTAAAGGGCAGTTTTTTTTGTTAATGTTGTTACTGTAACTATGCTTAATTAAATTACGTTTCTTGTGATGCCCTCCCTGACATTCTGCACCAGAGGCAACCATCTATGTCTCCAAACCGGCCCCTTAGTGTGCCAAGAAAACATTCCCCACTTCATAACACCCCCTCCACCAACATGGACTGTTTATACAAGGGTGCACACCAAATTCGGACCCTATGAGTGTGTGTCCACTGCAGCCTCAGATTTCTGTTGACAGGAGTGGAACCCGACATGGTGTCTGCTGTTGTAGACCAAACATGTTCTCGGATGCTTCTCAGCTCACAGTTGTTGGAGAGGTTATCTGAGTTACTGTACTATACTGTTATTCTCCCTGGACCTCTTAGCAACAAGGTTGTAAGTTTCCATCCACAGAGCCACTGCCCACTGGATGCTTTTCTTGTTTTTCAGAGAGTTAGAGTCTAGCAGTTTCAGAAATACTTGAACCAACAATCATGACCCATACAGACACTGATGTAATTATTTTCCATTTATGATGTTTGATCTAAACATCAACTTCAGTCCCTGGCCTCGATCTGGGCATGGTTTTATACATTGACCTGCTGCCAAGTGATTGGCTGATTTGATAATAGCACGCAGAAGCAGGTGCTCGTGCACATAACACACATAAAACACCCATAAAAAACTTTAATAGAGGTCATATTGACCTCCATGTTAATTATGGTTACATCAAACTTTTAATAACATCTTTCTTTTCTCGTTCACTTCCTCGTTTCTTTCTATCTTTATCTTCTCTCCCTTATTTCTCTTCTTTTAAAACCAACTGGTTGGCTGCTCACCAAGCGCTTACTAATGGTGGGAACAATATTATAATGTGTCGACCTTGCTCTATATAGCGCCTTGAGATAATGTATTCATGTCGTGATTTGGTACAATACAAGAAAAAAAAAAGAATTGAATTGAAGTCAAGGGGATGCCCCAAATGGAGTCTGATTAAAAGCTTTACTTCATGTTTTTGAAATGATTTAATTATTGAAGTATGCATGTTTTTGAATTGGCACAACAGCATCTTCCTCCCTACAAGTGTTCACAGTAAATGTATTGAATACTCACTAGTACATTTTAGTAAGTTGTCAGTGACATTATTGCACAACCGCTGATTAGTGTAAATCAAAAACTGTGTAAGCTTTAGCAAGTATCATACAACGGTCAACAGAAATACTATGCGTTTTCAGTCACAGGACTTGTATCTCTTTTCTTGTTTTTCTAATTGTGCGTGTGTGTGTGCGTGTGCGTGTGTGTGTGTGTGTGTGTGTGTGTGTGTGTGTGTGTGTGTGTCTTCCTTCATTCCTTACCATCAGTGATGCACAGAGAATGAATTACCTTTTTTAATAAGATCATATGTGTTCTCCACCTCACGTTACATAACATGCACATTTAATTTAATATGAGAATACACAGATAAGATAAATCCTCTGTGTGTAATTATGAATTAATAGCTAGTCTGGAGAGTCATTTCTGTTATAGCTATCACATAAATCTTCAAATGATATAAAACAACTGCTCATCAACCTGAAGTCCAACAAATGATATATAGATTTTTAATTAATCAGTGTGCGTCCCACCTAAAGTGTCTGCAGGCTATTATGAAGGTTGGAGATTGCAAAAAAACAGTTTGAGGTTTTTTAAGTACTGTTCCTTCAGGACGATTTGCGTTTGTGTTCTGCACAATCAATTGTATAAAAATTGTGATCTCAATTCACACCTATTCTATTTAATTTCAAAGTCAGAAAAATAGTGCTGCAACAATCGCTCCTACTTTTTCCCACCACCGATGACAAAGGGATGCAGAGTAACAGAACACCGGCAGTGCAACAAAATGAGTGGGAGGAAAGTGGAGAAAATCTTGTGTAAAGGAGCCTCCGTTGATCCAATGATCCCATAGTGTACTGCTATAGTGTATAGTATGAGTGCTTTCAAAACCAGCTCAAAAAGCACTTAACAAAGAACCACAGCGCTGCCAGGGAATTTTTGACCAACTGCTTCAGCACTGCATCTACAGTCCTAGGCAGAATTGTAAATTCCATCTGATTCATGACGAAAATGTCTGGATCTCTGAAAGCAAAGGTTTTTAGAAAACTAGACATGTGGCAATCCGACATGACGTAGCTCAGTTAAGAAGAAACAAGCAAATGAGATCTACTGTATCTGTCTATCTGAAGATTTGACAGCTCAGTGAAAATACGTTTCACAGACATTAAAAGGGAAAATGTAAATCATCACGATTGTACCTTTTGTTGGGATGAATCATAAACAACATTTAAAAAAACATTAAGAATTACTTCTTACATTTACACAATGCCTCTTATACCCACTGCGTATACTGAGGCAAAATATATGTATTTGTTTATTTATATGTAAAGCTTGCAACTCATTGCACCATACACCAACTATCTGGAGATCGGTATTTTTAACATTTTAATGCTACTATTACTCTTAACAATGCTGCTTAACTGTATTTTTCAGAAAAAGCAGACAAAAGATGTATATACTGTATATTACACTACATGTGTGTGTGTGTTTGTGTGTTACATGAGCTTGGCATGTGATCAGTGCTGTGAGCTGGGAGTATGGCCAGCTCAGCAGAAACAGATTTCACACAAAATGTGAGCTCGAACACACATATACAGGCAAAAGAGTTACCATCTATGCCCAGATGTGGCGATGTAGTGTGCTTGTTTGTGTCATGGTGACTCAAGAATGACCTGGTTACATTTTTGTGGTCAAAAGACAAGAACACCGTGGCCTCATGTTTTCCTTGTTGTGAATGTGATGGAATACATCAAGGGATAGAAAATCTCACAATGGATTACCTACCCTGGCCGATGAAGCAGATTAGTCAGTTACTGGGGTTGTAACTACGTCCAGCTGGCTGCTGTGGTTTGATGAATCCTTGGGATGGTTGGGTGGTCTCAGACAGAATGATAAACTTTTAAATAAATTCTCACTAATATGTATGAAATGTATTTCTTTCATTCTGCCATGTAATCACTAATGTTCAGTGAAATATATTTGGAAATAAAACACACGAGCTAGAAAAAACAGCAATTTCCTCTCGTTATTGATTTAGATATTAAAGTTATTTAACTTTATATTTTTATAATTCAAGGTGTGTTTCTTCTTCTGTTTGAGTTTTAAAAAAATTAAAAAAGCGGAAAAAAGATCCCAAGTGCCGGACAGTGAGGCAGCAAGATACTGCTATAAACATTGAAAAGTATGGCGTGCATGATCTGGAAGTACATTTACAAAATTAAAAGAAAATATTAGTTATAATAAATTGTACATTGTGTGTATGAGGATATAATGGTTGGATGGATGAATAGAAAAACGTAAAGAAATGCTGCATGAGAAAACCTTATTTTAATAATGTGAATTTTCTTCCTCTTCCAGGCTTTCGGATTGCCACATGGAAATTGTGCAAGAATATTTCTTTTCATGATCCTGCCCAGGTCTTTAAGACTTTTGATTTGTATTTGGATACTTTGAGGAGAATTTTAGGACTTCTGATGTGGAACTTTTATGGACTGGTTGTGTTTATGGTTTCAAACCTTCTTGACGTCTTTTACTGTGGTTTTTGGAGTTATATCACTGTGGTTTGCACTTTGAGTTCATTACTTCCTTCCTGCTTTATTTTATACTATCTTATACTATCAAATACCTAATGAAAACCAAACTTACTGGGACACTTGAAGGTGCAAGAACTACCTAAAATGACAGAAAGTATCTTTGAGAAAAATGTTTTCAACATCCATTAACATGGAGGATGGATTTATGACCTATACTGCAACCAGTCACCAGGGAGCGATTGAGACGCTTTAGCTCTACTTTTGGAGAGCAGTCTATGGCAATCATATATCGTGGGAGAGAAGAAAGTTCTACACAGAATGGGTGGATTTTGTGTTTCAGAGGGGCCTTACAAGTGAGCAGCCTGTCCCTCAGAGCAGGTTAATCTGATCATCTCTACAGGTTGACTCCCAGTGAATATCTCCTTTACACAAGTTCAATCATATCCTCCTCCTCCCCACTGCGCTGCAGCAGCACATCAAGCGCCTGACTAATGTATGTGCTTCAGATTTACTGCAGCCACAGGATCGAGCTTTTATTTCTGGAAAAGAATGCTATACATTCTATATCAGGGGTGGGGAATCTCCATCCTCCAGGCTGTATATGTTCCACAAGACAATTCATTAATACAAAAAAAGCGACTTGGATCTCATTACAGCAATATGTTTTCTGTAACATGTCCTTCAGGGTGGTGTCTTCAATGTCTTTAAGTTACAATGCATGATGAAAAAGGTCAACCTCAGCATCAGTACAGCTGAAAACAAGCAAATAAACTGAAGCTTCAAACCTTTGTCATCTCTGTCTCTGTATTGACCCCTTTACAAAGTCTCTCTCTCTCTGTTGGATGTTTTTTATGCTCATGTTATTTAGTGGGAAGAAGATGAAAACCAGATGTCCTAAGCACTGATAAGGTCTGACTTTCTTTCACTTACAAGGTGTTAATCAACTTAGTGGCAGCACCCTGCAGTCACTTACTCTTAAGTAAGCAGAAAGAGAACCAGACACCATAAATTCTATTCCAGCAGAAATGGTTCAATGGATTTCTGTGTAGCTGACCACTGATAGCATAGTTCACCTGTTGCCTTACAGTGGAACCACCTATCACAGCTGTGTAGACTTTTGTAAACTAAGTTGTTTATTCTGAAATATTGTTTTTTGTGAAATACTTAGATTCATAAAATATTGCTGTGTTTTTACCTTCCGGGCCACCATAACAAGTTTGTCTGTTTCAACAGTAGCAGACTTGCATGTGTCCCACTGTCCTTGAACGCAGCAGAGGCTGGAGCTTCATGCAGGCTGCACACAGACATACATCCTCTCAGTTGATGCCTGAGCTGCTCAGGACTTCACACAGCTGTGAGAGAACATCTGAAACTTAACTTCAGAGAAGTGGATCTATCATGACTGCCAGGATCCAGGGAACATTGAGCCGGGACAAACCTGTGCCACAGAGCCGAGCTACAGGTACAGATCATTTATTTCCTGAGCTGAGAGGCTGATGTGTGCACTGATGTATCAGGTGCATGAGACCGTGACAGAGGCAGCTGCTGTAAATACATGTTTGTGATAACCTCAATTATTTTATCATTACTCAGGATGGAGTGAGAATTTGTCCATGGCCTGCATTGTGTTTGAGTGTGCTTTTAATTAACTGATAACCAGAGACAGAGCTACAGCTGTATATCACAATGAAACAGATTCATATAAAGGTCGATCTCGTCATTTCACCATTGATGGTGATCAACTCAGGAACAAAAGCATCAGTGATGTCTTTATTATTAAAAACAGATATACTTTGAAGTCATTTTAAAATTGTAAACTTAAAGAAAATATGTTAATGAGATGGATGATTTCACCTTTGTTTCCCTGCAAATGGACATATTTGATAATATGAGGGACGCACTGTTAGAAGAAAGTTCAGTGATGCTGTCCACAGTTTAGAGTCTGAGTCTTGCACGCATCAGAGTGCAGAATAATTACTCAATAAAAAAACGTTTCTATGAGGGGATCATGTCTGACCTGTTATAAGGAGATACAGACTCGCTGAAGGTCGTTTTGTTTTTTATAATGGATTTGAAATTTTTGCAATAGAAAGAGAAGAATCAGACATGTTTGTCTTCTAATACGACTAATGCACTAATCAGTTCTGGGTAAATAGTGATGTTGATGATATTTAAGTATGTCTGATGTTTTAAAACTAAATTACTTCACCTTTTTTACAGTTGAGGTCCATCAAGGTAAATAATAAATAATAATGTAATACAATTTTTCTTTGTTGTAAATGTTTCGTTTCAAGCGTAATAAGGTTTGGTCAAGTATCTTAGCTCTGCCTTATGTTCAGACCAGATTACTCTGGTTGAGTGACGACCGTATAAACACATTAAGAAAAAAGGAAAAATGAAACAATGTGGTTTTGACCAACTTTGTTTGGCTCATTGTCAAAATTGAATACACATTTTTTTAAATACTTGGCTGCAGCTGTCTGAAGCCAGTGTGATGAACACAGTCATTTCCCATAGTCCGCAACCATTTGCACAGGATTAGATTCTGAGCTGTCATTGACACTTATTCCATGTTTGTTTCTATATAAAGCTGAAAAGGTTTGTTTGTTACAGGTCGACTGAATATTCAGAAGAAATGCAATTAGTCCTTCTACTCTCTTTATGCAGAGTTATAAACCTTCATGACATTTGAACTATACAAGATGGAGACATGGAGTTTGGATCATACCACTTTAAATTAAGTCAAATGAAAAAACACCAAATCAAATTATGGTTTGTTTTATTGATCTTGAACGTGAAGTATAAATATGCAGGTACAGGCTGCCAAAGGCTCGCTGCTGGTAAGCATGTGGTCTAGTTCATTGGGTTTTATTCATCCTGCGGCGTGTCATATAATACGACTGAGGTTTTCTCTCCCAGAGATGACAGCGAGGGTCAGGAGGGCTCTGTGGCTGGTCGTGGGCATGCTCAGTCTGTCCCTGCTGGTGGTGGCGCTGGGAGTCTACACGACCACCCGAACAGAGAGCCTGAACGTGACCGGCTACATCTCCGGAGTCATTGTAAGTTCTTTATTGGTCCCTCAGTCATTCCCTGTGCACTGGATTTAATCAGTGAGATGACAAATTGGCATGGATAAAAAACTTTGACCAGAAAATCAGCTGGAAGTTTTGAAACATGAAAACATCCTCTAACATGTGATCTCCATTATGAAATAAAGCTGCAGTCCTAAAGTTGCGGTGCCAGCCAACGGGTTTGATTCCCTCGTTGTGGTTCACTAATCAACAGTTTTAGGCCGACTCTGAAACTGATGACTGACAGTTTGCATGAGTGGTGACATACAGGATCTCAGCTGGCATTCAAGTTTCTTCCTGATTCTCAAACTAAAAGAACATGTATTGCCTTCTTAATTTGGTGAGTTGTAACAAAGTACATTTACGTTGTTATTATACTTAAGTACATTATCCATGTATCTGTACTTTACTCATGTACATTTATTTTTATGCCTCCACGCCAGCAACAGCCAGTGACTGGAGGCATTACATTTGGCATAAACATTTACTTGGACTCAAGTCAGAGGACTGGAAAACAAAATGTATGTAGTGAAACTACACTGGCCGGTGGAGGCATACAATTAGGAGGAGAATCTGTTATAAAAAATCCACTGATCCAATCAGAGTGTGCAGGTAACATTAGACCCTAACCCACCGAGTAGCATGTAACGCACTGCTTGTTTTTAAAGTTGCAATACAAGAGCGGTTTCCACATCCATGTTGCTGCTGAGAGTTAATATTGGACATGTTACTATTCATTTTGCTGATTTTTTTTATTTTTATTTTGAAAGTGAACCAAACCATATCAAGATGTTCCAGTTTCCACTGAAAAGGAACCATTCTGTATTTCATGATTTTGAGTAAAATTCACACCACTTATTATGTTTTTTTTAATCTGCAGCTGACTCTTGGATCCTTCTTGGGACTTCTGGGGCTCTGCCTGGAAGAAAACCGCAGGCAGCTGGTACAATCTTCTGCTCTTCATCTTTTATCTCATCTGACACACACACACATACAGCCACACACCTACGTCTTTATAATTTCCCCCCGTGTTTTCTCTGTGCACACTCATCCCTGACCTGAAGAGAGAGTTTACTTTTAAATGGTGTCAATGAGGAGGCGTCGATTCTCCTGTTTATCCTGTCGTCAAATCTCATTTCATTCTTCTCTTTTAAAACATTTCATACAATTCATACAATTTAGAAGAAATGAACTAGTGAAAACATCATGAGAATTATTCTACATTCAATTTCTGCCAATAGATCCCTCTCACCTAAATCTTACACACTGGACCTTGAATTTAAATGTAATTTTCTGCTGATCATTCTTATCCTGCAGATGGAACACACAGATGTATTTTTATTCATTTTATATTGGTGCCACTTTATAGATAGATAACTATTAAAAGAGCTATAGTACTAGTAAGGTACAGGGCTGAACAGAAGATTGGTTAATTTGGTTAAGTCTGTTGCTGAAGTATCTGCAGTATCTGTCCTGCTGTAATTGTGTTATTTGAAAATATCTTCTCAGTAAATTGCCCCAAAGTTAATCAGCTCTCTCCCCATGTATCAGATGTCATGTCTGGGTCAAGTATTTATGGTTCTGATATTTACTACGCACGTTTTCCACATATACTGCTATCTAGTCATTCATTCCCTGTTAGTGGTAGTCTTGGTTGTCTGTCTGTCTTTGGTGTAACTAATACATACAGTACTTATACTTTTACAACATTGAATCAGATTAAATTCAATGTTGTTGTTTTTTACACTGTAGGATATTCAAATTTAAGGAGGGAGAATTTATTAATTGTCTCCACTTCCTCCTATTAAGAAATGATAAATCCCAGATATGACCTGACATTTGGAGCCAGTGTCTGTGGCCAATCGCGAGTCGCTCTCAACTGTCAATCTTGATGTTTCACTCAAAATTGCTGGAAAATGTAGCACTTGAACATCAATCAAAGTAATAATAAATACCTTAGATAACAGAAACCCTCTTTATTAGTTTAACCTTTTAGTTTGACCCATGTCCAATCTGCTAACATGGAGGAGGCAGGTTTTATGACCTACCTCAGCCAGCCACCACGTGGCTTTGGCTTCACTTTCAGCTGGCATGTCATCCATCTTTATAAACAGTATATGGACTAAACCCTTTAGGGTTTAATGACCCTTCTACTGGACAACTTAATATAATGTGGCCTTAGCTTTAAGGCTTGTTTAAATGTAAGGGGACTGTTGGAGGTATATGCTCTACTGAGCGCCATTCTAGTCATTTTATTTGTTTGCCTGGTGAAAATACACGGACACAATAGTATTCACATATGGAAGTACTTTTATTTTCATATAATCACAAATATCAATAAAACTGAAAAAAATCCTTTGTCATAGAGGTAAGGAGCTAAATGCTTTTACAAAAAACTCAATATAAATAGGATAACATTCATCAAAAATACTTACATTTAATGTTTAACATCTGCTACAGAAGGGAAAGAAATCAGCAGTGGGTCTTACTTAAACAAACGGACATTTCTGCTTTTGTTCTGTGTTCCTCCTCCAGCTGACGGCTGCGATCGTGTTCCTCAGCTTTGGGACCATCACTGCTTTTCTGTGCCTGGTGAATGATAGCGTCTGTACTGTCTTAAACATGGTAAGCTGCCTGCCCTTGCATGTGGATAGTAGAGATGACTGTGCTGGGTAATGAAAGAAAGCAGTAACAGAAGGCCATAAAGGAATAATAAACCATTGTGCTGACTGAATACCAAGTGACGGGGACTGCCCGCTGTGTGTGTAGCATGGCTCTGTTGGCAGAACTGACCTTTAGTCCGAGGACGTCCATCAGAGCGGCAGGACTGAAAGAAATCCAGTTTCTTCTAGGAATAATACCTTCAGACATCTGCTGAGCTGGAAGACTTAGAATCCTCAGAGATTGAAAATGTGATGCTGCCTCCTTAAAATAACATTGAAAAGATTAAATTGGTTCAGGATGGAAGTTGGTGGAAGTCTGAGAACAGAAACTCAAACATTGTTATAAGAAGCCCAAATCCCTTTCCCTCAGACCAGCCTCCAAAACCCATGAGCGTGCATCACACAATATACAGGATTATCTTGTCAATCTTTTATTCTCACACAGACTGACGGAGGTTGTGTGGATGATATTTCTTCATGTGTTAATGTTTGCCAGGACATGCGTCCACTGAGAGCAGGGAGATGTCAGTATTACAGCAGCGGGACCAGCTACATCTATGAGAATTTCTTCACCTCAGTGAGTAAAGATGTGCAGATTTATCCAAAATTTTATCACAATGTAAATCACAGACGGCAAACTGTAGGTCTGGGGGTTGTTTTCTGTGTTGTATTTGCAGGTTTCTACAGTTTGAACTCGTCTTTTCTTTTTCTGTCAGGTTTCATGTTGGAATCTGAAGGAGTCTTGTACCATGACAGTAAGAAGTGGAACCTGCTACTGCTGCGACCTGTACGACTGTGCCAAGTGAGACACTGCACCATTAATCTTTGACATTAGCGTAGCATATTGTAGCTCATGATAATCATCACAATTTGAACAAACTCAGGATTGTCGACTCGCAAGGTTTGGTCTCTCCAGAAAGTAATTTAATTCTCCAACTGATTTAAAACCTTCTGTAATGATCAGAGCTGTTGTTTTGCTCTGCAGTGGAGGTTACCTCAGCAACTACTACGAGTTTGTTGGAGTCCAAAGCTGTGAGGAAGTTTTCACTCTTTACATTTTGATATGGATCCTCACCGGTCTGAACCTCGTGGCGCTCTTCACAGGGATCCTGATCACAGCGGTGCTCGGTAGCATCAAGGATATGGTGAGACACGCACACACACACACACACACACACACACACACACACACACACACACACACACACACACACACACACAGCCATAGATGTTAAAATTCTAATAGATTGACTTTATGGGAACTTGCATTTTTATCCCCACATGGAAGTCAACTCTCCATCATGTGTTTGTAAACAGATTAAAGTCCCCACAACATGGACCACAAACACTGACACCATCTCCAGATTAAATGGACATAGTCAGCTTGGTCTGTCTTGACCCAACTAAAAACAAAGTTTTTTTATTTATATGAATAAAATATATTTATATAAAGTCACATTTACAAAGTTACCATCCTGTACACTTGTATCAGTTTTTCATTTATCTCTTGTAACATTCATCATAAATTATTTTCATATAAAAATTCCTTTGTTTTCTTGTCCTGTAAAACATGAAAAAATAAATGTGTGTTAAAGTGGGAGTAGCCAGCAGAGTACTTTGACTCATTGAATGTTGACTTTGGACATAAATCTCTCAATGGCCACACAGCAATTTCCTCCCCTTTCCTCGCCTTTCCTCCACTTCTGACCTGTTAGCATTTTCTTTTTCAACGTTTTAACTGGCCGACATGTAAGACAGCAATCTCCACCAACATCAGCACCACGCCAAAGGAGGGAATAGTTATAAAATACTTCAATAGGTTCAGGAAACAAAAATACGTAGGTCGCTGAAAGCCCAGGGGATCGATCCTGTGATTATTGTAGGGAATGTATAAATACACAGCCACCATCTGTACAATGTTATGATTTCATTTGCATACTGATTATGTTGATTTAACCTGTTCTCACTCTGGAACAAAGCCAAAATCAAAGATCTGCTGCATGTAATATCTCTTGTAGTGATTTGATAAAAAAAATAAAAACCAGCAACAGTGTTTTTTCCCCTTACAGTAGAATAATAAATTGTGCCGTTAGACCAAACAGCTCTGTGGAGATATGTCTGACTGTGGGACTACCAGCAGGACAATATAAGTGTTTGGATTTCCCCTGGCAAATATTTGTTCTCATGCAAACTTATTAATATAATCCTACAGCTCCCTGTCTTGCAGTGCACCGTGTTCACTAAACCACAACTGTTTCCAATCAAACTTCAAGGATTTGATTTAAGATCAGTCTCATATTCAAACCCTGTCCACATTAAGCCAACATTAAACCATTCGATCTCCAGACCACAGGCTGCATTTGGATGTTGAGTGGTCCATGCTGTGGTAAGACAGCAAAACAGAAACATCCAAATCAGAAACACTAAACTCGTAAACACTGATAGCTTCAGGTTTTTCATTTAAGTCCACATCTGTGATGCCGCTGTGTTACAACAATGCTCTTGTGTATCAGCGTAGATGTGTGCATGGATTATGTTCCCTGTCCTGTCAGATAAGTTATCTTCATCCAGTAAAAAAAAATCCAAATTGATAATAGATACACAATCAGACAGTGGAGATAGAGTTGGTGTAGTTCAGCAATTTATTGTTCCAACAAAGAAAATGGGTCAAATCCAGAGAAACACAAGCAGGAAACCAACAATCCAAAGAAAAGGTTTATATTTATATTCATATACTGTATAATGCCAGTACATTACATTTTTGCTGTAAACATTATTTCATGGTTCATTATAAATGAGAAATGGGTGGAATGGAACAAAGGTATGTGTGTGTGTGTGTGTGGCAGGGAGGGGGGGGGGGATAAAAACCACAACACATACAAAAAGAAAGTCATTTCAAAATAAAACAGGAAATAATCTCATATATTCTGGGCAATAAGTCACGCACAGAGTCAAAGCATGGCAATAAACAGTACTTTACAGGATTTGGTTTAAAACAGTTTTGTTTTGAATAGTTTCTGGCTTTAAACTTAGAATCAGATCATCTTAATCATCTGGATAATTTTATTTCGATGGCTAACCGGTTTTGTTTTCTTATTTGGACTTTTATGTTATTTCACAATGAAATAAAACAAATAACATGTAGTTGATGGTACTTAAAGGGCTGCTCAATTATTTGTGTTTATGGTCCGTGTGTGGTTGTGTGTGTGTCTTTGCATCAGAGGAGTAGCAGCACTGTGACCGAGTCCCCTGAAGCCACCGCGACTTCCCCAACAGCTCCTCGACTGATGAACACCAACACGCACACAGTTCCCCAGCTCTACCCAGTCAGTGTACACACACACATACACACACACACACATACACAAACACACACTAATTTAACACACACTATCACTTAAGCACTACACTCTGGTTTAAGAGGTGAGTGTGTGGATGAATGTTGTATTTTGCTGTTTAATAAATGACATGAATCTAGTTAAAACATATTTAGGACGCACTATCACTACTCAGAATCTCTTCTCTCCATTTCTAACTTCGTTTAAGGCAGTGTAGCGCTCACAGTCATTTAAATGTACGATTTCAATTTAACAACAGATTGAAACACTGAATGAGCGTAAACACAGACACCTGGTTCTGACATGAACGTGAACTGAAGTGAACTAAGTTTTTAGCTGTCACTGTGGAACACAACATCAGTGTCCTCTGTTTCCAATGTCACACTCCAGAGGGAAGGATGTTTCCCTTTTAAATTCATTGGAATAATCTGAGGTACTGGTTCAGCACATCTGAATCAAAGTTAAACGTAGATTCACTGATATGTTGAGCTGAACATCTTTGGAAAACCACATATGTGAATAAAACCTATTTTTTGGATTTTTATAAATGGGGCAATGTCCAGGACACCAGCAAAACTACTAGATAGAGGTGAAGTTATATTAGACATGCAGCCGGAGCATTTCTGTTTCCAAATGAGATTTTTGCCTGCATGAGGATCCTCTCATAAGAATTTGGTTATTCTGGTTTAATTCCTGTTTGACCTCTCTCACATCTTTCTGATGTTGTCTTTTGAAACGGGTCCATTCACAGTCAAACATTTTTCCAGCATCCAGTTTATGATGCAATTTATCATTAGTGGTTTTATTTCATTCCCATGCTGGAATCAAATGACCTACCCAAGAGGAACTCACTGGAAATGATGCAGCATGATATCCCAAATTCCTGTTTGTAATTTTATCTTGTTGATATGATCCCTGTTCACTCTGTAACACCAGGTTACTGCTGGATTTCTGTTTGCATTTTCACTTTAAAATACCATGTGTTTGCCTCTGAGGAAACCACTGACCACACAGTTTCATCAAGAAAAAGTAGTTTTGGTTTGTGTGGTTGCACCGTGAACAAATAGACCAGTTGCTCTTGTGTTAGTTGAGTGTGGCTTAATACACACTACATAAATTCTTCATGTCTCACGTCTAGGTGAGAAACAATGAACGAAAAACATTGTCTAAATTAGATCTCAGGGGAGTTCCTTTAATGTATCGACATTTTCTCAAACAGAAGTTGTGGAAACACTGTTGAGGTCATGGCCACCCACATTTGATCAACTTGTTAGTTTTGGTATTTTGATCAGTGTAAACATGTGTTTAGCACAAGAAATGTTGCATTTTCATCAACCAGATGCTGAGAACCTTCTTAACGGCTGCTTCCTGCAATGAACATCAATAAAAATGAGTCAACGGTAGAATACGATGGTTCTTTTGTGAGCAGTTATAAACGGTGAGATGAGGGTGAAAGCTTGTAAATAAAGCAGGAGACAGTTTTATTTGTTTTGTCATTGGCAAAACAATGTTTTTTTAGTAGAGACAACATATGTTGATCTGATAAAGTTAACATGTTTTACCAGCCAACATGATGCAAGTCTGTTTTTCAAAAAAGTACAAGGTAATAATAACACAAGGCTAATTCTAGGTTAACAGCATATATCTGCAAAAATATCTGAATCACGTGATCACAATGTTAAAATACACGAATACACTTCAGATGGGTTGCAAGTACTTGGTTGTGTTGAGAGTATTTGTCTGTGTTGCGAGTATTTGGTTGTGTTGTAAGTTTTTGGTTGTGTTGTGAGTACATGGTTGTGTTGTATTTGCAGAGCATGTGTGATAAATTGATGAGGATTTTTTTGTCTATTTGCATGTGTTTTACTAAGTTGTGGTATATTAAGCTCTCAGAGCCACCAAAGAAATATGACATGTATGTCTTCTGTCTTTCCTCATCCAGGAAGTCTCGATGTATTTCCCTCCTGCAGAAAAAACACCCGCGTCACAGAGTTTTCCTTCCTCATCAACATCTCACTTGGAGTCGACTCCCCCTCCCTTCGCCCCTCTGACCACCCTGCTGCCGTGCAGAGCCCAAGGCTTATCGGCCTGAACTCTACCAGCAGAAAATGATAAACATCTGGGATAAACAGATGCTTCATTATTATCATTATTGATTACTATATGTTTTAATGTTGTGTGGATTGAAAGATGGAACAGCTTAATGAAAAATACCCTGGTCTGAATATTATGTAGGAATACAATATGAAGATTTTTTTGTAAGGATCCAAAAGCAGATATGAGAAATTGTGTAGTGTAGTAATGTATAGTATCACTGCCACTTTTAAATGTGTGCAAAGTTTATATCATATTTTACTGTATTTTGTTCAAAAACATAAAGGTCTTATTTTGTAAAATGTTTTTAAATGAAATGTTGTGTGGTAAAAATGTGCACACAACGATGTTTGAATTGTAACTCAAATTCTAATCTTACAGGGACATAAAGGAAATCAAATTTAAAATAATATAGTGTCCTCATACAGCCACACTGAGCCAAAAACAAGTTTTTATAATAACTTGAGTTTAATTTTGATGACAAATGATTTACATATGAACTTGTTTATTTTACTTCCTGTTGTTCTGAATGTATTTATCGCTTCACAAATGCATTTTTCATAATGTGTGAGGTTAAAGTGCATCTGCATCAACAGTATCTCTCTGTTCTGTTATGTTTATCGTAGCGTTAGAGGAAAAATTGCCACTAAACTGAAATGAGGAGAGTGTTACTTGAATCTGATCTTAGTGCCACATATAAATACTATTTTATACATTATAGGGGATTAATCCTTCAACATTTTGTTGAAATAAATTAAAGGTCAGAAGAAATTGATGTGGAGTTTTTGCATCATCATATATGTGGTGGATAAAAACCAGTGTAGGTGTAAGAACATTTGACATTTGAGGAGATCATTTACATAAGAATTGTAAAATACAAAATAGTAGAGTGGGTCATCCACTAACCAGAGGGTTGGTGGTTTGATCCCAGTCTCCCCTCAAATTGCTGTACTGGCAGTGTGTGAGTGGCGTATGTGAAAGTGCTGCATATAGATGCATTGCATGAATGTGCGTGTTAATGGATGAATGGCCCCTCATGAATACTTTAAATGAAATGATTTGTAAATACTACATAAACAAATCAGCACTCACATTCATCACTACTGTTTGCTACATTGCTGGATTAACACCTTTGTAAATGATACCTAATATACACCAGAACAGCATAGTCTCATCACACCTCACGTTGTTACAGGATATTTTTAGTCTTGGACGGAACAGAAGGATCCACACCCGTATATTCTGTGTGTTTTCTCTTAAACAGTTAAAATGGAAGTTTATTAGGCACTAAACACATGGCCTGAGGAGTGTGAGGTGGGTCTGGCATCAAGATGTTGGGAAGAACTTGCAATGTGCCAGTTCAGTGAGATATACTGGCTGCTGCTTTCCATCTTTAACACATGCACACTTCCGCTCTGAGATGAGTTTTAGGGAAATAGGTACGATATTTAGACAGATCCATATAGATCTATACATCCAAACAAAAGATGAATACAGTATGTCTATGAGGGACCACAAAACATATGACAATGATCAGAGCACTTTGGAAAATGATTGTCAGGCAAAGAAACATCAGAACAGCTCCTGGGATCTGTTTGATGTGAGAAATTCAAACCTGCTTTAATGTTTTACTCCCTTAAGTTGTTTCATATGTCTGTGTGACTATGAAGAGCTCAAGGTCAAGCTAAGTCATTATGACACTAATATAGATTGTACACAGATGGCCAACACTACAGCTCCACAAAAGTAAAGCCAAATCATCATTAGTCGCCCCCTGGTGACTAGCTGCAGTATAGGTCATAAACCCTGCCTCCTCCATTTTAATAGATGGGACAAACTAATCAAAATGCATGGAGGGTAAAAACATTTTTCTCAAAGAAGCTTTCTGTCATTGTGGCTAGTTCTTATCACACTGATGTTTGTCAGCCGTTTGATGCTATAAAACCAGGGTGAAACACCATGACTGCAGACAGCACAGTCCGACCTGTAATTGGTCACTACTGCACAGACTCTGGCTCCAAATCATCAAAAGAGCAAGATGGCCGCACCCGTACAAGGGATATTTTGGCCTCACTTTTGTACAATAGTAGGAAGTGAAGTTGCATAGTTTGTCTTTATATACAGTCTATTATGGTAAAATGCTGGTGCTCAGTATATGTGTAATCTTGGCAATGTTCACCATCTTGGATCAGGATGCGATTAGCGCTAGAGAGAAAGTATGGCTGAGGTTGATGAGAATTTTGCAGTTGAAAAGCTGAAAGCTTTTGTAATTCATCCCCGCTGGTCCATGGGTGTGCAATAGTTGTTGAAATATTTCTGGACCACGAAACAGCACAGCTTGCAGCCGCTACAACGTTGTGATGTGCAAAGAAAATAAATCACACTTAAAGCTGATCTCTTTAACACAAATAATCTGACTACTTGGTTCATGTTGAAAATCCTGTACATTGGTAATGAAGGAACCAGACATGTGGTGCTGAAAGTGCAATAATTCAATATTGTGTGCATTTGGCTACTGAGAACTTGAAATTTTAAACGTTAAAATCACCTTGAGTAACCTCAGTGATGACATCTTGAATCAAACTGTGTTTTGATATTCAATCACACAGAAAAATAAGGAAATGGCTGTGCAGTCAGATCAAAATACTACACAGGTTTGATTCCAGCACGTACCACATGTAAGTCATCAAATAAAGTCATATTAGTAAAACTGACCTTGTTATTGGCTGAAATCTCTACATCTTAAGTTCATGATGACCCCATAGTGGAAACAAACAGCAGAGAACAACAACTTCAACCACAAGACTTCTTCGTCTGGTAATAATAAAACCCAGTTTGGGGATTGGGGATGAAGCCTGACCCCAGAGCGGGGACCACAGTGTTTAATACAGGCCGGACCAGTTGGCTGCACTCACCTCATCTCTACTGACTTCCAGTACAAACATAAAAGACACAAAGCTTGGGTCAGATTTCCACTTGGATCTCAGATTAAGAGCAGCCATGCTGTCAGTCACATGTTCAGGAAACACACTGCTGTGTGGGATGAGTAAACAGCTGGGACTCTGCGGACAAACGTTTGTGGTTCTTCTGCAAATGTGGGACGACTGCGAGAAGGCTCGAAAATGATTAAGTTACAGAGTAAAGCAAAGGATTCGAGTATTTGTCATTTCCAGACTGTATACATGTGCTTGAGCAGTATTAACCAGAGAGAGTAGAAAATATGTTTATTCTGCTGGTGAAAGGACTGGACACACCTATTCAGTGAACGTAAACACACTTCAGGTCCGTCCTTATCAAAGTCTGTGAGATATCGTGAAACGTTTGTATAATGTTAGGAAACAGACTATTCCCTGAAGCAGGCCAGGCTGTGGGATACAAAATGTTTCTGAATACAAAGGAGACACCCTTAAGTTTACGTGAAACCTTTTTTCTTCTACACTTTAGCAAATTGAGAATAATTTAGGCGACATCGTTCAAACATTTTGTTCAGTAACACTCATCCAGTAAATAAGTGACTGTAATCGAGTGTTGAAATCTAGAATCACTTAACACCCCCTGAAAATTATTTCTCCGAAGAAATCCACCCAAGATGTGAATGTGGGTAATAGCCCGTTTACAGAAACGAACGACATTACAGCTTTTCCCAAAAGTGAAGCCATAGTGTCTTGATCGGCACCTGGTGGCTGGTGGCAGTATAGGTCTTAAACCCTGCCTTCTCCATGTTGGTAGATGGAACATGCTAAAACTAAACTAAAAAGTAAATTGAATTTTTCTCAAAGATGTTTTCTGTCATTTTTCTGGTATATTTGGTTTTAATTAGTTATTTGATGCTATAAAAGGGGTTGAAACCTAATGATTGACAGCTGAGACACACTCAGTTAGTTGAAAGAGTGAAACGGCAGGACCTCGCTACTGTGGCTCCATCCACCCATCACTACAACACAGACTCCGGCTCCAAGTGTGCAAGATGGTGGCCATATTTTGGCATCATTTGTAGATAGTGGGAGGAAGTGAGATGAACATTTCTGACCACAAAGCATTGAGTGATTCTGTTTTCTCTGAGTGCATAGGTTCAACAGTGTGTATGAGGAGTTTAGGAATTTAGTAAAAGCCTGATCCTGGCCTATCTGGGTATGAAACATACACCTCACTGTTGTGGTAGGAGCTCCGGTGTGTCTGAATAATTCATTTGGCTGACCAACTTTGTAGGTTTGCTAGGATAAGCTGCTCTCATTCATTTATAGAAGCAAAAGGTAGATTACAGCTTTATTGTGGAGATTTTTCATCTATTTATTTTAAATAAGGTCTCAGGTAAAGGAGTGAGGCCTTTACGGGACTATGTGTAAGATTTAGCCATTTGCTACACAGCCAATAGCAGAATTAATCACAGCTAACTTACCAACCTAGCAGAAACATTTGGAGTTCATCATCAAGCTTCACTCTCTTACCCCTTCACCCAAAGCTGTCCCCATCGGTCGAGGGCAACGCCAAGGTTTTGTTTCTATTTCTATCCGGATAGCCCTGCTGGCCCATCTTGTCGCTTTCTGATGACGACCTGCTTTCCAGACGGAAGAAGCGACGCTGCCATGAGCACGTATTTTAACCTCTTGTCTAAGCTTTGTGTTCTCGTAACATGTAGACATCTTTTGCTGTGGTATAACTTGATCCTTAAAACACAAATATCTTCCTGTCAGTGAAACATTAACAGCTGGATTCCCTCACTGATAGAAAGTGAAGCCAGAAAAGTGTTTCCACATGACGACGCTGACAGATGGGAACAAAGCAGAGGTTCACAGCACAAACCAGACCCTCATTAGTGGCATTTCACCTCTTTCATCTTTGTTACTTACATTATTTTTAGATTAGATCCTATAGACTGCGCACTGAGGAATTAAAAGACTAGTTTGACATTTTGGTAAATATGCTTGTTCGCTCTCTGGAAGCATGATAAATGAAAAGATTGATACCATACGTTAAATATGAAGCCTCAGGCAGCAGCTAGCTAGACTGTGTATAAAGATGGAGGACATTATTTTAGTTCCAAAGAGATATACAGTATAAATCAGTTATAATTCAAAAAGAAAGGTAGGCTGCTTATCATCTCATGAGCATAGAGTATAAAGATGGATGATGTGTCTCCACTTCCTCACATTATCCATAAATGGAGCCAAAATGTCCGGGATCTGAACGCCACCATGTGTATTTGGCGTGTAACATTTTAATTTGGTCCATTTCTCCTCCACTAACATTTAGGGGGCGGGGTTTATGACCTGACTGCAGCCAGCCACCAGGTGATGATCAAGACGCATCTACTTTTGGGGAGCAGTCATGTCAACCATTTTTATATACAGTCTATGCTTGAAACAGCTTGATCTATGCTAAAAATTGTATTTCATGAATGTCATATAGGTAGAAAGGGGCCCACTGTTATACAATTACAGTTATACTTCATTGATGGCTATTTAAATGTTTTACTTCTTGTGTCTGGGCTCAGCATGTTTGACTGCACCCTGCAGAGTCAACCAGGAGTCTCCCTGAAGCACTTTTATACAGAGGAGATTGAAAGTCAGATTCATGAGATGTTAGAATGCATTAAAACCACACATGAAAGAAAACCAGGACAAAATAAGCTGAAGCAGGATAAAATGAAGAGAATTGAAATACAAGCAGAAATAATAGGATGGGGGTCACTAGATATCAACCAAAATGTAGGGAACATCCTTAACCCACCATATTATTACCTTAAGTTTCATAATCAGCTTGAAGATTTAATGGAGAAGAGACAAGAAACGAATAAAATGCTGTGATTGTTAGATACCTGCTGTGGAGATCAGACTACAAAGATGGACGACACGTCTCCACTTCCTCTCACTATACAGAAATGTAGATAAAATATCTGGTGTACGAATGCTGTGATTGGGGGATGGAGCTGAGGTGGCAAGATCCTGTTGATAAATGTGCTCAACCAATCGTGAGCCAGCCTCACCTGTCAGTCATGTTGTTTCAGCCTGTTTTTATAATATCAAATAACCAGTTGAAACCACACTTATCGTAAAAATGAACACTTGAACAAACATCAGTGTGATAAGAAAATACCTAAAATGACAGAAACCATCTTAGAGAAAAACTAATTGACAAGTACTTTTTTTCACCTATACTGCAGCCAGCCACCAGGTGGCAATCAAGACACTCTGGCCTCCCTTTTGGGGAACAGCCATCTATCTTTATTTACAGTCTATGGTAGATACCATGTTTTTCTAGATCTGACAGTGTTACTCAGCTTAACTCTCTCTGTGCACTATCCACAAATCACTTCACGTTTTTAATGTATGTTCTTAGCAACTAGAGAAAGTCAGAGACTGCAGAACCCAAGAAAAGTGGCCTCAGATTTAGATTCTTGTGCTACTGCCAGGGAAGAGCACGGAAGATACATATCAGTCCCTTAAAAATTTCAGATTTTTTTCATCAACATCCATTAATTATTCTCAGATGATCAAATCTGGCAAAAAATATTCCTGGCACCAACCCAATTCAGATCCACATCCTTCTCCCGAGTCTCATGGTAATTCGTCTTGTAATGTTTTTTGAAATCCTGCTAAATAACAGACATAGATGACGTGGTGATCAACTGGTGCGATGATGTCATCTGCTTCCCACATTTTCATAAAACACACAATCCAGCAGGTGTCACCACGATGCTCCTATAATGTTCATCAGTGATTTTTTTTATCACTAGGAGCACAAAAACCTGACACACAGGAGAATTAGGGGCAAAGTGTTTATTGTAACTTGTTTCAAAGGACACTGACGAGACCATGTATGAAAAATAAACATTTCATGTGTATAAAAAGAATAGACACTGTGCTGAAGCTGCATGGAAACATTCAGAAGAAATTATTTGGAGATGTGAAGGTAGTGTCTGCTTCCTGTAAGTACTGACGACACTGGACATACAGAAGCTCTGACATTACAAAGAAAAATCCTTCACACTGAATTTTAAACCTGCACTCTGCTGCCACTGCCTCTCTAAGTTGATTATAAGATTGTTTTGCAATTTCATGTCAGCATTTGAAAAATAAATGTGCGTACACCTGAACCTCAAATCAGTTTTCGTTCTTGTATAAAACTGACATTTTCTCATTTTTATAATTAACAGGAAGAGATCAGAAACATCAGATATGTGGTTTGATTTGTTTTGTCCATCTGATCATTCAAAGCAAACATGAACAACGTTTAAACTAAACCCTTGTGGCCACAATTCAACGAGTCAAGAAGAGCTGTGTGATTCAACAACTGCCAGACCGCTGTGCGTGTTTCCACATCCATCTCATAAGGGCTGTAGTCTGACAGGCGATTGAGTCGTTGGTTGATGTGTTCACTTCTTCTCCCAACTGAATGTGGACCAACTTATTTAATGTTTCATGTTAAACACTCTGTCAACTTCACTGTAATTGTTACCGTGTCAAATAGTTAATTGGTCTGTCTGTATGTTATTAAATAGGATGATCAGTAATATATCTTGTCTGCATTAAGATGCTCTGTCAATTGTATTTATGCTGCAAATACCAGCTTTTAATGTTTACTTATAATTCAATTAGCAAATAAGGCCACCAGGTAATAAAGCTACCTGCAAGTAGAGTGAGTTTTTCTTTCCCCTGCATCCAAACTAGTGGTTGAAGAGAAGGTACGATTTCATTTGACATGAATGCAATGATATGACAATATGATAAACAAATGGAATAACTCATGATTCAGAGACAAAGTGAACAGAAATAAAAACCCTCTGTTCACCTTCACGTGAAGATGACGAGCAGCTCATCTGCTAGTGCAGTGGCTCTTTAAAAACTGCAGTGGACATGCAAGTTTATACAATATATAAAAATATCTTTATGCCCTGATGAGTTCAAATTCAGATCCCACAGTTGTTGAAATTTGATCCAGGAAAATTTTCTTTCCGATTCAAAATGCTTCACAAGAACAGAAAAATCATCAAATGATAAATTAAAATCAATCCTTTGACATTTGTATTATGGCTCCGATTAAACATCCCGCATAATATTCACTTCAGTAAGCGTGTTAACATGAACGAGTGGACGAGTGGAGGTTCAGCAGCAGCTACAACCACATCCAGTTGGTGACAAAACAAAAACAAAAAGCCTGAAAGAAGTGCTGCAGATAGAGAACCAGGTACCGTACCAGAAGAGCAACGATTAACTCAGTGTTAAAAAAAAGATTTAAAAAAAGTTTTCCTATAAAAATATAATGTTAATTATACAAGACTTGCATGTTAGAAATATATAACAGACCAAAGGCAAAACAACTTATTTTTAAAGGCCAAAAAACCCAGGGTTAAGCCTGTATTATCAGCATGAAACTTCTGTTGTTAAAATGAATGCAAGTTTCTTTATTTTTCAAAACTTAATTGTTCAAATGGGCAAATGATGGGAAACATTACAGGAGACAAACAAAACCAAAACAGGAGTCAATCAAATTTAGATTTTTCTTCAGTTTTCAAGAGCACATAAATAATACGTTGATAGAAAGTGTAAAAAGTTGCAACCTCAAACTTTCAGTTTTGGTTTCAGTACCATATAAATATCAATTCTATAAAACCGATTAACTGAAGGGTTCAAAAATCAGCAAATCTCTTTCTGTCAGTTTATAGAATCGTTTCTATTACTGTACTGTGCAGCCCTACTTCTGCAAAATATGATTGCTAGGATAAGAATTTATCTCAAATTTGAGTCATTTTAACAGCGTAATTAGTGCATTATTATTATTATTATTATTATTTAGGTTGAATGCATATATTTTTGTTTTACAACACAGGACTTTTCTTGACTCTTTGGGTTTGGGCAGCAGTTATGGCAGTGGGGTGCTGTGACTAAAAGCTGAGGAAAACTTAAAAACACAAGTTTTAGGCAACAGAGTGTCGCGTCTTTTCTAATTTTATTATTTTTTCTAAAACCATAAAGTACAACAGCTGGAGCTGCACTGAACTGATCTTCTGAGAGATAAAAAAAAAGGACATGGTGTGATTGTTGGGGCTAATTTAGGGATAACAGGGCTCATTTGTTCCTCCAGCATTTCATTTCTTAGCCACTACAGACATGTTGCAATGCTCTCCACTTCACAGCACAGATCTGAGGTACGACGTACCAATAAGACTCACAATCACAGCGAAACACAACTCTAAACCACAGTCATGTGCTATCAGGATTCAAAACTGAACGCATGCAATCCGTTTGCCTAAAGTCACTAAAGTAAAACGATATGTTAGCAAAAAAAAAAACGTACACATAAACCATATATATATTCATTTTTAAAACATTTGTATTCAAAATACATGTTTCATTTTTTCAAGTCAAAACTATGAAATTGTCTTTGGTCAAGAAAAATATTTTTAAAAACTAAAGGCTGTCAATGTTATTGTACAGGAATGAAACAAATATGATCATGTAACTGATCAAATGGGGGAAAAGCTGATACCAAGTATCTAATGGTTTTTCATTTGGAGAGTTCCAAATATTTAAAGTGCTTCTGCATTATTCCCTCAGCGTTTAATCTGAAAGAAACATCCATCCAAGTAAGGCAGATCGGTTTCATCTACTCAGAAAATGTATGTATATATATACACATTTGTTAAGGGGAGGAAGGACAATAAGAATGGAGGAAGATTTTAAATGTGCTCAGGCACAAGGGGAGGACGCTCCTCTAGAAACGTGGTGATTATCAATCAACTCCGAAAAGCAAACTGTTAAAAGATTGGGAAAGCATACTCAGCTGTCGATATAAAATTTGGTGAATAAAAAAAAAATAGCAGCCTATTCACACACTTATTCTAACTATTCCTTTTTGATACAGCTGGAGACGTAGAAGAGGACGTAAATCAAGAGAGGGAGTGTCTTTACGTGAGGAGGTGAAGGAGGAGGAGGTGGCACGAGAACACGAGGAGAGACACAGGAAAAGCTTTCAATCCATCCACTTCCCGCGTGGCAGTGGTGGAGTCAAGATGTCTGGAGGTCAGGGTGTATCAGTTGTTCTTCTCCTGGACACACAGCAGCTGTTCTCGGAGGGACAACTCCCATCACTCCTCTGAGACGCCAGTGTGTCACTGCAGCGCTGCTCGTGATCTACTGACACCTGCTGGTACCACCGTCTCAGGCCACACCTGCCCATCCTGGTTAGGAGGTTTTCCCCACTATCGGGTTGGCCCTGAAACAGACAGGATGGCAGTGATGAAGGCGTGGGCCCGTCAGAGTGATCGCAGCAGTGATTACTTCAGGTTATGTTTTCACCCCAGTCCATTTCTTTGTTTGACAGCAGGATTACACAAAAACTGGACAAACACTAGACAGATTTCAACAAAACTTTGTGGAAGGGTGGGACGTTTTCCATTTTCTTTAACATTAAGAGAGGAAGTTTTCTTATTTTTTTTTTTATTTCTCCTATTTCCCAGGGAATAATTTATGGATCTTGATGAAAAATCTGGCCTATAGGGGACTGATATTTATGAGTGCAGCTTGATTGAATTCTAAGTTCCCCTCTGGTGAAAATAAAGTTTTTGAACAAGCTGACACGCCTATTTATATGATAAAATCATAAGGCTGAGTATTTCCACCTTGGGGGCCCGGTCACACATATCAGTGACAAACCTTCATCTCCCATTCACTTCCAATCTGTGCGAGCAAGGAATAAAATAAGGAGGGAAGGTGTAGAGTTACATTTAAGCCATATTAAGGTCATGAAAATAATTTTTGATCAAACTTCTGAAGACGTCATTTTGAAGATAAAAGAAAAGTTTCAGGGGCTGTAATAAAGTAGATAATAAATAGAGTGGGACTTTGAGGGGACTGGGCCTCGGCATAGATATCCAAGCCATTGCCATTTTAGTTTTTACTAGGGACGCACGATATGGATTTTTTCCATTCAAAAACAGTTCTGACACGGTTCTGAGTGTTCATTTAGTTTTTGAGTGAAGTGCATCAGAAAACTTCAAACAACTTTAGGTTTTAGAACATTTCTCCGTGTTGAAATTTGCAAATATTTTTCCTCCTTTCAGAACCTTTGCAAATTTGTTGCAAACTGCAATCCTACAGTCACTCTCAGAAACTGTGAAAAACATCCACACCGGCAACAACATTCTCAGTTCAACGTAAATGTGGTATGGACAGGATGTATGACGTCAGGACGTTTTATCGGCTATAATTTCATTAACCGCTCAAAAAAATTTAATAGAAAATTCACATTATCGAGACGATCATGTATTGGGCCGATATCTGTATCCTGCATCGCTAGTTTTTACATCATTAATCAAATCAAAGAACAAAATAACAGTTCCACATGTGGTCAAACATCAACTGAAACTGAAAACAGCAAACTATATATATGTCTATCAAGTCATACACATGTTTTGCAGATCAAGCATTCTGTAACAGCGGTGCAGACTTACACGCTGCCATACTGCGCCGTGGTGTCGTTCCTGATGTTGTGCTGCCTCTGAAGTTCCTCCATGACGTTGCGGAGCTGTTTGAGCGTCTGAAACGTCTCTTTGGGTTCCTGAATGGTGAACTTGGAGCATTCCTCCTGCTCCCGCTGAGGGCCCTGGTACACTGCCATATTGGCACATGCATCTATTGAGAGGATAAATGTTGCATTATGAAGTGGAGCTGACAGGTCGGGTTATGTTTGATCAGAGAAATCGTATGTGTGCGTGCAAATGTTGAACTGTCAGTTTCTGAAAAGTTACAGAAATAAATAAATCTCTTAAATCTACCTGATGTTTTTTATTATATTTGGCTTCTCTTTTAGTTCAGATGTAGACTCAGAATTTCTGACACATGATACATTTGATTTTCTGATACATGCCCTGATATCCAACAGTTCCTATCCAACAGTTCCCTACCCAATGATGCCGTGCAGAACTTTGTGACACTTAACAACAATCAGAACCTGCTGATGAACAGATTTGTATGAGTAGGCACTGACCCTCCATGTCCTGCAGTTTGGTGTCGTTTGAAGAAAGAAGGGAGAAAATTCGCTCTGTTTCCCGGTCACAGTCTATGTCAAGCTGTAGGTTGGCCAACACAGTGCTGAGAATAAATAGCAGAGAAAAAAATACATGTTTGTTTAAATAAAAAATACCAGTCCAACCAAGTCAGGCCTGAGTTTATTTTCAGTGAATACCAAATGCTTAATATAGTAGTAGAAATGTCTAAACCTTGATAAGTTATGATTTGATGCTTTTGTTTTTATTCATTTGTTTTTTTATTGCCATGTATTTTGTGAAGCACTCTGTAACCTTGTTTAGATTAGTGCTTTAGAGATAAAGTCATTATTATCAGATATTATATAGAAGATGAACTAGTCCTCCTGCTGCTTCTGGAGGTGGAGAGGACAGACTCACGTTGTGCAGGGCTTGCACCCTGGTGCGTTGTTGTTCTGGTTTTTGCAGCACTGCCAGGCTCCAGCACTGTAATTAGAAATGTGGAAGTTGGCCAAGCGTCCCTCATTGCAGCGTGTGACCTGACCCAGGACATCCAGCCACTCGCTGGCCTCCACACAGTTTCCTGCCTGTACGTACAGAGGCTTCTCAGAGTGGACCACCTGAAACATCTGACACAACAGACAGAGCAGCTTAAAGGTCCAGTGTGTAAGATTTAGGTGAAAGGGATCTATTGGCAGAAATTTAATGTAGAATAATTCTCATGATGTTTCCACTAGTTTGTTTCATCTAAATTGTATGAATTGTAGTTTTCTTTACCCCAGAAAAGGCCCTTTATATTGAAATACTTTATATGTACATCGAGGGGGGTCCTCTCTACGGAGGCCACCATGTTTTTGACATTAGTCCAGACTGGACAAACTAAACATCTTTTGAGTTTTTCTGACAACTGAAGGTTACAGTTTCTTTTTCATGTTTGGAAGGAGAGGGTGAGGTGAGGGCTGTTCAGCTGCAACATGCAATTTCAACACTAGATATCTCAAAATTCTTCACACTGTACCTTTAAAGGAAAGAAAGAATTTCATGCACTTTTACAGTCTGATGTAAAATAGTGGCAGGTTAGTTTATGGTACAATTAGAGAAGCAATGAGGTTATTGATGAATTCAACATTCCACCTGCATCAACCTGAGTAAATATGTTTCCCATTAAAGTGACAACTCACTTCTAGGCTGATTTGAACAAGTTTAGCAGCGTGTCAACATATGCTCACATTAACATCATTTGTTTATTTTAACTTGCACTGGGGCGAAAATCTCCATTACAAGTGGGGCCATGGCCGTAAAGGGGTGATTGAGCGTCGCAGGGGAACTGACTCACATTTTTGCGGTTAAAGGCACTTTCATCCAGTTTCTCCACCGCCTGGATATTTTTGACGTTGATAATGCAGAGGGCCTCTTTCCCTGAAAAGCAGAAGTCTTTCATTTATATTGTTTGCTAGTGTTGAACAATGTGCTCCTTGTAAAATCATTAAATATAAGAAAGTGAAGCTCCACAGCTTGTAATTTACCCTTTAATAGGTCAAGAGCTCAAGGCAAGTTTTATATGTAAAAATGTGTATGGGTGGGTGGGTGTGTGAGAGAGAGAGAGAGAGAGAGGAGAGAGAGAGAGAGAGAGAGATAACATAATACTAATATCCAAGTGTAGAATCAGTTGTTGTTGCCGTTAATGTGCTGTTGTTTAATGGTGCCATTCCAAACCAGCATGTTTAGAATAGGCAATTCACTAGTGATTAAAGTTTGAGATGAGAAGTGTATTTGGTTTGAAATGAAATGATAGAAACTATCCTCACCTTTGTGTTTGTGGTAGGAGAGCTCCCTGTTGGTCACTCTCAGCCATCGCTTCTTGAAGTTTTTCTTCCCCAGGCGTTTCCTCCCCTGGGCACGTTTCTGTACTTCCCTACAAGGACACACAAGATTAAGATTCAGAAGGTCGGTCATGTTTTACAAGAGCTAAGTATATATAGAGAATTGTGGACATTTTTTTAAGCTTGTTTTGTCTTAATGTCCAACTCAGCTCCAGTTGCATTCGATCTGATTTCAAGCTCATTGTTTATTACAGTTTCGTGGTTGTTTCATGTTGTGGTGAATGCACTGATTTTCATCTTGTCTGCATGAAGCTATAGCAAAATCTGTCGCAAATATTACACTTCAGTTACCACTTCATGATTAATGCAGAACGTTTGAATTGTGTTGGTTATAATAGTTAAGCCTCTTCATCTCACATTTCCTTTCTACTGATCCTCTTTAGGCTCCTATTAATCACTCACCCCTCCTTGAGAACCACTGCGTCCTCCAGCCCACTAGACTCTTTGCTGACGTTCGAGGAGATCTCGTCTAGAAACTGGAAACAGAATCTATAATGCCACTGCTGTTTAAAACAACAACATAAAAGCTAATAATTTGAGTGTAGTTAAAAATACCTTTTTAACTCTTTCGATACAATTGTCCTCTTGGAATGATTTGAAGAAGTCGTACATGTAGGTTTCTTTGAAACTAGACTGAAAATTGAAAAAAATAAAGACGTAAATCAGTTTCGAAGTCCTAGTTTTAACCATTACCTAATTATAATATGCAACTTCATAAACAATCTTTAACATTATTAGGTGTTCTTCTAAACAAAAAGCTATAAAGTAAAGTTTTAATTTATAGAAATCTTGATTCCTTATCCTTCCCACTGTTAAATACAGAAACTGCTGTTCATCTTACCAGTTTTTTTGACAAACTACCCCAGCTGCCCAGAGTCTGGATGGTTTTTGAGATGAGCGTGAGCGTGCGGGAAATCTCAGGATCCTAAAATTGAAGACAATTAAAAATATTAGTAACGTGTAAGCCATGTGTGAATGTGTAGTGTGTTTGTTCAATGGTTAGCTGTCCAGCGTCCATGCACTTACAGGATGATGGGAGCGGAGCTGGAAGGAGTGTGGAGACAAAACAGCCACAGCAAAGAACCGCAAGAAAACGAAGCTGCTCACCGCTGAGTACTGAACGTGAGGGTCGGCTGTCGAGAGAGAAAGGAAGAATGTGTTTGAGAAAGTAACAGCTTCCATGTTCAACTCAGAAATAAACATCAGAGAAAATACTGAGGTTGAATTTATTCTCCATCATTTTACTATGAGATGTTTCTAATTCTACAAGATGAAACTCAACTCAAATTAGATTTGGCTCCACCTGGTGGTAAAATATATCAACACACTAAAACCCAAATGATCTTATCTGTTATGTTACAAATGTAACATATATCCACACGTGTTGTTTTAAAGTTTCTTTTAGATGCCTCATTGGTAATTTCCCTCTCCATATACAGACTCTAGTGTTTACCTGGGAAACGTTTACAGGCCAAGTGTCTCAGTAACCTGAAGACATCACACATGAGCGGGGGACAGCTCGAACTGGACTGGGTGATGGAGGAAAAGACCTTCTGGACGTAACCCTGTAGGTTCTCCTGCAGAGTTAACAACAACATCAGTACTACTCTACATACCATACCAAAGATACCATGCACAATACTGAGAGGGAAAGAATTAACTGAAGGAAACACAAATCAAGAATGATCCATGTGGTATATTTCACAATCCGTGGTCTGTCAGCCAGAAGTATTGTTTCACAAGACATACTGTTTGGTTGCATCAAAATGTTGTATAGACTGAAGTTGTACAGATTTGTGAGCATGATCAAACTCAGAAGAATTTCTAATACATCAGCTTGTCTGTGGAGAGGAGTATAAGAGACAAACACATTTACCTTGTTGACTTCTACGTTGTCACCTTCCTTTAGTTTAACAGGGTCTATCTCACAGGTTTTGTTGGATTCACAAATCTATATAAGATTGAGAGGACAAAACAAACCACAATCAGGTTTAGATCAAATGTATTATTTAGAAATAAACAAACTTGCATTTGTGTGGAATTTCAGATTTTATTCCTCTTTTCTTGTAACTAGAACTAAAACTGACTATAGACTAAAACTGGATAAGATGTTTACCATCCTTACCCCACCTTTGTGTTTTTCTTCTAGACATGTCAAATATTATTGTAACAAATAATTACTTATGTTAATCACGTATAAAATATTGAATTAATACGTGATTTACAAAATTACATACAACAAATTATGAAGACAGATTCAGTAGGACCAGCGTACCTAGCCAAAAATAAAGACAGATAAAAAGAATTATGATTTTATTCCCATTGAACTGAGTCATTTAAAGGGAATTATTGAAAACTGTTTTCAAAGAATGGTTGATGGAACTAATTACATTTGCACATCTGCTTGCCTGCAGTGGAAATACAGCTGTTTTACAAAGTTTTCCACATTGACCTCAGTGATTCATGCCCATTCTGGCATCTGTGTGTGTGTGTGCACACCCTTATTACTCATACCTCATCTATTACAGGCTTCAGGGTAACCGCCAGGTAATTTTTTCCCACAATCTTCATCATGTCATCAATGCAGCGTGTTGCCAGTGAGTTGCCACGGAATATAATGTTAGCCTCCCTGTAAGGACACAGAAATATTCCACCATCATCGACCAGACTTTAGAACCATTTTGACCACATTTCATGACAAAAGAACCACTTCAGTTTTTTAAAAAGGAAAAAGAATATTTATGTTTTTATCACCAAGATCTTATTTTTGTAATTATGGCCAAATTTGACATGTAATCCACCCTCCTATGCTTCACAAGTTTAATGGGGTAACATGAAAATCTACCTTTTATCATCTAGTATTTTCCAGAGCTACTTCCTGTTTGTCATGTCAATTTGGTTATATCATCACAGCGACAAAGAAAGACTGGAAAAACTACAAAAATCAAAACCAGGCTGTCACACTTACACTATTGGAGAAGTAAAATTTCGGTCATGAAATGTATTTGGACACGTTTACCTACAAACCGCTGTGTTCCTGTACTGTGTGTTATAATGTGTGAGCACTCACTGAGTGTTGTCCAGCTCTAGCACCGCCACAGCAGAAACAAAAGGCACAAAGCGATTGTGGTGGAGCAGCAGTCGGACCACGGGCAGCACAGCCTCGTACCGCTCTCTGTAGATGTCCCCCAGGATGTGAGCTGCTGATGCTGAGATGGGCTGAGGGAGGCAAAGAATAATGAGAGGTCACAAGGTGAAAAGGGGAAATGCACCACTTGCAGAGAGAAGGAAGTTCTGGAGAAAGAACATAACTTTGCAATAATCATCAATTCCATGATTATATTTCAATACACTTCAGAAACAGATGCAGTGAGGTGATTGAGGTATAAAAAGGAAAACAACACTACTTTGAATTATCTGATGTTATCTCAGGATTTACTGTAACTTGATCTGTTTCCTCACCTTCACATCTGGGGATTTGAGCAGCAGGTTGCAGAGTGGTGTGTAGCAGGCAGATGGCAGCACAGTGTCTTCTATGTAGGTCAGCTTCAGACGTAAGGAACCTAAATCATCCGACTTGGACTTGCTGCCGTTCCCTTTAGGCTGGAGGAGATACCTGACCACAGGGAGACAAATACTCTACATCACAATGGTTCATATGAGACATATCTGTGTCACTGAATATGTTTGCTGACATGAAAACTTATATTTTACAAAATACACAATGCAAAAAGAATGTGAATTTATGATTATATTATACATTTCCTAATTCAATTTAAAATGTTACTGAGGTTTCTCCTGTGTGCACATCTCTCTAGAAGCCAACAGGTGGAGCAAAACACAAAACGATTAAATGGAGAGTAGAACTGTTTCAATGCTGCATTTTGCAAAATGGGATCATCCCTAAACTGCTTGATCTGTAACCATGGTAACCACAAGAACAGGGACATTTCTCTGAGGAACTCACCTGCTCTTGCGTGTACACACACACACACACACACGCACGCACGAACGCACGCACACACACACACACACCAGTACAACTTGTCATGATGCATAAACAGGACGTAACTCCAAAAGAGGAAGACTCTAATGCATGAGAACCTAACCTGATCTTTTGAAGAGGAAGGTGACGAACCATGATGTCAGATTCTAACTGGTTTTGTCTCATGATACCAATCTTACCCTTCTTCATTTTTAAAGAAGCAAAGATTTTTTTTATCAGAGTTACATCAATGAACATAAAGATTTTTTTTCATCACTGTCCCGTCTTCATGTTTCCACTGTCGTACCAAGATAGAGACAAATGTCCCTTTCTCTGAAAAAATCTCTGGTAGTAAAGCCAGGGCTGCTGTTTGTTTGAAGCATAGATCTTACAGTTTCATATTATCTTAAGTGGAAATCTAAAATGGGCCTTTTCAGAGCCTAACAGGCCTGAGAACACATGCAGCCAAAGTACATCTGAGGAAGAGACTGTGGCAGTTTTACAATGGTGCTTGTATTATTAATTAAACAAACCATACTTTACTCCTGCTGAATCAATATTTTGATTATGACATTGAAATATATTTAAATACAATACAATACAAAGGAGATTTTAGGAGCGCAATGCTACTGTCGACGTCTGTTTAGTTGTGTCCAGCCAGCTGTTCCTATATTCATATGCATACCTTTAGAATAAAATATAATTTTGACTATGTGCCTAAAATCATCAAATAATAAAAACAGGATTGCATTTGAACCCTTACTTCAAAAACTAAATTAGTCTAAATTTAACCTGTGTCACTGTTAACATCTGTCTTGTAAAAAGTCAGAAGACCTCATTGAATCAGATGAATATGACCCGAGATCTGGATCTTTGTTTATGATTTCAGAAATGCACCACCTCCACGACTGTAAAGGCTGAGTTCAGCAGATTGTAGCAGTGTGTGTGTGTGTGTTTGTGTGTGTGTGTGTGTGTGTGTGTGTGTGTGTGTGTGTGTGTGTGTGTGTGTGTGTAATGTCTGTGTTTCTATTCAACCGAGTTATCACTCTGGGAAAGACAAGATGTGAGATTTTCAGTAAATTGTGCAACTGGAGAAAGAAACACAAGAATGCAGAAATGTGGATGCTCTTTGTATCTGCCGTTCTGTGTGTTTGTTCCAAAAAATGCATTTTATATTTTACATTCATCCTTAATGGTTAAAATTAGGAATTTAAAAGGCATTTTCTTCTCTCCATGCCTTACCAGGCTTTGTGGACATGGTCCGTCCGCAGGATCTTGACAGGGACCCGCGTCTCACCAAGAAACACGTCCTGAGCCAGATTCTCATTGTTCCACAAATCAACTCTGGAAATGCAGAGGATGAGAAATGAAACTATGCATTTCATCTGTAAATAAAAAGCATTATACTACACCAAACCACGTGTACGGTACATCAAGTAAAAGATAACCTTTGTAGTGTTGTGCGTTTTCAGCACAAAAGAAATCTCACTACTGAGTGGTGCTTACCTGGTTGGTGCATAAACGTCAATACAATGCCCGTGCAATGACACCACCTCAAATCCAAACCTCAAAACCATGCATGAGTGTTTACCTTTGACTCTGTCTAGTCTTACCCAGTGAGCTATGAGTCCACTGTGATGGAAGCCCCACATATCCTTAACCAGAAACCAAGGCTCTCTATCAGCAGTCAGAACACACCAGATCCAAATTCACTTTTTTGTCTTTTTGTCAGAGTAATAATTTTTCTTCTGTCAAGACTATAAAGAGGGAGAATGAGAGATATAGAGAAAGAGAGAGAGAAACACACGGCACATTGAAAAAGAAAAAAATACTCACTTTAGCTCAAGTTTCTCAATGTCCTCCTCCTCCACTTGGAAGTGAGACTTTTTAGAATAGCTGCTGGATCGTGTGACCTGAGGGTGAACATGTGAAGGCTTACTGACAGGTTTTCAAGTACTCTAACAGTCAAGTAACCATGAGATCATTTCAAATCTATGATGTTGTTCCACGGCAAAATACCTCAAAGAAGAAGGTCTCTTCAAAATGAGGGTTGCTGGTTTTCTTCTTCACCTTTGTTTTCTTTTGGTCAGACCTGAGGAGAAACATTATAGAAAAACTTTAAAGCTCCTATTTTTCTTCTATAAGTCTGCTCTTATTTCTTTGCCTTAAGATTAAAGCCATTCGATCTAGTGATCTAAACCACGTTGTGATTGGATTAGATCATGCTACTGCCTCAGCCTCAGTTTCCTTTTGCATCTAAAGTTTGGGTTCAATGGCCCTATTACAGGCAAATATTCACGTACGTTGTTTTTGTTCATGTTGATTTTACCCAGTCTAACTTTATATATGTGTCCAACGACAATGTGTTTGTGCATCTGTTTGTCAGCACGAGTAAGTGTGAGAGAGTGAGTGAGTGAGAGAGAGTGAGTGAGTGAGAGAGAGTGAGTGAGTGAGTGAGTGAGTGAGAGAGAGTGGGAGAGAGAGAGAGTGATTAGATCTCGGGACGCATTCGGGTGCATTCACACCTGTACTTAGAGCCATCCACTTGTGATCTGATCACTCTGGATGGATGTAAATGCCAGTTCCGCACAAGGTCAATGAATCAAAGGACACTGGCTCGGTCTGTGTATACAATTTCATTGTTAAACTACAGAGCACATCATGCACTACAAAATAAAAGCACTACAGCGTTTCTGTTGACTATTTAAAAAAAAAAAAGGGGGGTTTAGTATTTACAGGAGCGGAAAAAACATGGCTTCAAACTGTATAGTACTGGTATTTATTTGAGTACACAGGCCTACTTTTATATAAGGAAATGGTCATATTAATGGCCATATTCAAGGCAAAGCTTATGCAAAAACATTGTGCTGCAGTAGCAGCTCCTCTGCAGAACATATTGTTGAACTGAGAAGCTAACTATTGTGCATTGAACAGATACAGTTGCATAGCTGCCTTTCTTAGTGGTTATTTATGCTCATACATTGAGCCTTTAACAAAAATTGAAAAAATAATAAACATGACCTTCATATGTAAGATATCAGGGTGTTACATCTCGGCTTACGTTCGGAATTAAAAAGTGATCTTGGGCTTGAAAAGGTTGGTGACCACTTTTCTAGACCACAGTAACATTGCTGCACTCATGATCTTGTATGTGCCACGACGTGACTTAAACACCTCAGAAGTCTTGATCGTCAATCTCCAGCTTCGTGACAAAAGATAAGATCATGCTTACAACCAGTTTAAATCTTTTTCAAATACCTTCATTTTGAAAAGTTGAATTAAAGCCTGGCTTACATATTTGTGGAGGGGTTAGATATATCATGCTGAGTAACGTTTGAAGTATTGTGATGTGAACCTACTGAATATTTTCTACATAAGATGATGACTCTACCAAGGAGGTTGTGTTTTCACCCGTCTATTTGTGTGTTGGTTGTTTTTTTTGTTTGTTTTTCAGCAGGATTGCAAAAAAACAGATTTTTACAAAACTTGGTGGATATTAGTAGGAGCTTCCACTAACAGTTTGTAGTTTTATTAATGTAAAACTACAATTGAAAGAATATCATCCCCATATGTCTTTGTTGCTATGAAACCTTGGCTTCCTTTGGTCTGTGCGTGGCGTTTGCAGACTTACCTGGCAGGTCCGACGAGTGACACTGTGGCATAGGGGTCACAGTTCTGCCCACTGATTAAAGGCAGCTCCTGACACTCTATTATCCTGCAAGAGGTCGCAAGAACAAAAATACAATTACTAAATACACCATGGACAATGTTAAATACCCATTTTACAGTGTTATTATAAAGAATTTAAGAACAAATTTAAAAAAAGACATGGTTTCATATTAGCAGCAGGGTAAATCAATCCACTCAGCTAAGTGCTATTTTGGAGCTGATCATCTTCAGCAAAACCTTCAATATTTCAAGCAAGCAAGCATGAATTGACTTTACAGTGACGCAGACCTTGGGAGAGATTAGCAATAACAATCTCAACTGATTAAAAGAGATGTTTATATAAAACAATTACGAATATACACTTACGTATTTTGAGTGAAAAGGTTTAAAGTTTTCGACAGTTCTCAGACTTGTTTAAACTGGCATCAATTATCAAGATCACCACTAATATAAATCAGTACTATGCATTGATGCCATGGTGTTATAGTGTTCACTTAGAAGTACAGCTCTGGCCTCATGTTCAGCTTCTGTCACACAGGGGCCACTGCTATTTTCGCAGGTGTTGCAGGTGACAACAAACAGACACTGTCGGCACTCTAAACAGGATGTGGCGGCAGAGCAGGAGTCACAAGAGAATAAGAATGAATTCAGCCCAACACTAAGTGAGGCCAGAGGGAGATGCCACACACTGCGAGTGTCAGGATGTTTGTGTATAACCTTCTGGGGTGCCATGACGATATTCCCAAAGGTCTCTCCACTGCATCTCATCGTCTTTAACTCAACCCCATCTCGCTCTGTTCGTACCATCTCTGGTGACTAATCACAGAGTGTAAGTGTGTACATATGGCAAGCGCTTATGGTGAGCAGTTACAGTTTTAGCAAACAACCTGAGTAGCACAGTGAATGACGGCAGCAGTAAACCACAGTGGTTGCAGTGTGAGAGGCGCAGGCTTCCTGCTCAGATGTCATAACTTCCTCCTCATTAACCTGCTCTTCAAATATGAATGAGGGGTACGAAACATCACGAGGTCTGACATTCACAAACATGTACCGTGAACACATTTGCTCCACCTGAGTGCTTTCGATCCGCCTGAGTTATAACAGTTTGATGTAAAATTTACAGCTGGGACTTAATGGTGATCGATAGAGTAATATTGTGACACACATATAATCTGGAACAGCCCACTAAGCAATTACCAAATTATAGAATCTCATCAATGATGGATGATAGCATTGTTTTCACTTGCTTATAAACGTGTTTTTTTTGCCCTATCTTTATTCAAGAGCGTAGTCTTTCGGTTTGAGAGCAGGACTTATTGATTTCACGTTCAGAATTTAGAAATGCTTTCACTCAAAATCCTGCGGCCTCACTCAATATCCCATGCCTGTGTTTAGATTTGCTCTGCTTGCGCTTAAAATGTGTGCTCAAGATATTTTGTTGCCCAGAGAGATTTCCTGTGTTCCAGTGTGGGCTCTTCTCCTCAAGCTCACTCTGCTTCTGTGCACACGTGAAACATCTGCTCTTTGATTTCTCCACTGCTCTTGGATTTTTCTTCTGCGCTTACATTTTAGACGCTACACGTCTGTCATAATTCCCTAACCAATAGAATGCCAGCTTCATGTTAACATACAAAATTGTTCACCTCCGTTATGGGTGAATTAGTTGGACTTCTGCAGGGACAATTTCATTTGTCATCAGTACACCAGTAATCACTGTTTTTTATTGGCTGTGGCTCCAATCCGCAGTGATGGAAACATGACACTCTGGTAAATGCGTTCTTTTTTTAAGAACAGCAAGGTGAAAGAGTGCCTCAGTTTTCAGTGCATTTGTGACATTGAACAAATGAGAAAGGTGTCAATTGCCTTTTTTAATGGGTTCAACCACATTAAAAAAAGAGGTACTCACCTGACTAGTAAGTGCTGACCTCCTGAGCCATTCTCTGCGATCACTTCATTCAATCGCATCTCAAGGTGGACTTTACCCTGTTGAACATGAGGAGAGGAGAGTGATCGGTGGGTGAGATGCCAAGAGAGTCGTCTTATGTTGGGGCACAAGGCAAAAGTTTCAATCTGAATCCCAGATCAACACGTGGGTGGAAAAAACAAATGAAAATGTGGGTTGTAGTATGTGCTTGTGAGAAAATGACTGGATGCCAAATCTCTCAGACAACCAAATCATGTTTTTTTTTTTACTAACATGCAAAAATATGTTCCTAGCATTTAATTTGAATACGATGAAAGCATTGCTACTTTCTAAACCTGTGGCCCAGCTCCACCTCACATTTCATGTTGCTTTAAGTTAATGGCGGTAGCAAGTGTGACAACAGCTGTCAGCAGTTTTGACATCACTCAGAAGGAGTTTTACAGTGTCGGATGTGGTGAAGGCTGCTGGTCTTGCCTTTGGAAGTGTCGGAGTTAAGAGAGCTAGAGAGATACAGAGCGAGAGAATGAGCAACAGAGCGAGGCTAAACAAAACGCCCACACACTTGCACTCACTGCAATTCAGCACTTTGCTGAGATGGCGAGCAGTTCTTTCTGATGCAAGATAGACCTTTATGCCAATATAATACTGACTACTTTGCAAGGATCTGAATGAGCCAATATCATCAGCAAAATAACACTCGTATCACAACTCCCTCCGTGGCGACAAATATGGACAAAGTAAATGTGTATTATTTGTGCTATTGCTGCAGATTTCATTATTAACTGAGCAGTTTTTCTAACACATGAGTTAATGCTGCTCACAGGGTAGAGAAACAGCTAAAATAATGCTAGAAAGCCACTGCAGCAACACCTCCATCACTCTCTAATGTAACTTTCCAGCTCAAAGTGTCTACTTAAGTGTGAATCAGTGTAGCAGCACATACCCAGAATAGTCTGGCGTGGGATAATGGCAGCTAGAGTCAATATGTTAGCTCCAGCGGTGCACAAGTGGTTATGTGCTGTAGTTTCACCCGAGAACAACCAGACCACAACAAATTTGATCAAGCACAGCCCAACATGCTGGACATGTGGTAAGAATAAGAACAGCACCACTGAAGGAATTATCAATAAAATGCTGAAAGGAAAAAAAGTTTACAGCTATCCCAGTATCATGAAGATAAGTGACAACTTAAAGATCACAAGTAACCAAAATGTTTCTGTGATATATGCTATAAATCAAAAGCCACATTTTATACCTCATTTAAAACAGTGAAGTTCTTCCTAGACATTACCTGGACTTCTGAGTTGGGATCTACTGGCTGAAGGCTGAACCAGTCCTCCTTCCCACTGTATTTACACAGCTCATCCTTCCGGATTGATACCTTGCCTGAAAAGTCAACATTAAATTACAACCCATCCATTCAAACATTACTTACTTACTACTTGTGTAAATGCCTTACTTAATGTGACTTACCAACAGCTGGGTCCCTTGGAAAAACGCTCTTGGCATAAACGTAGAAGGATAAACACTGGAATGGACGTGGGATCTCAAAATAGAAGTCCTCGCCATAGAAAGGGCTGCAAATAAAAGAGGAAACAAAGGGAGCGTGTGAGAATGTGTGTAGAAATTAATATTCATTAGATCGACTAATTGATTAATCAGCTAATCATGGCAGCCTATAACAAATGTATGATCAGATTTCAGAATTATTCTACTCTAAAAAATAAAATCATCACATGTATTTTGCGCACAACTTTTATTCACTTCACTTGATGGTCAATGCATTTCTTTTATCTAAGCCAAGGAAGATTTTGTCTGTTTTTGTGTTTGTTAGCAGGATTAAGCATAAGCTACTCTATTTAACCTTTCTAACCTAATTCTATGACATTATTTGGAGGGGTTGAGTATGTGTCAAGGAAGAACCCATAAAAATGATCAGGGCACAGATCCAGGATGTTATTAAAAATGTTTCGTTAATTTCTGTTGGGCCTTGGCGGAGGTTTTCTTTCTAATGAGTGCCAGGCTAGTTTCATCTGCTTCCAAGTCAAATTAAAATGTTTCCAGAATCGGGATTGGACATTCATTATCAACATTAAATCCCTGTGTGTAGTCATCTTTAGTTCATCACAACTTACAATGGCCTTCACCTCTAAGTCTGAAAGCCTCTTGATCACAGTTGTATTACATGCAGACTCTCTCTTTTGAATAAATATCCCTTCACTCTAGGCCAGTCAACTGTCTCAGACCCATTCTGTAAAGCAGGCTTGCCATATTATGGAATACATATATAAAACTCACACCACTACACAAAACTTTGAGGCCATATCCACACTAATGTGGATATTTCACAAAACAAACTTTTTCCTCTGCTTTTGGGCCTCTTATCCACATGCAAACAGCATTTAAAGTCACTAAAACTGAGACTTTTAAAAATGTCTCGCCATATAAAGACTTCAAAAAAATCAGGTCCCTATTTATTTGTGTGTTTGTAAAAGGGATTTATGGAAACAGATTTAGCAGCCCTAAGGATTCCAAGAAGCTGCTTCACAACTTTTTAGATGCAAGCCGCAATGGTTATGGTGCGTGCTCATACCTACGAGGAGTGAGCGATGAAGAACAAGTCAGTGCTAAATAGCTATGGAAAAGGCAAGAGTAGCTCCTTCCAAGCTAACAACTTTTCTGAGACCTGAACTGTCGTCACCAGCATGTGTGTTGCTTGTTTGTTGTTACTTTTGGGTCATCTGGATGAAGATTTTTGTAAAATGAAGGTAGTGTGGATGGAGATTTTTTTTTTAAAACAGAGGGAAACATATCTGCATTAGTTTCTTCAACTACAGTTGGCACTGTGAAATGACCTGCAGCTCCTGTAACCAGTGGGTGTGCATGTGAATTTCTTGGACAAATAGCATTCACCTGATAAAATACTGTGAAATCATGTGTTCGCTAAATGAAAGTCCTCATGTAATGGACTGCTGCTGATTTGTAACGATGATGTAATTAGCGTTATACAAGGTTGTATTTATGACCCTGGATTTATGTGGAATGCATGTCATGCTACACAGCAACCATAATTACATTATTATATTAGAGCCAAATAATCATAAAGATAGTATTTGTTAATGTACAATGGATTGAAGTGCCTGAGCATAAGGTGGACAACACAGGGTGCCCTCATGACTCATCTAGGGCGAGGGAAATGTTCTCACCATGTCCTCAGTTTAAATCTGTCACTTCTGCCATCCATTCTCTCTATAAACAATTTCTTGTTCTCCTTCATCTGCATTCCTTTAGCGTACATCAAACTAAAAGGTAAAATAAAAACCAAGAGCCAAGAAAGCAAAAACAACTTTAAAGTGACAAATATATTTGGACACTAAAATAAAGAGTTTTATTATTAGAATTATTATGAAATTGCAGAGACTGGCATGTGCCTATTTGTCTATGGGTTTCTTACAGTAGTACTGTAATAATAACAACAATAATAATAATAACAATTCTATAAAAATGATTTAGCAGAAAGCTATGTGCAAACACAATCCACAATTGCACTAGTCTCACTTACAGTAACATAGCCCACAATCATAGAAAATAGTTCTAACTAACTTTGTCTCCAGAAAAAACAAATACAAATGTATGTCAATGAAATGTAAGACTTTTAAGTTCTCTGATCTTCTTTAAGGGAACAAAACGAAATCAAATACTTTTTAGGACTTTAGACATACCCTGAATATCATCATATGGACTTTCAGTGGAATTACTTTTAATGATAATCATATCATCACAGTGTCACCGGGACACACTTAAACAGACAACATGCTCACATTCACACGGATGAGCAAATGAACACTTTCCACTTCACCTAAACTGCAGGTCTTTGGACTGGGACGTAAACCTGTGCTCTTGAAACACACAGAGACATGTGGAGAACATGCGAATTCCAATAATTAAACAGCATGAGTGCTATGACACCACATAACCTGGCCTTGTGTTCAGCAGAGGACTGATTTCCCCTGTCAGAGCTAGCAGGAACACAGAGGGCCCAAGCATCTGTGCCAGTCAGTCCTGCCAACACATCCACGTCACGACCAAGACTATGAGCAAGACAGCTTGATCTGACATAGTTGATTGTAGGTTAAGCACTACCTCGATGCAGGTGCTGCCTGCAGATGGACAACCTGTCCCAAACAGACCAAGTAGTCCTCAACACAGTTGTACTGGATTAACACTTTATATGTTAAAGTTAAACCTCAACCCCCCTTTTAAAATTTACCTACAAGTCCTCTACGGTGAGCCAAGTTTGGAGTCTGGTATGTTCATTTAGGAGAAATAGAAACAAGCATACTGGTATAAACAACTTGCTAGACAATTGCTTTGTGTATAAATATGCTTGTTTTCAGAAAAATATAAGTGCCACTCGGACATGTGGTTGCCTGTCAAACATTGGTGGAGTTTATGGTTCCTGTGCCTTAATAAATTATACTTTGGGGTTCCATTTCATCCATGTTTAAACACTGAATCAAACTAGCCTGGTAATCAGACAGATTGGAACAAATATTCCCAACAATTACAACCTTGTGCTTTGGCTTTTTAAACCCTGCCTGCACTGATGCTCCTCTTGACTATTTATGGATCTTGGATGGTGAAATATCTTGCCTGACACTTCCGCACAGGGTTTGGCCAACACATCCTCGTATACGCCCACACATACTACTCAACATCACAGGGAATTATACACTATACCCATTCTGCATGAACTCAAACATACACCTACTGTACTACCTTCCCTTATCATTGTAACTTCTGAATAATAATGAGAGCTCGAGGTAGAACCACTTGACCACAGCTTTTTGTAAACACCTCCTTTAAATCATTAGAAACGGGAGCTCATACAACACAGGTAAGTCAAGCACCATCCAGGGCCAAAATGTGAATCATTATTAGGACGTGCTTAACAGAGGCTAAGGTGGGTGAGAGTGACAGAGAAAGAAAGGGGAGAGCGTGGGAGGACTCACTTCCTCAGAGAGAGACTGTAAAATCTTTTTGAACTGCACCGAAATCAGGAGAGAGAGAGAGAGAGAGAGAGAGAGAGAGAGAGAGAGAGAAAAAAAAGAGCTGTTGTGAAATACCTAGAGAGGGCAGGCCCATGTTAACACTGAGACATGCGACAATGAAGATAGACATCTAAAAAGGTTTCCTTAATGCCCATCTCCCACACCCTTCACTGAATCGCTGGTGAAATATCAAATTTGATCCACATCTGTACCAAAATATCTAATTTCAAATGGTATCAGTACCACACACACGTCATGTATTGATAGTGTTAAAGATGGTTAATTTTTCCCCATGACAGTCCAACAATGAGCGAAATGGTCCAGAGTTTAGTATAACTGAGTCACCATCAGAAATGTTCAAATATTTTTTTATTTCTATTTCAACATTTGTACAAAGAATTGAATGACGGTAGCCAATGGCTAATATCCAAAGTCACTAAACTTAATGTGTATTATGTATTTCTAGTTATTTGCTTTTATTTGCTTTCCCTGTTTTTACGTCCGCAGAGATTTTCAGGTTTTCATTCTTGTCTGTTTGCTTGTTGGTTTCTTTGTTTCTTTGTTTGTTTGTAAGCAAAAGTACACAAAAACTACTGGACGGATTACCACCCTCTTTGGTGGAAGGATACTGAGTGCCATTGTGGTTAAAACTGCATTTTTCATCAAAATTTTAACATGTTAACCCCATAAATGGTCCTTGCTCAATGTCAGAGCAAAAAGTAACACGGCTAGATTTGCTATATTAAAATTAAAGTATTGGCATTTCTTGAATTTTTCTCACCAACCATGGTCTGTTGTGCATTCTTCACGTAACAACTCATCTGACCAAAGTATGCATAGTGTACCTTGGTATTATTGAAACGTACTGAAATATTCAAGATTGGGAATTCATTATAAACAAATAATGTGACGGCTCTAAAACCACAACCTTAACTAGAAATAAGACAATAACAAGAATCCACATTATAATTCACTCCACGTATGTTAGAAGTTCGAGGGTTTGATTCTCCAGCTTACCTGACGCTTTTGTCAAACACCTTGGTGCGTAACACCTCCTCCTGGTCCAGACTTATGGTGCAAAAGGTGCAGAGATCCCTTTGACGATTTGGACCCGAGACTGGGCCCAGGTTCTTAGCTTCACCTGCAGCCCCAAGAGAAGAACATCATCACTAATTTGACCATCATCAAAATAACAACAACAGTGTCCCCTGGATTAATGGAGAAACAAATAATTAGCAATTAATTGCAAAACCACATGTGCCTGTGTTGCAGCATCTCTGGCAAATTAGGTTTTAGGCTATCACAACCCACTCAATAACATGTATCCATTTCTATACAGTCTTCCAGAATAGGTATGAATATATATATATATATTATATATATATTTGTCATTTTAAAAACATGTATGCCTGATAGAGAAGTTAACTAAATTACATTTGAGCAGAAATACAGAGTACTTTAAGGAGGGTCTAAGAAAATATGCATGTATGCCAATTCAGTGTACTATACCATGACAGTCCTAAACTAATAAAGCTTTTATATATTTGAATTAGTGAACTCCTACATTTAATCTTATCTTCCCTGAATCTAGTTCAGTGCAAGCTAATCTTAGTCAATACAAGCACAAATGATTGTAATCATACACAGTTCACTTTTAAAAAATGCTTTTGTTTTCAACATCCTCGTTTTCACATGGGAGCTCCGGCTCTTGCCAGTTGCACAGGCGAGCTGCAGAGCGGATGTAGCTGAAGTAGACGAGGCTCATATGTGGTTAAAAACATGAAACATTGACTTCCTCAGCATAACTAATGGCGACGGTACAGCGCTGATTCACAAATGACAAACACCTTTGTGACACACTACTTGCGCACACACACTTCCATTACATCGCAGCAGAACCAGATTACATTGCACAAGGTTTTGTGTAACACATACACAAAAAATGCACCAAATCGAAGCCATATAACTTGAAACTGAAACAGCGAGTCACTCAAAAGGGAGCTCTATCAATAACTTCACAATGAGTCAGATTTAGACGGGTGGATGAGAGGGGCAAAGACAGCAATCTAAATTGATCCTTGTGCTTTGGATAGTAACTCTAAGCCAAGTTAGGGACCTAATTAAGAAAAGCCAGCAGTGAGATCAGCTTTTTAACAGGCTAATCTTAGAAAGGGTCAGTAAAAGAGGCAACTTGTCACTAAGCTTGGATCAGGATGACCTGGTGGAAGTAGGGCACACAAGATCACAGATAGTTTACTTTGACTAGGCAACCACATGCCACCTTTCCTCTTAAATAACATTTCCACTACAACAGAAGCTTGTCACCCTGTGAAAACCATGACCACAAGTTCAGAGTATGTTGTCTTAGCTGACGAAGGCTTGATCATTCTATCAACTGGTCTGTGATTTGATTTTATTCTGATGTTGAAGAAAACAAGTGCATTTAGCAAATTGCTCTGTCCATTTAAAGCAGAAACACATCTTCATAGAGTGCCACCTCCATTGATGTAGGCTAAAGCAAAAAGGACAAAGTGTGAATGAGGAAGAATGGAGTTTCGTAAGACTGCAAAGTGAGTTACATGCCATGACAGTTCCTCTATTTTGTTCTGCTAACCATTTTCTCATTAATTCATAGTAGTGAAACCGACTTTTGTCCTCCTGTTGTGTGCCTATGGACATGCTTTACATACTTGTTAACTTATTTTCACCTTATAGTTACAAGTTAAATAACATTTATATCCAATGACATAACATGTTCTAACCCTGCTTACACATTTAAAACAGTATTATTAATAAAAACAATTTTCTAAATATCTCAGCATTAATGCACACTTGTTTTAAATTGAACTCATCTGATTATTGACCGCACTTGACTTTAGTTTCACCATTAGGATGAAGCAATGCCACATGGGGAAAATAAATACTAACCATGTTCAATTACGTCAGAGGGTGGTGCGGTGGAGAATATGTTCTGATGGATGTGTGTTAAAAGTGAGAATAATCAAATCTGCTGCAACACATGAAACACCTTGTTATCTACAAGTCAACGTGACTTGTGTAATTCACATGTCAATATCTAAGTAATGGCTGAAACATGAGACACACATCTTGGACTTGGAAGTATTTTGACAAAAACCACAATAACACATTTAGGCCTCACAGACATGTAGGTACAGAACTGGACCATCCCAGCCTGTGTTAAATCATCTACCTCAGATTTGTAAAATGTTTTAAAGTGGTTGTTATTCTCTGTCCATAAAGAAGAGTTTAAAACCACAACCGTCAAACAGTCTTGGAACTTATCAGAAATAACAATGTGACATTTATTATGATAATATTAGCATCGACTCATATGAACACATTTTTAACTTGATATTATTTTTGGCCACATCGTCCAACCCTCAGTCTGAGTCCAATGTTTCCAATTTGTACTGTAATTAGATGCATGACTATAGTAATATTATTATAACTACATTGGGGACTATAGGCTTGCAGAATATTGTTTGGTGCTGGAGGCAGGACAGCTAACTCATACCTATGTGGTTTCATAACTAATAATGTCGTGGTAAATGATGACAGAGGATCATTTACATGTGTCTTCGTTTTATTATCCAGATCCAGTTCTGACTCAGACACTTGATGAAGGAAACTGTGGAGAAACTGCAATCAGTGAAGTACTGTCATACACTGACTGCCACTGGAAAGTTAAAGGGATATTTAAAGTACATATTTAACGTCCAGTATCTGTAGTTCATGGCTGTACTTCTTTGTTGGGTCATAATGTACCCGGAGGTGAGTTACCTGTCTGGCAGATGCCTGCAGTGAGTGGGTTAGTGACGATGGACTGGTGGTAGCTAGCCTGCCTGCTTTGCCACCAGAGGTACCTTAGCTTAACCGGGCAGCTCTGCGCAACACTAAACTCTCATATTTAAAATAAAGTAATAATGTCATTTCAATGTTCGTAAAACACCCGAGCTGCTCAGACTACTGAACTGGCGGTCTAGGCTCGATGAATGAAACCATTCACAACAAGCCCTCTACTGCTGTTAGCATGCTAGGCTAACCTGACGTTAACCAGCGGACCGACCAGATGAACTGGCTGCCTGTGCCTCCACACTGCCGCCCGCCCGCCCGCACTGCCGCCGCGCCCCTCCGGCTTCCCCCCTGCCGCCGCCGCCACCACTGCCGCTCTTTCGCTGGTTCTACCGCCGACCTCTCCCACCACCACCAACACATCCACGCCGCCGGGAGAGTGAGGGGAACGGCGGTCTACTTACATATCTTCCCCCGCAGGCACTGTAAGTTCCGAATCCTCGCGTCGTCCTCTTCCGCCATGGTCAGAGCCGCCTGTTGTCGCTGCTCCGGTGCTCTCAGCGCTGGGTTATCAACATATCCGTTTATGAATGCAGGCAGCGCGGAGGAGAGACAGCCCCACTGCCGCGTCACGTCAACTCCCGCACAAGCCGTTGTGTTGAAAACGGGCCGGATAAAATTTTGAAGTCAAGCGCCTCGCCTCGGCCACCGCTCCACCCTGGTGACGGCGGTAGCAGCTTTTCTGGTTACTTCATGTGACTTTGCTGTGTTGTTAATTACGCAACGCTTGTTTAGAGAGCACACACTGACTCGTGGAGCTGAGGCTCAGTGGATAATCTTAGATGTCACTGCCTAATCCTGTGTGAGACACATGTGAAAATTAACTCTAATCTGAAAGTAGTTTCTGAGGCACACAGTTTCCCGACTGGTGAAATACCAGAATTGATTCACACTCATTAGTATTTAGTTATTGATTCATACACCAGTGATTTAATCGACTAATCGACTACAGATACTCAATATATTGTCATGTGTTTGGAAGAGTATTAGTTCCAGTTTTAAGATATATATATATATGCTTTTCACTAATAAAGTCAAAAGATTGATAAGTGAAGTCATACTAAATCAGTTGAGATTTTTTTATTTATTTAACACATCAGTGAAAAGTCAAATTGTTGAGATTCAAGTCAAACTAAATCAGTGGCAAAAGAGGTTTTATTTTTTATTTTAAACATCTAGAATAAAGTCAAATTGAAGAGAATAAAGTCAATGTATATTACTACATATCATATTTTTTATTTTGCATATGGAGAATGGAGTCGAAATGTTAAGTCAGATGAAGTCACTGTTGAGAATAAAGTTAAAGTAGTGTTTTTATTTTATTTTACATGTTGACAAAACAATATGAAATTTCAAGATTACATTAAAACTCTTAAGAATATATCAACCACTATCTTCTATGTAAATATACCCGACAGACATTTTGTGATGTCTTCTTCTCTTTTAAGGTGATGTTGCTTTGGTTGGTAAAAACACAGGACTTATCCCCATCACAGATAGCAGCAGGTATGGATTTTAACTTTTATAACCAGTTTCTTTATAGTAAGTAGCACAGTCTAGTGAACAATACTTATTACTAATTATGATAAGACCTATTTTGACATTTTGCGCATTATTGATGTGTCTTTAGCCATCAGATTTGAGTGTATATAGTAGTATTGTATAGTAGTATTGTCCTTACTATACTGACTATACTACTACAACATGATGGTTATAATTTATATCGGTGTAACTAATCTTTATTTATCTCAGAGTCCAATAGCTTTTAATGTCACATGCTTACAGATTATAAATGAAAAATCAAAGCTGAACTGTACTAACATTAAGAACATAATGACTTGTTGCTATCCGTGTTTTAATAAGCAATCAGCTTTTATTAAATGACAGATAATAGAGACATGGCGAAATGTTCATAATCAGTGGGATGATCAGTACCTTGTGATCCATCTGTTGCATCATTGCCGGTCTTAGAGAGCAGCAAAGAATTTGGAAACATCTGGAAATTGTGTTTTTGAGGCCCAGCTCTAAATACAGATGCAGTTTGTGTGGAAGACGAAGGGAATGAACTTCTCAGATGGGCTGCAGGTCCCTGGAGGAGCTGGAGGAGCAGATAACTAACACATGGCTTTATATTTAGGAAAATGCTCACTGTGGAGCAGCCTTTAGCACAACTGTTTAAATCTCACTGTATGTAAAACTTCCAATTTAAAAATCTCCACACTTAAACTGCATAACTTTTAGAGTTATTTGAAATATTCCCTTTACCGTGAGTAACGTAATATCAAGTAAACTGATGATGTGTCGATCCGTGGTCGCTGAATACTGTGAAATAAAAGACAAGCATTGATCGTGTCTCTAACAAGGATTAAGGAGGAAAGAAGTAACTGTTTAGAATATCAACAACATTTATTTAAATGCTTTTACATGTTCTATACATATTTAAACACACAAAAGTAGTAACTCAGTGGTGCCGTGTGTTAATTAGAAATTAGAAGTATATCAATGGTGCTCAGCGTTGAAACGTAATTATCAAAGTAGTTAACAAACAGATTAGCATAGTCAAACTTTAAAGTGCAACCTGCCACAAACCTGTTAACTCCATGGACAAATTAGAAATGTGACCAATAAAAACAAAACATATTGTTTTACCCGGACACCACACTAGACAGCTTTTCAGTTGTCCGCACGTCCCACCCCTATTCTGAAATTGCACATCATTTGTTTTCTTGAGGTTACAGTCATTGCCTTATATTCTGCCTTATATGCATATACAATGGACCATGGACTCAGATGTTGAGATATGGAGGAAAGAGCCCACACTGATATTTCACCCTGCTCAGCTGCAAAATACAACATTTCACATTTTGCATCAAAAACAGACTGTATATAAACATGGATGACATGACAGCTCCCCAAAGGTTGAACCAAAATGTCTCAATGGCCCCTGGTTGGCTGCTCTGTTTAACATAAAATCCTGACTCCTTCATGTTAGTGGATTGGACATGAGACAATCTAAAAAGTCAAAGTACATGTCAAATAAAATGTTCTCAAAGATTAGGTAGTTGTTAGCATGCTGATATATGCAAGTGCTAATTTCTCTGATTTGGGTTTAACTGGTTATTTAATTCTATGAAAATGGGGTAAGACATCATGATTGATAGCTGAGACTGACTCGTGATTGGTTGCATGTGTGTCGCTTGGACTTCGCTACCGCAGCTCCATCCCCCAACTCTGGTTCCAAACACGCAAAACAGTAGCGTTCATTTCCGGGATATTTTGGCTTTGTTTCTGGATAGTGGGAGGAAGTGGAGACACGTCGTCCATCACAGTCAAAGTCCATTAACTTTCTCCTGTGCCTATAGATGGTCTGTCCTAAACTATCTTTAAAAAAATGGCTCCTCCTTGCAGACCCATTTCTCTGGCTTGTGTATAGAAATGTGGCTACATTTACTCTCTGAGTCATTTTTCTTAAACAGTTTATAGGACTTCTCTCGATCACTGTGACTGTTCGTTCGCGGCCCAGTCAAAATGTCCTTGCTGCCGTCGCTGTCACTGGCTTGCTTTTTTGAGATGAGATGCACAGAGCGCTGTTTTACGATTTTGTGTTTCACCTTAGAGGATGCCAGGGAAAACAGTGGGTCAATGCATGGTGATAATGGACCTTTAATGCTGGAATGTGACATGTCCTGGTATGTAGTCAAAGGCATAAAGTCAGTTGTATCCTCAATTTTAGGTTTAATTTTATTATTGGAAATATTTCCTCCTTTCTCCCTTTCATTCATTATGTCAGTGTCCCCCTGAGTGTCACTGCCCTCTGTTTTGATGGTGTCTTGTTTATTGTCTTCACTTAGGTATTCAGAAGATGGTGGGAAGTTGTCGTAGTTATATCCCTCATCATTTGTGTCCTGGTGTTTTTTCTCGTGGCTTTTCTTGGTGGCAAGGTAGAGGAAGCGCTGCGGACAGAAGGAACAGCGATACTTCTTCTCTGGGTTGGGGCTCCGGGATGAATTGTCAAAGCAGGAGCCACTTTCCATGCAACTGTTGCAGATGTAATCTCTGCCAGCAGGTGCCTCACCAGGGGGACCTTGTTTACCGCACGTCAGGCAAAAACATGGGTGGGAACCAATAACGTGAGCTCTCAGGCCGGTCTCTGTGATGAAGGAGCTGTCGCAGATGTCACAGCAGTAGGTGGCCCTCGGGCTGCAGTTCCTGCTCAGGCTGCGTTTCACCTCTGCACTGCCACCTGAGCTGTGCTCCTCAGTCAGCCAGCTGCTACTATCGAAGGGGGCCTCGGCTGCAGCAGATCTATCCACAGATGTTTCAGCGTAATGGTGAAATAACGCATTTCTATGCTTGAATCTCATCTTCCTCCTCTTCTTCTTAGCTTTGTAAGAGTAGTAGGGACGCCAGAGCTTATCAGCAGAGTCACAGTCATTGGGATCTTCATTAGTCTCTGGCTGTACCGCGATGGTTGCTTCTGATCTGAGGCGGAGCCTGGGGCTTTCTGAGCTCTCTCTCGTTGGAGGACACTGACTCAGGCTCTCCTCCTCACTCAATTCTCTGACTCTTCGTTTCTTTCTGGGGAAGAGCTTAGATCCTTTGATTCGGCGGCGGATGATGGCCTCATTGCCTATTTTCACTGTAATCTGACATAGTGGCATTGAATCACCATCCAGTGATGGCCCCGGACACGCAGGTTTGGCGATATATGTTTCTGTCTTTGACCCCACTGTTCTATCACGCACTAGACTCTCTGTGCTTGACTGAAGTATCTCCTTGGTCATGTCCTCAACTCTTTTCGCAGAAGCTGACAGCTCACCTAACTTTTTAACAGTGCTCAGAGAGTTTAGGAATGGCACGTTATGACTGATGTATTCTGAGTTCATAATCAGTGGAGGATCGTCATTGTAAGCTTCTTTGTCGTGTTGTAGAGAGAAGGTACTGTTGTAGTTAATGAAGGATGAATCTCTACTTTCAGCCTCTTTTCTTGCGCCTCTCTGAATTTCGGATTCACTGTTCAAATTATGATCAACATCTTGGTCACAGAGCTTGTCAAAGCTGATTCGAGGAATAACAGGGGCCACTGTCTTTGTCGTGGCCATGAACGTGAGAGGGAACGGCATAGCATCAGGGTGGCTGATTAGACCGTTTTCTTCTAATGGAGGGATGAGAGAGCTACTGTCCTGTGCATCTTGGTCACTTTTCTCAGCACTCTCTGAATACGTCTGACTGTACGTCTTGTATTGTCTCTTTCTGAACCTCATAGGCAGGAGCCTGTAGAGCTTTATTGGGTAAACGCTGGCTTTCAGCCCGCCATTGGCAGATTTCCTCTTGATAGCTAAACTGGGATCAATGCCGTGAAAAGACTTCTGATGGTTTTTCAAGATATAGTATGTCATGAATGTTTCCAGGCAGAAAATGCACTGATAGCGTCGTTCACCTGTGTGCCATATTTCATGCTTTGTGCGGTATTCTGCCAAGGCAAACACTTTATTACAGTAATGACAGGGATAGGCCCTCTGCCAGGAGTGTACATTTTCATGCCGCTTCAGACTGGATAGGGTGACATAGACCCGTTTGCACATGCTGCAGTTGTATCTCCTCTGCTTGCCACCAGGCCTTGCTGCCTTCTCATGCTGTGGAGGCTCTGATTGGTCCATTTCAAGGGGATCTGTTGTGCAAGGGGTGGAGAGGTCCGCAGAAGAAGGAAGTTGTGTTTTGATGCTCTCCATGTCATCTGAATGGTCTTCCATCTCATTGACTGGTATGTCAGGAGCTTCTAATTTAGGTGGGTCTGTTACAGCCCTAGGACAGACCTGCTCGTGGTTGCGCAGCCGTTTCAGGTGAATGAACTTTCTGCGGCAAAACTTACAAAACAAATGACTGACAAAACGCTTTTTATGTACTTCTGAGTGAACTGTGAGGAGAGCATTATTCGTGAATATCTCTGGACAGTGCTCGCACCCATAGATTGAGATGCTGTCTTCGGTGTGAGGGGAAAGGGTTGGTGGGCCTAACTCCATTTGAACATTGTCAGTAGCTGACGTTGGCCCCGGGTCCACACTCTTTTCTCTCTGTTCCTCTGAAAATATTGGAGTTGGTGTCACGGCTGCAGCAGGTGCTGCAGTGACACCATCAGCTAATGTGGGGGTTACTGCATTTGGTTTGTCTGTGTGTGGTTCAGCTGGTGCTGGAAATAGCGTTCTACCCACAATGCCTCTCAGCCTGTGGCGCTTTTTTAACGGGCCTGTGTTCTTGTAAATGAGTTGCTTTGGCTGTGACATTGCCGGCTTACAGACCTTCTTGTTTTCCGACGGACTGCTGTCTTCAGTAGATTTGCAAACTGCATATGAGTGCTCTGAGAGGGCGTGGGCGGTCTCATTGTTCCCACTGAGGCAGGATGTTGTTGGGCAACTTGACGGGAGCTGTCCCACGTCCGGTAACGGCCTCTTCGCACTTGTTTGAGCCAGAGGTGTGAAAGGATTATTCCCAGGGCACACTTCAGTGATGGAGAAGGCGTTGGTGATGCGTGGCCCTTGAGTACTGTCTATCTCCACAGGCCTGGGAGCCTCCTTCTTTGTTTTTTTAGACACTGGTGCTGTGCTGGACTCGTCCTGTTGCTCTTGTTCCGCCAGCTTCTCTAAAAAAGGAATTCCGAGTCTTTTTCCAGCTGCCACCAGTCCTCTGGTGTCTTCTGCAGCAGGTGAGGTCACCTTTGAGCTGTAGATGAAGTTAAGGATACTGGCGAACACCTCTGACTTCAGGTCCATCAGCTCTAGCACTTGTCCGGAGCTCCATGTCTCTGGAGCTGTCAGGGCGTTCCTGAAGTAGCCACTACAGGCTGCCAGGATGTTCTTGTGGGCCCGGAACTTAACATCCTCCACCACGATGGTGACATCACAGAAGAGGCCCTGTGAGCGCTGCTCATTGAGCTTGCTAAGCACAGTGTGAGGGTGGGCGGTATCCATCAGGTTCTGAGTGCATGGAGACACCACTGTCATCTGGAAAAAAAGAAGAAGAGAAATAATCACATCATTCTTGTTATAAAATCAAGGATCTGGCTGTTGTGATCCAGGAGATTGGTGTGTTTTAGTGTTTACACACTAGATGGCAGTAATGTCCTTACAGATGAGCTGATGGTGCTCAGTTTGGTCAACATTGGTGACTCAAGTGTCACATCAAGTCATCAGCACATCCACTACAATTTGAGACAAAAACCCTGCATGAAATTTAAAGCTTAAAGTTAGAATACAGGGCCCATTCACATATATCTATTGTATATTGGATGATTTTATTGAACCATCTCAGGATTGTGCCACTATATCACTAAAAAATTATCTTACATTATTTTGTTTTCCCTCTCCATATTCTTGTTTCTCTCTCATTTTAGAAGAGATTCTTAATCTGAGTGGGCTATTAATTATTTGTCATCAAGACATAACAAAAAAAAACTTTGGCAGGCATCACTGATGTAACACTGTAATAACATAACCTTTGTTTTGAACTGGAACTTTATGACTGAAGATAGAGTTGGTGAAGTTGGTGAAGCACTAATACGAAAAAACAAAGTCACAAGGACACCTCAGACTCGTCTTTCTAGAAAGTGCAGTATGCAGGAAAGTCAAATGACTCACTCAATCACTGACTTATCGTCATTGTTTCTAAAGATAACTGTGTTTGCATGGCTATCTTAGTCAGTGTGCTGCCACAGGTTTCTATTAGGTTTAATCTGGATTAGTCAGTCCTATTGTTATTAATATGAAGACGGCATGCAGATTGTTGTGCATGGATGAGTCATGTGCTCCCTTTGTCAGTTGATATCCCAGGCATCTCTTCACTTGTGTCACTTACAGTTGTTTTCAACTCTAACAACAAGGACGTTAATGAATGTCTAAGCATAATAATCATATAACATCTAGTTATAACACAAAGCCACACACTGCTGCACTGTTTACACAGATAAAACAGATCTCTAGTCTGGTCAATAGCAACATAGTTTTATATATTGTTAAAGCAGTATTTGTGGATTGGTTTGATTTTGATTGTAAACTAAGATAATTAGCTCCTCTACATGACAGCGGATGTATCACCCAACGTGATGTTCTCTCTGTGGCCAACTCAGAGTCAGTTTGAGTCTATACTGAGTCATTTAGAATGACTTACGTAGCACTCTGACTGTACCTGTTAACATACACTCAGCCTGCTTTTGTAAATGATGAGTCATCACAACCGCATCTAAAAATTAAAAAAACTTAAGCTCAGAGAGAGAAAGTTTGTAATTTTTCTCATTGTGATCATTTTTCATCTTCATTCATGGCCACAGTGAAAGCCATACAGTGATTGTGCAGCTTCACTATAATTTTCTCTGTGGAGATGTTTTGGCTAAATGCTACTCTATTTTATCAATGGATCTCTGAGGTAAACATGTTCTATTCCGAACCATGATTTAACCCAAAACCTGTTTAATTTGTTGTGATCAGTTTATTTAGTTTGTGCAAATTATACCGTTAAGATGATCTCAAGTTATATCAAATGAACTTAATTATGGGTTCAAATTTACATGAAATTTTGTTTTACATTTTTCTATATTTTGTCTTGGCTATTGCTCACCATTTAGAAATTGCTTGATTTATTTTAAATATATGTCACATTTTTTCAAATGGGGTTTACTTTAATTTATTTGTTTCAAATTTTGCATTTGTGCAATAAATACAATATGGCCGCCATTCTCCAAAGCCTCTCAGACGGCTGAAAACACCACCAGCCTCCTGCCCTCCTTCTCAGACAGGCCTCCGTTGCCATGGCAACATGCTATGGCGCAGCACTTATTGGGATTCAGCTGGATGGCAAGTGAGCTGTCTGGTTATTCGTCCCCTCTCCCACAAATATCCTGCCATGTCTGAGAACCTGCAGCACACAGCAGTCGAGGTTTGCCTTTGACTCTGCTTGAACATGATTCATGTGTATGTGTGTATTGGTCCGTGTGTCTTTGTCTGCAGCAGAAATGCTACTTAAAGGACTTTCTCATTTGATACCATAATGTGCCATAGCTTTTATACTAATTTCTCAGTTTATGCCATTATCAATAACAGTTTCATCTTTTCTCCTAGGTTGCTATTTAACTTAAACGCTTTCATTTTGGACAATTTGTACCTAATGTTGTGGTTCATTGTCACCACATGCTGAGCGAATATTTTGAATTTGTCATCACTGCTCATGATTTTGCCACACCCAGCCTCACTCAATCTTCAAAAGCTCATGTGAAATAATTTTTTACGTCTGTAACCGTAAAAAAAAAAAAAAAAAACTCACATAGCAAACCACAAACCAAGAAATGACAGTATAGCATACAGACAGTCAAACAAAGAGCGAAATATCAAAGCAAATTCCCCTTTATGCACCTCTGCAAAGCGTACTTCCGCAAAACAAAGGTTACAAATTGAGGGAAACCATGCAAAACGTACCTTAGTAAATCAGACAAAATGATGCAGGGCGAACAGGAAGCAGTGTCATGCAGTATCCCTCTCGTACAGACCTCAGTATTACCAACTATACGTGAAAAACAGTTTTGCAAGAGCAAGGCGAAAGTAGTTTTCGTTCAGTGATGGTCGGTGAACGGTGGTGTTGTCAGAAGCAGAGCTTTTTTTCTGACGTCTTTCTTCCTCTCCCTCCCTCTCTGTGCGCAGATGACTCCAGCTCCAACGTCCTTTGCCTCTATCCATGCAGCCCAGGTCCTGGATCTACCCTGCCCTCCTCTGGCTGTCCCACTTCTGTCCTGCCACAGATATATAGGAACAACTCACAGTTTATGCAGCATGTAGCTAATCCGGAGTACGGCTCTGCCTTTGTGTTAGCTGGCCAAACTGAAGCGCTCACACTGTAGCCACTGAGCAGGAAGCAGCAACTTTTATTAAGCATGGCAGAGGGGCTGTGGGGAGAGCGGAGAGATGCTGGGTGCTACATCACACATCAGCTCTGCGCTCGATGCTACAGCATGAGAAAACGCTCAGCTGCATTGCTGGTAGCAGCGGAGAGCGAGAGGTCCCTTGCTGTACAGCAAATGCCATATTAAATCCCCTCAGCACCACACCAGCTAAATCCTGATGTATGTCGGTGATGACCAAAAGGAAAGATGTCTTTTGCACAAAAGCAAAACATTTTAAACACTAAGAATTTGCAGCTCTCGTAGAAACACCGTGCACCTTGAATGCATAACGCTGCACCATCTGTTTCATGCTTGTGCACTCACTCTGTGTCTGTGCTGCAGTTTATTACACCAAAGCCCTCAGTCCGTGCTTACGCAGTCACTGTGGTTAGGTAATGAAGAACCCGAGAGGAGATGGCAGTGACGACCGTCGTGCCGTGCATCACAGCAAAGGACAGATGTTCAGCAATGCCTTTTTCTCACAGTTGCAGTGACTGTGAGAAGCTGAATGTGATGATGAAGGGATAAACAGAGAGTCCTGCGATCAGCGGGGACTCTGGGTATATACCTATATAGAGGCTGCTGCTGCTGGATGCAAAAGCAGCAGATGCGTCAGCACTGCAGACGAGGGGGAGGGGAGGAAGCTGAACCCGACATGGCACTGTGAGCCTCTCACTATCCTCTGAGGACGGAAGCAGCTCTTTTATTTACATTACTGAGCGTGGAGTCCTGTGGCTGAGAGGGTCTTCTCGTCAGACAAGCTGAAACCAGCTTCATACCAGTTTCAAGACAAATGATTTAATGTACTTTCAAAGACAAAGTAGCAGGTGTTAGTCTCAATGAAAGAAACCTGCTATTCATGTTGTTATATTCTGTGCCCTTGTCTCTTCAATATGCTTGGTGATCTCTTTTATTTATAACTGCTGTGCGGTCCTCTTCTCATTTCCTGTGTTGGGTTCATCTTCACTGTTGTTTCTTCAATACAAAATTAACCACAGACTTTTTTTTTTATTCTGACAGCAAAACTTTCTTCCCTGAAGATCCCTACACTAGACCCCTGGGGAGCAGCTGGTGGGCCAGTCTGCTTATTTTGTCACTCTCTTCTTTAATCTGTCATACTGAATCACATTATTGTGAAACCCAAAAGAAATGGCATTCAAATGGTTAAGATTCCTGATTTCAGCTTTTAGGTGGCGTGATGTGCTGCATTCTACACACCGCATTCAAACTTTTCTTTTTTATCACTGAATAAAAATGTTTGTAACTGTATCAAAAAACATTAATAATTTAGGTTATTTTTTGTATTGTATCAATAATTTTGAGTTTGACTGCAGGTCCCATTTTCTTCAGCTTATAGCTTCTTCAGCTTATAGCTTTGTATAAATTCGGATCAATTGATCTTGTTAAGGTTTTTGAAGATTGTACTATTTATGTCTAACAACATAATCTTACTTCCATGCTTCAGTAATACATGTTAATTTACTAAAATAATGATGCCTCAAAAGATAAAATCGCAACGTTAAATGTTCCATGAGGGTAAATAAGGGTCAATATAAATAAAATTGTTTCAAAAGGTGCATTTGAAGCACCAAAATATGGGAGCAAGGTTTATTGAATATTGCTTCTGTCTACCACTGTAGTACTTGCAGTTTGATTGTGCATATTTTTTAGAGAATTTATTCAGAAAACTTTATTTTATTGAGTTAACCAGTGCACTTCAGCCTTCATTAGGGTTTATAGATGTATGTGCTCCATGTAAAGAAAAAATGAGTATCCTACATGTACAAGCAATTGGTTTGGTAAAACAGTTGTTCTGCAGGCACAGTAGTATCACATCAATTGATATGATACTACAATATATGAGTAAGTCCTCTACTGAGTGTAAGTAATACATTGATGTTTAAAGGTTCAGTGTGTAGAATTTAGTGATGAATTTGCATGTTGCAGCTGAATACTCCTCATCTCACCCTCCCCTTCCAAACATCAGAGAGAACCTTTGGTGAACTTCAGCTGACATGAAAACTCAAAAGGTTTTAGTTTGTCCAGGTCGGACGACAGTAAAAAACATGGCGGCCTCCACAGAGAGGACCCCCCTCCATGTAAATATAGTTTTTAAATATAAAGGGTCCATTCTATGGTAAAGAAAACAGCAATTCATACAATTTAGATGATTACACACAGGTGAAAACATCCCTAGGATTATTTTATATCCAATTCCTACCAAAAATCCCTTTCACCTTAATCTTACACACTGCACCTTTAAGAGGAGCAACACTGACACCATGCAACCATGGGCAATACCTACATGATTATAAGTAAAGATATCATCCCTAATTCTCAATAGCCTTTACCTTTAAAAGGTATGTATTTTCCCCTGGTATCACAACTCGGTCCAGCAGCCACCTGCTGGTTTGGTTGGATCGCTCGAGTGATTTCATGAGAAAAAGTGGCTTCACTGCTGCTTCTATTACTGGAGCCAGAAAATCTAAATCTGGGGGTTGGGGGCTTGGCTAAAGCTGCAGTTGGGTGAGTATGCAGCAACTAATGCAGCTGTCTTTTCCTAGAGTACCCTCAGTCAATTAATAGACCCTGAGTTCAAATCTATTGCTGATTTAAGTCCATCTCAAAGCCTTGTTATAGTCCTTTTAAAAAGAGAGAATCACTCATTTGTATGTACTACATACCTGATTAATGCATGTCATATGAAAGACATCTGAAATATCCATCCAGAATGTTGTACCATATCAGTGCACCATTTCTATATATAAAGGCCATCCTTAATATTTCACCATATCTGGGCAAACGTATTATGCACTTTACGTGGTTGAGGATCTCATTCTCTACTTGTTACTAATTGGGAAATACATGTGTATTCACATTAAAAATAGATCTTAAGCTAAATCAGGATCAAAACTGATAATAGAATTTTAAAAATCCATTGCTCTTACTTAAAGTGCTTGGATATGACTCCTTGTAGCAGTTGCTGTGAAGCACTTTGTAAGCATCCCCTTGTCATCCACACTTGATATCACAGCTCGGATGTGTTCAAAACCACAGGAGAAAGTATGCAGGCCTCTGTGCCTCTGATGCTCAGTGAGCTCAGCTGCGGCCTGTAGGGACACTGAGCAGCAGGGAAGCACAGACTGCAATACAAGGCTGAGTAGGCCTCAAGGCCTCATTCTCAAAGCATTCACACTCAAAGCATACAGCAACACTCAGCCCTGGTAGCACTTATGCTGCTGCCGTAACAAGCACTCATACTAGTGAGTAGCCTACCAAAAGTGTCTCTGTGGAGAAGGTCTCGCTGGGCCTGTGGAAGTCTCTGGTGTTTGCTTTGGAGGAGGAAGGCAGAGTGACTTCGCGGCTCCTCTTCGCCCTTTGGCTCAGATCAGGCCTTTGCCATCTTCCTTCGTCACTGCTGTCTTCTCCAGCAGGTTCCCTGTTCCTGCTGTGTATATTTGCCTTCTGGAGGCGGCTGCAACTGCTGCGTCACTCCCGCTGCATCAGTGACCCACAAAGAGGAGCTAGGAAGGAGGAGTGGCGTGGTGAATGTGTGGAGGTAAAGGGTAAGCAGAAAACAAGCGGCACAGCTCTGCACTGCTCCAGCAAACAAATGGATGAGGCTTCCGCTTTGTCTGACTTTGGGGGCTAGTTGCTGCCGTGGTATTCAGGAAGTGGGTCTGGGAGACAGATTCTTTATTGTTACGTAATGAATATTTTTTCTCCCAGACCAGACTGAGCTAGGAAGGCGGTATCTAGTGTTCAGAAGCTAATAATAGGCCATAGCACCTACCAGTCAGGGGTATGTGCAGTGCTGTCAGATCAACCCTGTGCCAAGATATCCTTTGGGAATTGAATGTTATCATTCATAAGAAAGTACCTGCATTACATGTGCTGTACAATGGAACACCTCATGTTTACCTTATGTTTCTTTTTTGTCAATATTTTGTGAAAATATACCATTAATTTAGTATGTATCTATTGTCCCATAATGTTGTACATACAGCCTATGGGTGTCCCTGGTCCACTAGGGTACCTGTCAGAAACAGAACAGAAAACAGTGCATACCTTTGTCTTACATTACCGTATCTTGCTTGTTCAGGTTTCCGGGGGAGGTAGGACCTTTGTGGCAGATGCCCTCACTGACGTATTTATATAAGGTTTCAATCCAGATGTAGTCTTTAGGCCTGGATGTGGTAACCAGACTTACAGCACTTGTTTTGCACACGTTACCAAGGGTTTGTTTACTTGATCCTTCTCCTCCCATCATCTGTCTCTAGTTTTCGTTGCCATGTTGCTCCCTCTACTGGTTGCACGGGTGAACTCAGCACAGTGACCATACACAAATCCCTTTTATCTGTGGACAGTGATGGTAGCAAGGGCCCAGGGCCTCCAGCAGAGGGCGTGAGAACTGTTCAGTAGCAAATGTAAACAGGAAGTAGATGGTGAAATTGACCATTGACCTTAATGTGATGTCAGCAGGGCTCTTATTGCCTCAGTATTTTATTTGTGAATCATTCAGAAAGCACAATTGGACACTAACGAATATATATATATATATATATATATATATATATATATATATATATATTGTATTATATACTATATGCTATTTTAATTTACCAGCATTGTTGTTACATTGGAAATTATTAGCAACATTCGTGACTGCATCCATGAACATAGCAGTATCCAAAAACCAACAAGAAATAAACATTTGGCACTTTTAAAACAATGGAATATTTATCTTGTTAAGATACCTAAAATATGATATTTCACATAGAAATCGCACAGAAAACACTGTACCTCGTGCATCTTCAAGCAAATTCATCCACTGTGATAGGATTTGTGACACAGTTATTTCAGAACAGTTTCTTCGCTGACGTGCAAAAGGCTAAAAAAAGTCCTCCTCCAGTCACAGGCAGCTGCAATGCCCCTGGTAAACCCAGCACCTCCATTCTTCAGAGTGTACTCCCAAACCTTCAGAGCACAACAAAACATACAGCAGATTTACAGATATGATTATACAAGCACACAAATGCATGCTGGAGAGAGAAAAAAACAGACACTAACACAGACTGACGTCATCATTTAAAGACACATCTGTTGTTGTGGAGTTCTCACATTTCTGAATCTATGAAAAACCTGTGCCAGAAAGTCTTGCATCTGTCAGCACGAGGTAAGACATGATTTGGAGCATAATGCCTCAGGCAGGTTCACCAGGAAATCAAACGTTCCTTGACCAAGTGATACTGTTGATTGCAGGATCCTCTGCCCAAAAACTCCACTGAGATCATATTCAGATAAGAAGTGGCATAGCACAGCCTGAATGTCAGATACTTGTTACATATCTGTCACGTGATGGATTTAAATTAAATGCAGGCTCTGTATTAAAAAATACCGAGCCTAAGCAAAGCATGTACCTTTACTGCAAAGAAGATTAATTGCAGATTAAAGTGATAGTTTACTGAAAAATTGCAAATTCATGCATTATCTACTAACCACTATGCCTCGCACACACCATAGTGTAGCTATGTCCACTAGCTTAGCCACTTCCGGTGGACTTTTAGGCTTAAAACACTGTACATGATCTAGTTTAGAGTCGAATATGAATGACAGGGGTTGCGGACACTTGGATGAAATCACATGGGCCGTATGGAGGCATGTTATGTTTTTCATGTTGTTTTATTATGTTTGAAGGCTAGGTCACCATTGACTTCAATTGTATCGGATTCGGCTGCTACAAAGTTTGCTTCTGAGACTCCAGAAGTGCTTTATGGACTCAAACACTTCACTCACCCCTCAATCAGCATTGTGGTGAGTAGATAATGAGTGAATTTTCATTTTTCAGTGACCTATCCCTTTAAGATTGAATAAATAAAGGTGTCTGCTATAATAAGCAGTAACTGTAGCTGCTGGGCACTGATGATGAAACCTTGCGCTTTAGCATCTTGTCATGTAGGAGGAAGTGGAAGTCCTCATCTCTTTAGGTGGAACACCTCAAAAAGTTGCAAATAAATCATTCATGATCTCCATGTTGGACATGGGCAATAAAACAATATCAATATCATTGTAATTTTCATTAAAAAGTTCAATATATATTGATATATTTCTTATGCATTTTGCAAACACAGTGTAGAGATACCTCACATTAGTAATTTTCCAAGTGTTTGTCATTTTCTGCTCGTAAAAAGAGTTTAAAACCACAACCGTAACTCTGGAATAAAAATCATTCTTTAAACTTAATGGAAATAATAATTTGACATTTATTGTTATGTTTATTTATCTTGATATAGTTTTTGGACATATCGTCCAGCTCTACTCCATATTACCTGAAGTTATCAAAAAGGCAACCTGATGACACCATGACTCATAGAGTGGTGAGGATCATGTGAATCCAAATAACTACATTTATGTAGATGCAATAACATAATCTGTAAATGATTTATGGCTACTGATTTTTCCAAGTCGTGGACTGTTCATATTTTGCCACAGTATAATTTATTTTAATTACAATAGACATTGGATGGTATGAAACAATGTGTTGAAAAGAATACACACCAAGAAATCATAGCCCAGCAAAGTATTATTAAAAGTAAGCAAGCTAACTAGTTCACTTTGTCAAGTGAAAACTGAGCTAGTCTCTGTGTTAAGCGTGCACAATGTTATTTTAAGACAATAAATAGAAACTAAAACTCGTCCTCGTTTTCCGCAATAACAAGTTGGAGAAATTCTGTACACACACTTGCTCCCTCACCAGGACCGCCATTTTGGACGCAGACTTGTAACCATGACAACTAAAAAGGACCTGAAATGAGAGGACTAACCCAACAGCAGAGGGGACTATTTGATACGTATATGTTACATGAGCGTGCAGTGGCTACGAAAGGTAGGAAATCAAACGAATTAATGAAGATTCATATTTTAGGTACATTAAAGAAAGAGGATGGGGGGGTCACGACCTAGCGGATTGATACTTAATATTTGTGACAAGCTAATGTTCTCAATGAATTCGATGTTGCAGGGATTAACCTTGAACGAGGCAAAAACTAATCTCCACGTTTATGTCCGGGGAGCTGGCAGATTTACAGGACAATGCAACACACACAGTGCTGTGTCGGCGGCTGAAAACATGCGGATGCCGAAAAGCTTGAAATCCGAGGGAAGTAGTCCCCGAGCGGATGAATCGGGCGGATGTATACTGCGGTTGTAGGCCCCTCAGCTGATGTGAAAGTAACAGGGGCAGAGAGAGAAAAGAGGAGCTGGTGCACTGTCTGTTACAACTACAACACTGGAACAAATAGGTAACAACAGCATACAAAAGGTAGAATTGTTCAGTGACATGTCAGCCAACGGTCTGTCGGACCTTCGAGGTTATTCAGTGTCGAAATACATCGGAGGAATTACGATTCAGTGTTGCGAAAATATCTCGATTCCCGTTCCTGCTTTCCTGTTTTTTTGTGTGTGTGTCTAAAAGGTATCAGAGGCCATTTCTTTTTGCTAGCTAGCGCTAGCGTGCTAGCCGCTAGCTAGACAACTTGGAAATGTGAGCAGAATTTGACAAAAATTGTTCCCACAAGACTGAATTCGTGAGTTTGAACCAGTTTGCCGTTTGTTAAGGAAATCCCATCCCCATCCCGTGGAGGTGGCAGAGCGAAACACGGCGAATATAAGGCTTGCTAATATTAATTACTGTGCATGCCAAGGTTAGCTGGCAGTAGCTGTAACGCTCTTGTTTGATTTGACAACGCTAAACGTCAGCTACGTGACTGCCCCGCAGTAGCTAATCGGTATTGATAATGTCAGGGATTTGTTTCACCCGGATGAATAAATAGCGTTATATTAACCAGTAACTGAACGTGTTCATCGAACAGTCGAGTGTTTATTTGTGTCTCCTAACTGGTGGCGAGTGACTGAAGAAACGCTCGCTCTTATTCAGCTATGCTATCGTTAGCTTGCTAATAATTAGCCTCGATACTTGTCATTCTGGGAGCTAAGAATAATCTCCCGACGTAACTTTGTCTCTCCGCCCGAGCTCCTAATTGGAAGTATGAGCTCTGTTGACACGCTACTCGTTAGAAGTGAGCTTGTCTTCTGCATGGTTTGCGTTATCCCAATTGCTAGCCAGCGCTAGAGTGAGGCAGACATTGGCCTTAGTTCAGCTTAGAAAACATTACTGACCCTAATAGCCAGCTAACATCAGTTAGCTCTGCTTGTGTACTCAGCGTTGACAGTTCATACGGGAGAGATATTGGATCTGCCTGGTTAGCTGTCGACTTTACAACTGTGTAATTTGGATTCGATCCTTCAATGAAGCAGTGATGGTGAGCTAGCTTACGAGTGAGCCATGTCATTTTTTTTAACTTGATATTCTGCCAGACAGAGCAGTGTGTCATGGCAGTACGAATACAAAGTTAGCTTACGTCGGTTTATTGGTAGCCTGCTAGCTATATAACATTAAACCGCTTTCGATAGACGGGCCAGCCGATGCTGCCATTGTCGATGTGTAGCTTATCTCATGTGAACTTAGTCATCATTTAACGGCCTAGTCGTGAACAGTCTGTAAAAAAATCGCCGTTTCATACAACAAACAACTTAACCTTTGGTTTTTGGTGGTGCGTTTAGTTCGCGAGCTAAATAGGCTGACACACCGGTACGCCAACTACGCATTTCCATGGAGCAACTGCTACGTTAGCCAACGTAACTTTAACGTCTCTCTGGTATGTTATTACCACCACTAAAGCGTTTTCCTCTCCTTTTAATCGGTATCTAGTGTTTACATGCGTTGCTTTTATGGTGTGTGTTTTTGAAGATGGGGTTGTGACTGAGCTGCTGTCAACATCTATGGGACTAGCTAGGATACGAGTAGCTAAACATGCTAACGTTAGACGGTGGTAGACAACTACGTCAGTAACACAGGCCTCTGTAAATCTAGTATTAATACTGGACTCTGAATAATGATGTTGAAGAAACTTTGTATCGGCGATTGTTTCAAGCTGCCGAACATTTAAGGAGCTAAACTTAATCATAATGTGCGAGTGTGGTGCACCAGTTGTCAGAATGGACGAATAAACAAAGACTAGGACGCACTGTCAGCGCAGGCCTTAAAAGGCCCTGTGAGCTTACCTAGTGTGGCGTATTTTTAAGATCAATGATATCATGATTTAAACCCCAACTAAATGGGTTCATTGATAACCTTCCTTTTCAGGATGGCAGAAAGTATTTAGTTGTTGATTCAGTGGTCTCTGAATCAATTGATAAAATCAGGCTGCTCTGTGTGTCTATTCAAAACATATTAATCACTCCTGTTATCAGTACCCTCATGTCACTTACTCATGAGATTTACTTATAAAATATACTTCTTCATGTGTAAAACATGTTTTCTTTCACATCCAGTCTGAAATTATCACTATAAACTGTACAACAGACTCTTGTTATGGTATCTAAATGTTATGGAATATTCTGACCACAGGAGGTTTGTTTGACTTGCAGTCTATTCAATGGTAGGTTTATTTACATCTGGCTGTGACCTTGTTCATTATTACCAGTTATAATTTATGTATCTAATAATCTCAGGTTGTTGTGTTAATTTTGTAAAGTGACACTTTGATAATGATCATTGTGATTAATCCCAGTCATGATCATAATCATTGGTGATTATCATGATCACAATTATTATTGTGATTAATAGTTGTTGACAAAATTGTTTACTATTATTATATTCTAATCTGATACAGTTGGTTGGTAAAAGTTAGGTTAAGGTTTATATGTCATTTAGTTTGAGTGGTTCATTCTGTTCTGCAGACCGGGAAAGTTGTAAGGGTGCTTTGAACATAAATTAAGCTCTGTTCCTATTTTCTTTCCTCAGAGGAAAGCAGATTGCAGCCTCTTTTAAATCTTTTTGATCATATAAATCTACTTTACACTTAGTTCATAATTTTTTTTTACCATTTGTAGCAAGGGATTTGTACCCCAACACAAATGATAGTGCCAGAAATTGGATAGCTGTTGCTTTCAGGTTTGTATCTTGAGATGTAAAATCACAGGGAATTTGATGAGACATTTTGTGCCTGATCATCTCAAATTAGTTTTTTGTTTAGCCTGAGTTTGATGGTGCATAGCTCTATCAGCTCTCATCTACTGCACAGCTACCTGTTCAAAACAGAACCAGTTGTTGTTAGAGAGTATAGATACAAGGCTCACCATTAAATTGTTTTAGGTATTCTCAAGTGGTTTCTCTCTGTCTTTGATTGCAGTGAATGGTAGTGTCTAGAAAGGGTATGTCCCTTCAGGAGAGAGGTGCCAATGTCCAACCGGCCTAATTCCAATCCAGGGGGGTCACTGCGCCGTTCACAGAGGAACACTGCTGCGGCCCAGTCACAAGACCACACAGTCGCGGGAAGGTGAGTCTACGACAGCAATACCTAGGAAAAGTTTTGTTAAAATCTCAGTTCAGAAGAAAATGCAGTATTCATAGTTGGGGTTTCCCAGAATAAAGAGATTAAAGAGGGCTGTTTGATAGAGGGGTGTTTGTAATTAGATCATGGTGGCATGAGCAGTGTTTGTATGTAGTAATCTGAATTTGTAGGAAAATCTTAACCCACAATTGTTGTTTTGGCCTCTTTGATCAAAGTTTGTCAAAGCCTATGTAGTTTTTTCATAGTCAAATGCTAACTAACTCTTTTTCAGTTGCCTTTCTTGCTACTCCAAAGGTGTTAACGATCAGTGAATATGCAAGCACAGTTAATCAAATTTATTGTGATTGATCATTCTTTTATGTGGCTTCATAACAGAAACCCGCATTGTCATTTGCTCTTTAATTTCCAACCTTACAGGTTGCAGTCAGAGCAGGTAAAACATAAAGCAAATTCCCCACCTGAAAGTAGAAGACCTAATTCTAAGGCTTCCAAAGCCACAGCCAGCACAGCCACTGGCCAGTCCAGAGGGCACAACTCAAGAAGGTACCCCTCCTCTCCACTTGGTGCTTAATGTGTGTTCTTGTGTATGTAGGGTTTGTACTTTATCCAATAACACTGTACAGACTTTACATCTTTGGGTTTTGATCTAAATCTGTGTACAATGAATGTGGCAATGTAATTCATCCCTTTGCATGGTTTCAGAAATGTTCTAAGATGGCGTTTTGTTATCCCTCTTGCTTCCTGGCAGAAGCGGTCTTACTCTGTCCGTGGCTTCATTTGTGTTGCAAGACGACCCAGAGGCTGCAGGCACATCCGAACAAGACAGATCAGGCCACCAGTCCAAGAGTGAAGGCACCCGGGGGCTAAAAAGAAGCGAAGCTCCTGACCAAATTAGTACCTTTGGACCGACCCCTGCCAAGAAACCCAAATCACTCCCACCACCCCGAGACAATACCTCAGAGACCAAGAAAGGCCCAGCTAAGTCCAAGAAAAGATCAATTGCCTCAGAACCACCTGCATCGTCAGGTCGAGGTCAGAGCAAGAAGAGCGGGCCCACTGGGGCCTCACCAATCCCGAAACGGAAGAAAGTGGACTCTCTCCCCGGTCTAAGTAGCACCGCTGGGTCCCTCCCCAATCGTACAGAGGGCAGAACTGCAAAACTCTCCAAGCTGGCGTCTAAATCGGCCGCCTCAGCCAAAGCTGGGTGTAGCAACGTGACAGACTCCTCCTCTTCTGCCTCCACTTCTTCATCTTCATCAACCACAGGCACCAACAGCGCCACCACTCAGGGCGCCAGAGTCAAACAGGGAAAAGATCAGACCAAGGCACGTCGCTCTCGCTCGGCCTCAAGCCCCTCCCTACGCCGTAGTACCCGTGACAAGGAGCAGGCCAAATCTGCCAGCTCTTCAAAATTTGAGTGGGCAGCACGCTTCAACCCCAAAGTAAACCTGCCAAAACCCAAACTGTCCTTGCCCGGATCTTCCAAAACTGAAACCTCCAAACCTGGGCCATCAGGATTACAAGCTAAACTAGCAAGTGAGTCACATTAATTGTATATGGATTCCCTCTGTTCATGGTAAAACCACCAATTTGATCTGCTCTTTCAGCTTTGCAAAGAGCATTTCAGCACTATATAGTTCTGTTATAATTATCTCATGGTGTTTACAAATTTGGTTTAATCGCCCCCTCAAGTAGTATTGAAAGGGTATGGTTTATGTAAGTTTGTTTTTTGAAAAGTTTTTGCTGTAATGTCTTTTTTAATTGCATGAAAAGATTGAGGGGTTCAGACTGAGTGAAGATTTGCCTGGTGAGGGTCAGCACATTATTCTCATGTGCTCAGTTGAAGGTTACACCTTTGGGATTAGATGTCACAGGACCTGTGATCTGAGCAGTGTCGCAGCATCAGTTGCTGCCCAGTTGAGAAACATTACAACACACACACACACACACACACAAGCAAAAGCTACAGATAAATGCTTAACCTTTGATACTTTTATTTTACAAATACTCTGATTACACCCAGGGGTAAAATTTCATAGAGCCTTTCTCCCGATATCTGTGTAACTCATGATTTCCATGTATTGGGTATAAGAACTTGACTAGTTCACATGTGGTGGGTGTGGACTTTGCTCTGCTGGTGAAATGGCTCAGATTTCAGACTGAAGTAAATGTAGCCTGATACTTGAGAGTAGCTAAATACATAAGTACTGCTGGCTGCCCAATTGTCAGTGTGAAACAAATGTATGATTCCACTGCTATAGTAGACATGTAGGGCTCGATTTAACGTTTTAGCTGAATATATTTAGGGTGATTCAAAATCAATTTTTGCTAGTTTATTGGTAGCCCATTCTGCACCCACCAATTTAGGCATATGTAACTTGACTTGATAATGCAAGCAAAAAAAGCAACTTTTGACTGGCAGTTCATACAATGTTGTGACGTGACTCTTAAAGGTCCAGTGTGTAAGATTTAGGTGAAAGGGATTGGCAGATATTTAATGGAGAATAATCCTCATGATGTTTTCACTAGTTCATTTCATATAAATTGTATGAATTGTAGTTCATACATGTAGTTTCACATTTGGAAGGGGAAGGTGAGGGTTCAGTTGCAACATGCAATTTCGACACTTTTGCATGTTGCAGCTGAACACCCCCACCTGAGGTAACACATTGGTTTCTGTAATATGCATTCAGATGTTTAAAGATTGTGCTGATAGATAGGTCGTCAGTTTAGTTTTGCCTTCAGTTGTTATTGTCAGCATTGATTGGGGTAGTTATCTTTTTCTATCATTGGCAGCAGATTAAACTGATACCCATTTTAGCCAGACCAATACAGGTTTTGATAATGTGTCATTGTCTGACTTTTAATTTCAACATAAACATAATTTCTCATGTGCAGAACATACAGCTTTATCAATGCTCTCTGGCTGACACGCCATACAATGTTTGTAATTTTAGCATATTAATGTACAATTGGCAATTTTGACTACAATATTTAGTTAAATGATATACACACACACACACACACACACACACACACACACACACACACCAGTATATCATATGATATACATTCTGAGTGGTTCGAAATATTGGCCTTGACACTTTATGGCTCGGACTCAGCACAATACCAAAAATATTTGGCTGCTTACCACATTTTATTCAGTAAAACAATATTTTCTGTAGAATAACCTTTAACAAATCAAAGTAAACTTATCACTTGCATCAACTGTATATTAAATGTTATGCAAACATTGCGAATAAGCCCAAATAAAGTACAGTAGACAATCAATAAGACTATTTTTGACCAGTACCTGCCAGTTGCCGATGCTGCAGCTACTGTATGGTCTGTGCTGCAGGAGTATTGAGTTTTGTGCCGTATCTTGAGTGTGAAGAGAACGAAATGTGCAGGAACAATAGGTCAGCTGTATATTGCAGATGAAATTTGGTGTGCATGGTGAAGTAGGTCTAAACTGTCAGGTCAGTGAGGGGTCAAGCTGTTCTTGGTAGGTGAAAGGATAGAAACTGAGATGGGCTCTGGGCCATGGGCCCTGGGCCCAACAGCAGAGACCCCTCCTAAGTTGGCTTTGGTGTGTTGGCCCATCAGCTGACTTTGGGTATGTTTGAGGGCAGGGAAGGGCTCAGAAGCTGTTTCTGTCAAGAGAAAAGTACTTCATCTCCCTTGGAATATCTTAATTTGTTGGACTGTGTATAATCTTTATGCACATATTCTGTTACTTTCAACCGTAATGGTGAGTAAGTATATACTATGTTGCTTTATTTGTACCATTGATTTTGTATAGCTTTCCATAACAAATTGCTGTTTTGATAATGTTAAATTAGTAATGTTACTGCAGGTTCAACAATAGGGAAAGATTAATGATTGCATTGGCTTAGATTGCTTCATTTTATATGGTAATGTGGAAAATGTGAGTGAGGGATCATTATTTGACCAGGTGTAATTCAATACTAAGTGAGACACAAAGGGCTGGACAAATGAACTACATAGAAATATTAAATTTATTTGGTCTTAATCTTTTTTAATGTTTTATTTTTATACTACTTATTTATGAGTCATAGATCCAGCTTGAGGGTTGTTCTGTCATAGGGCCACGGTTCAGTTGCTATTAATACCCTTCTAGTCAGTGGAACAGGGCTCTAAACGGGCAACACTGGACACTCTACTGTATTGAACAGTAACAATCATCACCAGCAGTTTTTCTTAGCTGTATTGAACACAGACCTGTGAACAAGAATTATGATATTGATTTAGTTTGATACCAGAAGTATTTTAGTTTAAAACATTCAAATCTAATTCAAGTATGATCATCAACACTGTGTCAAAGATGTCTATTGTGTGACAGAGATATCTGTTGAAGTTAGCATGCTAACCAGCTAGCCCCAGCCTGTCCTGTCTCTTAATACCAGTTTGTACCTGTTGGCAACAGTGAGTCCATGTAATGTCCAATCTGCCCACAGTCACATGAGAGGATGAAGAAGTAACAGTGAGTAGGCTGTAAACTTTTGTTTCAGTCACCTACTCACTGACTCATGTCTCTCTACACAAGCTAAAATATTGATGCTTCTGCTCTCACTCATGTTCCTCGACCTCTCATGACACGTCCTCTTCTCCTGTCACCACTCCATCTTTTTCGTCTCTCTGACTGGACAGACTGGGTGTGAAATCGTCATTTTTAGTCTTGTAGTAACTGAAGAAAACAACCTACTTGTCACATAAACAGATTGTGGGTTTAACCTGTATGGAAATAATTCTCCTCCAATCTATGGAGGGTTGGCAACTCCCTGAGGTTAGATATGCAATAAGTGCATATTCTTGTTTCTAATTATGTGGCTCAACTTTTTTTCATTTCAGTCAATAAATACCAGTGTTGGTACTTTCTCATTGCAGGTTTGAGGAAATCCACTAAGAAGCGCAGCGAGTCTCCTCCAGCAGAGCTCCCCAGCTTTCGGGGTAGCACACGCCAGAAGACCACGGGCTCCTGTGCCAGCACCAGGTACAAATCCCAGTGACTAGACAGGTTGAACTGTTGTGGCAACTTATTTACACAAGTCTTCATGCACCCTTGATGCCTTAAGTCTTCATGCATCCCTTGACTCTTGAACATTTATGACCAAATCTACAAGACAGCATAATAAATATATAGCATGAAAATATCCAGGGGAATCCCTCATAGTGACAGAAACACTTTGTATTACTAATTGTTAATCTATTTTTACTCTTATCCTTAGTCGGCGGGGCTCAGGCCTAGGCAAGCGCGGGGCAGCCGACGCTCGCCGTCAGGATAAAATGGCCGACTCCGACAATAACCAAGATGGGGCCAACTCCTCAGCCGCCCGCACTGATGAGGCATCACAAGGGGCTTCAGGTACCCATCATACCACTTTTTCAAGTCCTGTTTGGCAGTAAAACCCCTGTTTTTGCTATGAGACATTGAATTATTGGATTTTCCATTAAATTGTTTCAAGATTAAACCTTCATACCCACAAAAAAACTTAAATTTGACTTTAAGCTTTTTCTTAGTAAAATCTTAAGCCATTATTTTTGATAGACTGTTTTCTTTATTTAGTCTTTAACATAGAATTTTGTTTTTATACCGTTTCTAGCTTCAAGCTCAGTTGCTGGAGCAGTGGGCATGACCACCTCTGGAGAGAGTGAGTCTGATGACTCTGAAATGGGAAGGCTTCAAGGTATGATTTACAATTCAGTCCTTGGCAATATTAACCATTTTTGGAACATGTTAGCAAAAATATACATTTACCCATTCACCTGATTTTTAAAGTTATAGCATCAGGTATTCAAGCCTTCATAAACGGCCTTCTATTTTACTGCTCCCTAAACATTGAGGTCTTTGTCCTTACAGCCCTACTGGAAGCCAGGGGACTCCCCCCACATCTTTTCGGGCCCTTGGGACCCCGCATGTCGCAGCTGTTTCACAGGACCATAGGCAGTGGAGCCAGTGAGTGTAACCTCCTTATCCATACATAAGCGTTCTTTGATGTTTGGTAACCTCCAAATAGGTGTTGATAAATTCTGCCCTCTGTTTCCAGGCTCCAAGGCTCAGCAGTTACTGCAGGGCCTGCAGGCCACAGGTGACGAGTCTCAGCAGCTCCAAGCTGCTATTGAGATGTGCCAGCTGCTGGTGATGGGCAATGAAGAGACACTTGGTGGATTCCCTGTTAAGAGTGTGGTGCCCGCCTTGGTGAGTTTTATTTATTTTGGATGCATTTTTCATCCCTTCCTGTGTGCTGTGCAGCTATGCCTCAGCTAGACTTTAATTTGCCAGTAAAGTAGCTTTCATGTTGCTTGCATTTGATTTACCACTAATCTGATTCCATGTTTATACTTTCTTTTGCAGATTACACTGTTACAAATGGAGCATAACTTTGATATTGTGAGTATGGTGAACTTCTGTTGCTTTACATGTTATCTTTTGTTTGATTCTCTGTTGTAAAGCCTATGGGGTTAATCCTAACTTTGATCTATGTACACAGATGAATCACGCCTCTCGTGCACTCACATATATGATGGAGGCATTGCCTCGATCCTCTGCTGTGGTGGTCGATGCTATTCCTGTCTTCCTGGAGAAGGTAAGACAATGCGCTTCCTCTCTGTCCCTACTCACTTGTTATTTCACAGTGGTGGCCTCTTGATATGCTAATGCATTATTCTGTCTTCTTGTACGCAGCTTCAGGTGATCCAATTCATTGACGTAGCAGAGCAGGCGCTGACTGCCTTGGAAATGTTGTCAAGGCGACACAGCAAAGCCATTTTACAGGCTGTAAGTGTTGCATTCTCATAACTGTCCCAATCTTTAGTCACCCTCTCTCTTTTAGCCAAAACTGCAGACCGCAATAATGCTCTTATTTCATCCCTCATAGGGTGGGCTCGCTTACTGCCTCCTTTACCTCGAGTTCTTTAGCATCAATGCTCAGAGGAATGCCTTGGCCATTGCAGCCAACTGCTGCCAGAGCATTACTCCAGAAGAGTTCCACTTTGTAGCTGATTCTCTGCCACTGTTGACACAGAGACTCACACACCAGGTATGTTTCCTATGTCTTAGATCAATAAAATTCACAATGCAATGCCATCGCAACACAGACTTTGGCTCAAATGATACCTAGTGGCTTTCAATTTGTCAGTTAGGAGAAAGACCTGGTTTAATTCATAATATGTATACCTCACAAGATTGCTCAGTGCTCAGTTTTAATACTTACTCATACCTTTTCTCTCTGCAGTACTATTAACTGGCTGACTTTGTAAAACCAATTTTTCATATTTGCATAGCATGCTGCAGCAGTTACCGATGTAGAAGTAGACTTGACTAGAAGTCTGATTATTTAATTTTTTGTACATTTTGTGTACTAAAACAAGTACATTCACTTGAATATTTCAGTGTTTTTATCATCCTCCCTGCATTGAGAATTTCTTCAGTGTAACATGCAAAAATTCACTAATGATTATATTAAAACAATCTTTCAGGATAAGAAATCCGTCGAAAGCACTTGTCTCTGTTTCGCCAGACTGGTGGACAACTTTCAACATGAAGAGGTTTGCACCTCAATTCTTTTTTTAGGACCTAACACGATGTTTTCTGTTTTATCTTTGCCATTTGCTATCCAACCTTTCGGCTAATGTGAATGCATGTGTTAAAATCAACAGAACCTGCTGCAGGAGGTTGCATCACGGGACCTGTTGACCAACATTCAGCAGCTGCTGGTTGTGACCCCTCCTGTGCTCAGCTCGGGGATGTTCATCATGGTTGTGCGCATGTTCTCTCTTATGTGCTCTAACTGCCCCTGCCTGGCAGTCCAGCTTATGAAACAGAGTGAGTAAACCTCACACCTTCTTTTACCCCTGTCCATTACTGTTAAACTCAATGTACTCTATACAGAGTATTGTTGTACTTACTGAAAAAAAAGGAGTTAGCAGTAGAATCAAAAGTTATTTATGTGTATGTAAAATGTGTGTATGAATCTTGTGTATTTGTGTGCATATATGCTATGTCTTAGATATGCTTGGATTCACCACAAATTAATGTCAACATGAATAGTTGCTATTGAGATCAAATTGTTTTGTCTGTTCACATCAACTCATTTGTCATTTTCTCCCACTGATATTCACCTCTACTCAAAACAGATAGCAGGGGAACTGTAGGAATATTCTGTGTTAAAGATCCAACAGTCTACTAATGGCAGAAATGTCATTGTTTACTTTTCTGAACAGACATAGCAGAAACTCTGCGTTTCCTCTTGTGTGGTGCGTCAAATGGCAGCTGCCAGGAACAGATTGAGCTGGTACCTCGGAGCCCCCAGGAGCTCTACGAACTGACCTCACTCATATGGTAACATCTGTCTGCCTGCCTTCTGTATAGTAATGTGTGGAGTATTTTTCGCACTAGACATGTTAAGTTTTATAAGTTTCAATATCTTGAGTACAAACTAAAGATGCAGTTTATTTATCTCACAAACACAAAGTTTTAATGGTGTCAAACTAAAGCCAAAATTGTTTTAGCACTCTACCTTAAGGCTAGTGTTCTCAAATTTGAAGAAATTAATTTATCCACAGAATACACCATCTAAGTCATTCAAGTCCGTAACTAAAACAGCATATCATGTAATTTCAGAAAAGTATTTCACTTAATGCCAGTTAACCTGAATTTAGATCAAACTGAATTTTGTCGCTTTCTGAAACCTATCTTCTTTTTTTACAGTGAGCTGATGCCCTGCCTGCCTAGAGAAGGTATCTTTGCCGTTGACGTAATGCTGAAGAAGGGTAGTGCCCAGACGACTGAAGGCGCGATCTGGCAGTGGAGGGATGACCGAGGACTGTGGCACCCTTACAACCGCATTGATAGCCGCATCATTGAGGTATAACTGTCTTTTAACTGCTGTAATGTTACCTTGTTGTTATTGCTTTACTGTCGCTGTTTTTACCATGTTAAGTGCATTTGAGTACCTTTTTAAAAGCGCTATACAAATTAGACTGATTATTATAAATGCATCACATGCAAACTCTCAAGAAAATCTGCGATGATATCACATTACTGAAAATATTAGTTCAAATATGTTGTGCTGTTTGTTTTGCATGACAGTTTTATGGCTTAAGAGTAGATTTAATCATTAAAATACTGCATTAAATTACACTGTGTCACAGTTTTACACAGTTTTGTGGAGTTGATCTATATGTTACTGATGTCGGGTGTATTCGGTTATTATCTGCTCCTATAGACAGCGCACCAGAACGGAGAGGATGAGATTAGCTTGTCAACTCTTGGCCGTGTGTACACAATTGACTTCAACTCTATGCAGCAGATAAATGAAGACACAGGAACAGCACGTGGTATACAGAGGAAACCAAATCCTCTCGCCAACCCCAACACAGGTAATTCACGTTTATCACATTGCTAGAGGAATAGACATCCAATATCTGCATTCTTGGTGATTTTGAATGGGTTTTTAGTTTGCTTTTTTGTGGACTCTAGGGGTTTACAGCAGTTAATGTTAAAATTGTGTTTCATAGTTGCAGAGAAATCTTGTACAAACTACATGCATGCAATGAGTGCAAGTGAATGGAGTCAGCAGCAAGCTCCAGTCTTTCTGTTGCTGTGTCTTACCAAGTTGTGTTGTGTGGATTCTGTACCTGATATGTGAAAGAAAAGAAAACTGACTTCTTCACTGTTTTATCTTCAGGGAGTCACCAGGAGGTTCGTCGAGAAGACGCACGAGCCCAGTTGATGAAGGAGGACCCTGAACTGGCAAAGTGCTTTATCAAAACTCTCTTTGGGGTCTTGTATGAGGTGTACAGCTCGTCGGCTGGACCTGCTGTCAGACACAAGTGCCTTAGAGCCATCCTCAGGATCATCTACTTTGCTGATGCGGAGCTGTTGAAGGATGTGCTGAGGAACCATGCTGTGTCCAGGTAACAGTGCCGTACTTTGAGCGACCTTCACAGACTGACCAGTCATACTCCTTGAGTAAAAGTAATCTGACCTGTATGTGTTTCTGTTTTGTTTTTTTCCTACAGTCACATTGCCTCAATGTTGTCCAGCCAGGACCTGAAGATTGTAGTGGGTTCTCTGCAGATGGCTGAGATCCTCATGCAGAAGCTGCCTGATGTCTTCAGTGTCTATTTCAGAAGGGAAGGTAAATGAATGATCCCCTCGAAAACCCATTTCCCACTGTGTGTGCTCCAAAATAGATGATATAAAATGATTCAAAGACGTTAGCCTGAGCGTCCTCTAAACAGTATGACCAACATATTTAACAGTGTTGTATCCTGTCAATTTTTGTATTTTCCATCTTTATTAAGAGATTTCATAGCTGTAAGGTCGCATAGAATTTTTAGAAGCTCTAGTGGTTGAGATTCATCCCAAAAAAAATATTTTTTTGTTTTTACTGGAGAATCCGTAACCCAAACCCAATAATTTTTTCCGGATCTAAAGCTCAAAAGTACCTGAGCCAAATGATATAATGCAGTTTAAATCAAATATTTTATCTTAAAAAAATAAAATAAAATGCACTGCTGCCAGTGTTTCCATTGCGTTACCTTTCAGTGCAGTATTCATTTCATTGACTGCATCTCACACACACACACACACACACACAGTCCTCAAACAAAGTGTAAAGGAATTTCTGCTATTTCTTTAAGGATTTAGATTATTTGTAAGTCCTCTTTCTCATTTCTCTTCCAGGTGTAATGCACCAGGTTAAGAACCTGGCAGAGTCTGAGACCTTTCTAGTAACAAGTCCCCCTAAGGCTTGCCAAAGTGGTACTGCCAGTCTGTGCACAACCACCATCAGCACTGCATCTACCACATCTGCTAATAATGCAACTCCAGACCTTGGCTCGCCCAGCTTCCAGCACAGCATGGACGACTCACTGGACCTCAGCCCACAGGGGTGAGTCTGTGGCCATGTGTGGCTTTGGTTTGGCTGTTTACAGAAGTGTTTTAAATATACTTTAATAGCACAGGCCCAGAGACTGTCACATTGGAAGCTAAGCCCATAAAACACAAATTGCACGTGTTCAGTGTTGAACCACCTAAAGAGAGTTTCACCACATTTTGTCTTCAAATTGTGTCGGAAACCATAGATCTAAGCTTGTTAGACAGTATTGGATTGTTTTTCAGAAATGGATGAATGCCACTTTTTTCTCAGTGTATGTTATCCAGGTGTTGTTTTAATGAATTTGCAAACAGATATTTTCATTGTTCCTTTTAGCATAATATTAATTATTTTGTCCTCCACCAAGGCGGTTAAGTGATGTCCTAAAGAGGAAACGACTACCTAAAAGAGGGCCACGGAGACCCAAGTATTCTCCCCCAAGAGATGATGACAAAGTAGACAATCAGGGTAAGTTATAGTGTTACGGTCACTGTGTTTGTGATGTTTATTACCATTGAGAAAGCACATCTTTGTTTCAAAGAATAACAGAATCTGTAAATATGCTGTGGTAAAAAGCTTTGCTGAAATTCAGCTTAGTTGTCTGGTGTTGATGGGACTCAGACACCAAGACACACTATCTCCTCATTCCCAGAACATTTATTGCAGTTTACATATGTATGTGAACGTGAGTGTTGGTTGACAGAGTGAGCACAGAAGATATCGAATGTAGAGGAATTTATAGTCCAGCCTCAAACTCTGGTCTGAACACACAAGCTCAATCTTCCCATGGCCCATCTTAGTCTTCACTGGGCCAACACTGATTACAAATGAGGAGCTTTTGTGAAGATAACAAAAATAAGATTTTTTTGGTACGGAGGAAAATTCACAAAAGAAAGCTCATCTTTCCCTCTCACTGTGTCAGGAAACTTGGATACATTAAGTCTCAGTGTCATAAGTCCCACAGTAAATATGAGACTTGTCCTCATGAGGCCAATATTACAACAATATTTATTCGAAACCCATCTCAAAGCATGAACAGCTCAAAACTTATTATCATTATTTATAATACTGAGCTATTGTGCAGAGTATATCATTAATTTTATCAGCTACCATACAGTGAACTTATCATATATTACAAGGTTGACAGTAGAATCTGTTCTATGTGGCAAGTTTAGCATTCAATGGTTCAGGATCGGCGGGTGTGTCAGTGATTCCTTGAAGCACATTTGAGTGGTCGTGACCTAAACTGACATTTTGTGATCTTGGTTGTATTCTCAACCCGTAGATAACCCTCCCACTCTGCCTGGGTTCTTTACAGCTAAGAGCCCAACCAGTACTCAGTCACCCAAATCATCCTTCTTGGCCAGTCTCAATCCCAAGACTTGGGGCAAGCTGGGCACCCAGACCAACAATGCCAACTCAGAACCCTCACGCACGGCGGGGGTGAGCGGCTTGGCAAGGGCCCCTCCAAAGGACTCAATTTCAAATAACAGGTACTATGATAACAAGTATCGGAGCACGTTTAGCTTTATTCCCCACTTCTATTATATTATTGTCATGGTCACAATTTCAATTTGATGTGAAATGTGTTTTATTTTCAATTATTTTGCAGAGACAAAATAAAGGCTTGGATCAAAGAACAGGCGAGTAAGTTTGTTGAGCGCTACTTCAACTCTGAAAATGTGGATGGCAGCAACCCTGCACTGAATGTACTCCAGAGACTTTGCACAGCCACTGAGCAGCTCAACCTGCAGGTAAAACATACACTTACTCTTTGTATTCAGTTGTTAAGAACTAATAAACCAACACATTCAAGGCTATATATGGGGGGGAAAAAATCATTTCTAATTGATACAACTGGGTACCTCCCAAACATTGTAAGTCTTGTTAATACTAGCTGGAAATATAATTATATAATATAAAATACAGTTACATGCCAGTAGTGACAAATTTTTTGTCGTTGTTATCCCCTATTTCTCAGGTGGACGGTGGTATGGAGTGTCTGTCGGAGATCTCCAGTATTGTATCGGAATCTGATGTGTCATCATTTGAGATCCAGCACAGCGGGCTGGTGAAGCAGCTCTTGGTCTACCTGACCTCCAACACAGACAGGGACTTGCTGACTCGTGACGTGCGGCTCAAGAGGTTCCTCCATGTGTTTGCTGGCTGTCCGGTGAGAAACTAAAATATTTAGACTGCCCAGGTTCTAAAATTCTGCATATGGTACAAGGTGACCTGTTTCTTCTAATACTCAGTGTTCTTGGAGGATGGAAACTCAGACAACTCTGGAAACTATAGACACAGTTGGTGACGCTCCGTTTGCTGTCTCCTGTTGTCCCTGTTGAATTTAACCTCTTGATTCTTCACCTTGTGGTTTGTAGGTTCCAGGAATGGAGCCTGTCGGTCGTCTAGACCCAACAGGGAATGGGCCTTACCTGGGCCTGGTGCACAAGATGAACAGCTGTCTAAGCCAAATGGAGCAGTTCCCTGTTAAAGTGCATGACTTCCCCAGTGGCAATGGCAATGGCAGCAGGTCTGTGGCTTTACATGACTGCATATCTAAACAGTTGATGTTACACTGTTTGGTTAACATTGTTTCATTCCGATTCATTTCTCTCTCCAGGGGATCTCAGGCACTGAAGTTCTTTAATACACATCAGCTGAAGTGTCAGCTGCAGAGACACCCAGATTGCACCAATGTTAAACAGTGGAAAGGAGGCCCAGTGAAGATAGACCCCCTGGCTCTGGTGCAAGCCATTGAGAGATATCTCGTTGTCAGAGGTGAGGGCTGCTCACAACCTTTAATGCTGATGCTGATTCCTTGGCAGTGTCCCCCCTGAGAACACTGGACACACTTCAATTTTCTAGAGTCATCTCTTTGACTTCTTTATCGTCCAGATGCCCACAGATTGTTCTCTTAGGTTTTATGAATAAACTTTGTGATTACTTGCACAGGGTACGGCCGAATCAGAGAAGAAGACGAAGACAGTGATGATGATGGTTCAGATGATGAAATCGATGAATCGTTGGTATGTGAGGCCATTCATGCCAAATCTTATCTTTTATTTGTAAACCGATCCTGTGTGAATACGTGTGTTAAAGTTAAATCCAAACTCACTTAAATACTGTTAATACACTTATGTAATCTCCTGTGTGTCCAGGCGGCGCAGTTCCTGAATTCTGGCAGTGTGCGTCACAGACTACAGTTCTACATTGGTGACCACCTGCTACCATACAACATGACTGTATACCAAGCTGTACGGCAGTACAGTCTTCAGGCAGAAGAAGAAAGGGAGTCGACGGATGATGAGGCCAACCCCCTTGGGCGAGCTGGCATCTGGACCAAAACGCACACAATATGGTAAAAATGCAGACAAGGTCTTAACAACTGTCTCAACCGTCATTGTCACTTTAAAGAACAGATGAGCAACATGTTTGGGACTTTGTTCATTAGCCAGTTGTGTCCTTGAAAATGTATTTGTCAAGTTGTCTCTCACAGGGTGTAATATGCACATGTTCTTGTATTCTCAGAAGTGCAAAATTATACTGACCACAATGCAGTTACCCCTTTAAATGTTGAGATACCCAAATTCAAGTAATAAAGGTAAAGGAGTTATAAGATATAAATATAAACCTCATGTCACATGTGCTGAATCCATAAACATTGTCTTGAACATAATTGAAAAATATATTTTTTTGTTACATTTTAAAAGAGTACAATGTGAGTTAAACCTGAGCTGTACCTGATAGTAGGAGCATCCAGAAACAACTTGTCCTGTCCGTTTCCAGGTATAAGCCTGTGAGAGAGGATGAGGATGGCAGCAAAGATGCTGTGGGTGGAAAGAGGGGCCGAGCGCAGACTGCTCCCACCAAAACCTCACCTCGTAACGCCAAGAAGCAGGATGAGCTGTGGCATGGTGAGAATCTGAAATCTGGGGTGAAAACTTTCTAAAACTAACATCAGGGCTGCTCTCTATCAGAGAAACGTTCTGCATCTGCTTTGCTTAAATTTACTTGAAGTCTGCATAGTCCAATAGTTCTTGTCCAATTCAAAAAGCAGTTGAGTGATCAGATAATAATATCAGAAACAAACAGCCTTTCAATAGTGTGCACACTGTTCCTAATTACAACCATTGATTCCCTTTTCTTCCAGATGGTGTGTGTCCCAGCGTCATCAATCCCTTAGAGACATACCTCACTCCGGAGCCACCAGAGACCATAACCTTTGATGACCCCTCTTTAGAGGTCAACCTGCTGCTGAGGGTCCTGCACTCCATCAGTAGATACTGGTTCTACTTGTATGATGTAAGTCTCCACTGATGCTTTTTAATACAGTTTCTATGATTAAATGAAAAACACTGCCCTGATTCTTGTTCGCTGCCTACATTCAGTTATAGTTTCACATAAAATCAAAACAATACCAAAATGTTTGGTTGTTTTGCAGAATGCTGTGTGTAAGGAAATCATCCCAACCAGTGAGTTCATTAACAGCAAGCTGACAGCCAAAGCCAACCGTCAGCTACAAGACCCATTGGTCATCATGACGGGGAATATCCCTACATGGCTCATCGAGCTTGGAAAGACCTGGTAAGTTCCATCCTGTTGACTGAAGGAGAAATAAGAAAACAAGCTGCTACCAATTTGTCTGACATCAGCTGGTACTGACACACTTTTCTCTCACTCTCTTCTTCTACAGTCCTTTCTTCTTCCCCTTTGACACCCGGCAGATGTTATTCTATGTAACCGCTTTTGACCGCGACAGAGCCATGCAGCGCCTACTGGACACGAACCCTGAGATCAACCAATCAGATTCTCAGGACAGCAGAGTTGCACCACGTCTTGACAGGAAAAAGGTGCTGTGTTTCCAAACATGTTGCACTTGAATCCACGAGTTATACTCATGTGTCTCATGAATTTCTATTCTGTATGAATGGAATTTAAAATGAGTTCATTTTGTATTTTCACTAATTTCATATTTTATTAACTATGTGAACTGTTGGCACCTATTTGTACATTGGTTTTTAGGGATGTCTGAAACTTAACATCTTTCCTTTGTCAACTCGTTTTTAGAGGACGATAAACCGCGACGAGCTGCTCAAACAGGCTGAGTCTGTGATGCAGGACCTCGGTAGCTCCAGGGCAATGTTGGAGATTCAGTATGAAAACGAGGTACTTTTACTTTCTGATATCTCACTCGTACTAAGACATGATTTTGGTGCAAGTTTTTTGAAGTCAATTCATTTTATTTTATCTTCTCTCAGGTTGGCACAGGTCTTGGCCCGACTCTGGAGTTCTACGCTCTGGTGTCTCAAGAGCTGCAGCGGGCCGACCTCGGCCTGTGGAGGGGGGAAGAAGTCACTCTGGCCAATCCTAAAGGTACCAGGATTATCTCCTCCAATGTCCAATGTTTTTTTTTGTGTGTTATTATTCAGACATTGGTTAGTTTACCTGGCAACCCATGATCTTAATACATTTGCACTGAATGTTAAAATAAATCAAATGTTATATTATGTGTTGTATTTTACCTGATTAAGTATGTCCATACCTTTGTCTCTGCCCATCAGGAAGCCAAGAAGGAACTAAGTACATGTTCAGCTCTAGAGGACTATTTGCGGTTCCCTTTGGCAGGACAACCAAACCAGCACACATAGCCAAAATCAAAATGAAGTTCCGTTTCTTAGGAAAGCTAATGGCCAAAGCCATTATGGACTTCAGACTGGTAAAGACTTCTATCTTTGTTAACAGACTCGTATTTCCAAGGATAAGCATTTAGGAATGATTTTCTGCCATTGAAAACTTAATGTAATGGTTATATGCTGAAGTGAGTACAGGCATAAGGTGCCTGCTTAACAATGGTTGAATACAGTTTTAATATTTCAAGCACTGGTCACTGATGTGTTTTGTAGATGCATTTTTTTCAACAAATGTCAACAAAAATCAAATGGGTGACGGGACTTGAGTTAATGTCTGATACATATTGTAGCATTTTAAACGTTACATACTGTTTGATATAAATATGTTGTAAAATGTGTTTCTGTTTTAACTGACTTCATGAACCACGTTCTTCCTGCTCCTCTCTCCAGCTGGACCTGCCCCTGGGTCTGCCGTTTTACAAGTGGATGCTGCGACAAGAGATGTCTGTAAGCTCCCATGATCTGGTGAACATTGACCCCAGTGTGGCCAAGTCCATTCAGCACCTGGAGGATATTATCCGCCAGAAGAAGAGGCTGGAGCTGGACCGATCACAGGTAAATTACACCGTCCTGACATTAAGTTTTAGGGCTCTGAAAATCTGTATACCAATTCAGGGGCCGCATCCTTCGCAGGATACTCGGTCTACAAAGGTGTAGCCTCCATAGACCAAGTCACCTGTGAAGGTTGAGCCTTCCAAAGGTTGGTTATAATGGATCCTTTGTTGCTCGAGAAAGGAAGAATGCATTTGTTGTGCATATTTAAGGGAGCCATAAAATGATCTACAGCCCAGTGTTGCCCCTGTGACACAATTGGTTCTTCAAATGCAGTCTCTGAAGGATTAGGTCCTTGAATTAAGACACAGCTTAAGAGTTGGTTTAAATCCTGTTTGACATTGGTTTTGTTTTTTACTGGGACACTTTTAAAGAACCAAAGTGAAAACCTCTGTTCTAAACCACTAGTATCAGGGTCTTTTTGTCGGGGTTCCATAAAAGGGTCTGCCTCCTGTTTCTTTCTTAACCCGTGTTTGTCTGTGTGTGTTTTAGACGAGGGAAACCCTGCAGCAGGCGCTAGAAAGCCTGAATATGAACGGCTGCTCAGTGGAGGACCTGGGCTTGGACTTCACCCTCCCAGGATTCCCAAACATTGAGCTGAAAAAGGGCGGCAAAGACGTCCCAGTCACAATCTACAACCTGGAGGAATACCTCAGGGTATGAGAAACACACACACACACACACTCTCTGTTTCAAACAGTTTGTCACTCTTATTGTTCTTCCTAACGATTCTTTTTTTGTCATTTCTCTCTGTCTAGTTGGTGGTGTACTGGACTCTAAATGAAGGAGTGTCCAGACAATTTGAGTCATTTAGGGAAGGGTTTGAGTCAGTCTTCCCTTTGCATCACCTGCAGTATTTCTATCCAGAGGAGGTAAAACATTTTCTGTAACCTACATTTTAGTTATTTTTTCTTGTGGGTAAAATAAAAGTTTGCATTCTTGTTCTCTTTTCTCATTTTTTTTCTCCTCTCTTTCCGTAGCTTGACCAGTTGCTGTGTGGCAGTAAATCAGAGACGTGGGACGTTAAGACACTGATGGAGTGCTGTCGACCAGACCACGGCTACACACATGACAGGTGAGACCGTCAAACCAATGACATGGAAACTGCAAACAGGGCAGTGCAGCCTCAAAATACTAAGTTACAGGACCAGCAGCATTTCACTTTTTCCCCAAGAGAGTTTAACAATGAGACTTAATCAGTGAATCTTGATTATAAAGAAATTCAACTTGTACGTCGCAACAAGAGAGTTCTGTCAGTTGGATTCCTCTGAGATTAATGTAGATAAAAACTTTTTAACTCATTTTTTTGTTGCTCAGACCTTGTCACATGTCATGATGTGTCCCTGACTAGTTAGTGGGTGGCAATAATTAGCTTTGAATTCACAAGGGACCAGAGTTAGTAATTACAATGCTGTTCTTGTTCATAAAGCAAATAAAGGAATGACCACTTACATGTATTTAATGGTCTTTACAACTATGTTTCAGCTAAGTAACTACATAGAATTCAACAAAATTTACACAAACATACAACTGATTGCAGTTTGTTAACTAAACGGCAAGTAAGCAGTTTTATAGGCCGATCTATATCTATATATGTGTTTTTGTAACATTCGTTAGATAGCCAAGTTTGCCTTCCTCAAAACCAGAACCTGACAAATTATTTAGTGAAGAAAACCGTAGAATTTGGCTATAGGCTTCTTTCATACTCCCTACATCACACATTATAGGTAAAGCTAAACACTCCATACCCATATCTGATATATAGTTGATCTCTCTTTTCTGCAGCCGTGCAGTTCGGTTTCTGTTTGAGGTGTTGAGCAGTTTCGATGCCGAGCAGCAGAGACTCTTCCTGCAGTTTGTTACAGGAAGCCCCAGACTGCCTGTCGGAGGTGAGTCTCCTCATTATCACTGGTTTTAAGGAGCTCACAGATAATGTATAAATTGTGAAGGCATGTTGTGCAGTAAGCAAGCTGCTCACTCACCTTGGTGTTGCTCTGGTCTCTTAGGTTTCCGGAGCCTGAATCCCCCTCTGACAATCGTAAGGAAGACCTTCGAGTCGACAGAGAACCCAGACGACTTCCTCCCCTCAGTCATGACCTGCGTCAACTACCTGAAGCTGCCTGACTACTCCAGCATAGAGATCATGCGAGAGAAACTGTTGATTGCAGCGCGCGAGGGCCAGCAGTCTTTCCACCTTTCCTGATCTCTCCACATGTCACATTCAAATGCCTTCTACAGCGACTGATGAAATCATTACTTCCTTCTTAGTTTTTTTTGTAATCACATACATCGAGGCTACGTGTACAGCCTTCTTGTTAGAGAAAGCAGCTTGCAGAAAACTTAAGACTTTAAATATATATTTGCTGCCCCTGTCTCTCAAAAAAATATAAAAAATACAAAAATGGAAATGTGTTCCATGACTCACAGAACTTAAAATATAAAAAAAGAGAGCAAAACTTATATCAGTAGTTGAGTAATGTTAAAAAAGATGAAAACATCTGGGTGACATTTTAAATTGCATTGCTATGTGATATTTAAAAAAAAAAAAAAAAGGGATGTCTCCTCTCCAGAGTGGTGGACAATGTCACTGGGTGTCGGGGGCGAAGGGGAGGGGTTTGGGTGGGTGGGGGTCCATCGAGCAAGCTAGGTTTACTTTAGCTCCAAAGATCATTTGTACAGACAAATTTGCAGACTTTGCTCATTCTACACATTTGATAGAATAGCTCTTTGTTCTCATGTCTCTTCCCCCCCCTCAGTTCGTCCGTTGGCATTTTGTTCTGTATTATATTGGCCCCAGTTTGTGTGTTGCGTTTTCGGTTCGGCTTCTCCCCCCTCCCTGTGTCTTTGCTTCAAGTTGTGAAAACGAGAGTTGCAGTTGTTTGAATGCGGGTAGTGATGAGCGCATATTATCTTTTTTTTTTTGTTTGTTTTTCTTTCCCCCCTTTACGCAAGTTGAGATTGTCTTCTGGCCCTCCTTTATATTATAGAGAGCTTCAGTTCAGATGAAGAGTTGTAACCAATGTGTTCAGGTAAAATTTGTTTTTGCTCTTCTTTTGATAGGGTTTAGTGTCTTTCTGTTGGGCCCTACCAGATGTGTAGGGTTTTCTTGGTAGACCAAGCTCCGAGCAACCCTCAACACATAATGTAGCCGGGCACAAAATTTTTGGCTGGTCTCATTTTATCGTTTAATGGCCAGATAGCATTTCAAGCTCATTTATGAAATAAAGTTTATATGCAGTTTCACACCCTGTTTGAGGTGGGAATGTCTGCTTTACTCTTTTTTTTTTTTAATTTTCTATATTGTCTTTATTTCTTGCTGTAGTTGATCTTTTTTTTTCTTTGCACTGCTGGCTTGGAACAAACCGTGGTGTGCACCTGCAGTCTGGCCAGGGGAGGGCGCCACTGTATGCTCTCTTGGCCCAATCGTTCATGTGCTGGTTTCTAAGATCTGCAATAATTTACTGCATCAGGTTCATGTTTTTACCTGAACATAAATAAAGTAATTGTTTGACTCATCTTTGTTCATCCTTACTTTTATCTATTTAATTCTTACTTTCCTCCCCCATGGCACTCCATTGTGGACAGGTTAAACTGAGTTGCCATGGTGAAGTTGACAAAGGTGGATTATTTGACTCACCTGGAATGTTGCTTTTTTGATCTCAGCACGATTTAACAACGCTATTGTCTCTTAGATGGATCTTTACCCACCACTGTGTCCACCAGCTCTTAGAAACCCGAGCTAAAAGCTTAACAGTGGTCCAAGACGTGTGTAGGTGATGAAACTAAACCGTGGTTCAAATGAATTTTCCAACACTAAACCTTCTGTGATGACCTCTGACAAACTAAGACATTCTAGTCTTTCTTTACCCTAAACAACAGAAAACATTCTCAGAGTGAAGGAGAGACACTTGTGCTTTTTCACAACCAAGAAACAGGCGCCATGACTTTGCTGTCTACTGCAGTGCCCTGTGTTCAGCGAGCTGAGCGACGGACGGTGACAGATTTACTGCACCGTGGGAAGATTCATTATGGAAATGGAACAGTTGATGCCAGAGTGCAAGGCTGACATGTCATTATCATCCACAAGGTTTCATATTGATCATACCAAGCATGCAACTACAACAACAGCCCCTTATGCCAAAATAAATTGAGGTTGTGAATCTCACACATCAGCCCTTGAGACTTTTATCGAGGGAGACAAAGAGGACAATGAAACTTGTGCTCTTTTGAAAATTAGTTCAGGTCATATGGGTTCATTTCAATTCAGAATATGTGATAAGAAAATTATGGATATTCATACCATTCAAAAGGAAAATATGACGATTAGTCTCTAGCATGCGTTGATCGCCAAAAAATGCCGGAACCTACACTTTCCATAATGAAACTAAAAAACATCTATCTTGTAAATTCCCATCATCTCAGGTTGTGTCAGACTCCTTCCACCTGTACACAGGCATCGGACTGTTCAGTCTCCTGGACAAACCACTGATCTGTATTTGGTTATTAAGTAAAATTAAATAATAAAAAAAACTGTCAGCACCCACCGCAGGATTTTGAACACAAAAGCATTACATAAGATTGGGGACTTTGTGTAATCAAGGGAAAACATCCTCCTCCACAGATGTTTCTGAAAATAAAAAAGAAGCTTAAAACTGGGGCTTGTTTGCCTCTATTCTGATTAACAACCCAAAACATTTGCTTTCCTTTATTAATCCTTTGATTCATGCTAATAAAAAGTATGCAAATTCCTGCAGGACTTGACGGTCAAAATAAAAATGCACATTCCTTTTTTACAATTTTCACATAAAATAATTTGCTCTGGTCACATAACATTACACTGCAAACGTGAATGATCTCTCACCTTTGTGACTGCAACATCTATGAACGTCATGAATGATTTTAATCTGGTTCATTTTAAAGACAAAAGTTCTTCTACTGCCTTAAAAACAAGAGTTCACTGAATTTAGATTGTATCTTTAGTTCAAACTCACCTTATGAGATTAGAAAAAACCCCATCTCAGTTAAGTTCACTTCAAAACAGTGTGGGATTTAGTGCCATCTAATGGTGCGCTTGCTAATTGCACCCAACTAAATGCTAGTCTCACCATTGTATTCCCAAGAATGTAGAAGAACCTTCAGTGACCTTCTGGGAACGTAGAAATACAAAAGAGCCTCTCTAGTCTGGTGCTAGTGTTTGTCCCTTCTGAGCTACTGCAGAAACATGGAGGTAAACATGAAGGACTCTGGGCAACCTGCTCTCATTGTGATGACAAAGTAGAGAAGACCACACGTTACTTAATAAGAATAACTTTATTTCAAGAACTGACACAAACCAAACACTGGAAGCACCAGCTTATATACTGCAGCCAGGTGACGTGAATCTACCTGGCGACCAGACTCCTCCCATTAGGCTCCTGCAGGAAGAGGCCTGCTCACAGAGGGTCGACACAATATGGGAACAAAAACACAACAAACTGATCTGAGTTTCAGGTGATTATCATCATGCATACTAGTTTTCATCACTGCCAATAGATCCCCTTAAATCCTACACACTGGATGTCAGGCTGCAGGTGGATCAGGGGTCAGGTCTAGGACTCTACTCTACTGAGTGCGATTAATGATTTTACTTTGTAGATTTAGCTAAAAGGGCTTCTTCACTTTTATTACTTGTCATTTCAAATGCAGCACTTAAGACTTATGTATTAGTACTTTCACCAAAGTAATGGATACTTCACTACTCAGACTCCATCAGCATGATTCTGCTGTTTTTCACACTCATTGTGGTAACATTGTTACTGCAGACCTGCTATCACTGGTTAGCAGCTGTAATCTTATGGCAAAGCTCATGAGGATTTTCTCCACCAGCACCATCCCTCCTCCTCCTCCTCCTCTTCCTCTTCCTCACCCATCCTCCCTCACCAAATCCTCCTCCCTCTCTGACTTCTTGGAAGGAGAGGTTATGGACGATGAGACTCTAAATGAGGAGGTTGCAGAGCTCCTCCACGACTCTGCACAGTGTGTTCTGCATGTCAGAGAAGCTGGAAGAGAGAGAGAGAGACGAATGTGTGCGTGTGTGTGTGGTGTTAGGGGCGGAGGGGTGAGTGTCGTCAGCTCCCATCGTCACTGTGACTCAGAGACAAAAAAGAGCAGAGAGCCCTCCCCTTCTCCTCCAGCATCCCTACCTTCTCTCCCTCAGCCTCATCACCACCAGTGAGTCGCTCTCCCTGCTGAGGCTCAGCATCCCTACAGCCTCCTCTCTCTCTCTCTCTCTCTCTCTCACACACACACACACACACACACACACACACACACACACACACACACACACAGTCTCACACCTCTCAGTTGCTGCTGAGCCCATCCAACGACCCGAGGAAGGAGAAGAGAGAAACAGCCATCACAAAGAAAAGGAGGAAAGGAGAAGAACCAGGAGGATGAGGACCAGTGTGTTGTGCAGTGTGCCGGCACTTCCCTGCTGCCGTCCCACACACTCTGTGCGCCGTTTCACATCCCCCCTGCTTCTCCCCCTCCTCCTGCTCCTGAGCAGCAGCATCAGCAGCGGCAGCAGCATCGGGGCCATCCCTTCTCCGTTCCAGCTGGCCCCGGACACCCCGGCTCCAGCTGAGCCCACCCCGACCCAGTCCTCACCGCGCCCGGACCCCTGCGAAGGCCGCCCCTGCCTCAACCGGGGCTTGTGCCTGGCCCTGCCCTCTGCCGGCAGGCCGGAGGACACCTGGGAGTACACCTGCACCTGCAGCCAGGGATTCACGGGACGCAACTGTGAGGTAGGGACACATTCAGTGTGTGTGAGTGTTTCTTTAGGTTTCACACATCATGCTTTATTTTTGTATCATTTCACTTTTGAAATGAATTCGATCACTTTACTGTATCTTTCTATATCGCATTCTTCACATCAGAGTCTCCAGGATCCGTTCTCCCTTCTGTCCTGTATTAAATATCACTCCTACCACTACCACCACCTTTCTGCTGAATCCTCTGAGAATCCACCTGATGTGTGTGATAAACCTGCATCACCGGAGTGTTTTCATTTGTATGCGTGTCGTACAGTAGGTGACGGTATGTGAGAGGCGTTCTGGCTCCTCTGCTGCTCGCGGATGTTTTTTTTCTCAGGAGCATGTGCTGCGTTGCTGTGGCAACAGGAGGAAAGGAGTGAGGTGCGAGTGTGTGTAGGAGAGATCATTGTGTGTGTGTGTGTGTGTGTGTGTGTGTGTGTCAGGAGTGAGATGTATAAAATAACAAAGATGTCCACACAGACAGAGGTGACACAATGACACTAGACATTATGGACAGGACAGTAACGCACACAGTAACACAAAAGCACATTGGACAATTTTAGTTTTGCTTCTCTCCACAAACTAAAAGTGGTGCAAAGTAACAGCCGGTCGTGTAAGATGTTGTGATCTAATTTGTGCTGTAAGGTAAAAAAAAAAATGTTGTGCTCAATAAATGTATTTGCATGTTTACCATTATCTATATTAGTGTGTGATAATGACCTCGCTCTTGTAGTTTTACTCCCTCAAACAAACTTACTTTGTGCTCTTTGCACTCACATTTTGTCTGTTTCTTTTATAAAATCCATAAATATGTCTAAATAAAAACCTTGGGGTGGGTCTGAGTAGCACTTGATGATCCCTTAGAAGATCCCTCAGAAATGATTTGCATTAGAAATGACAGCAAGTTCTGATAAGTCTAATACGGATAAACCAGTGTCACACATTCTTTTACACGTTCTCTGAAGTTGACCTAAACAACTTTGTTCCTCCTCCTGCTGTGGTTTTACATCTCTGCCAATTCAATGACATTTAAAGTCCTGAAACAGCCTCAATTTGTCCTATTTTTTGCAAAATCCAGCTCAACTGCACTGCATGAAATTCATCTGAGCTTTACAACAAACAGACTGTGGCTGAGCTTTAGCAGCTATAGGCTCAATAAGCAGCCGGGCCTGTGAGTCATGCTGGGGTGAAAGTGAGCATGTGCTCGCAGCAGCAGAGAGGATAAATGAGTCAACTGCATTATCGCTGAGGGAAAAAGAAAAGAGGACTGGGTAAACTAGAACAACCAACAGGTGGCAGCCATACACCCTTCTTTTCAGTTATATGTGCCTTTCGTGTGTGTGCATGTGGAAGGAATGTACAGATGCACATGCTGCTGGTGTAGAGGCAGGACTGAAGCTGTTCAGTGCAGCTTTTAGCCTAGGACCTGATCTCCTGATCTCCTTGTCTGTCCTGGTTTCATGTCTCAGAATAGAAAGCAGCTGCAGTTTGTTACCTCACTGCGCTCTGCTCCACACAAACCTCACAGGACGACAGCATCACGCAGCCTGAACTGAGGCCGTACTACACATTCCCAGGGGGAGAGCTTTCAGTCGCATCTTTCACGTCACTCATCTCGTGAAAAGCTCTCAGTCCTCTTATGGCTCAAAATTCAGAGATGACAACATCAACCTCATCTCAATCCATCCCTAAGAGGCAAAGCTCAGCTTCTCTCGGCCGGACCCAAGGGGAATTGTTGATTTTTTTTCTTGCTCCCCCGTCACTTCCCTCCCACTGGTTGTTTCTTCTCCGTGGAAACTGGAGCAGCGCTGAATGGAGATTCGATAAATGACCTGATTGGCTGAGCGTGGTGCTTGTTTGCATCCTCTGACCTCTGCATGTGGCAAAACAGTACTGATGAGAGAGAGGATGAGATTGAAGAAAGAGATAGAAGGAAAGGAAAAGGAGGATGATAATGAGTTAGGGGGAAACAAGAAAGATGGATTGAAGTCAGCATGTGGGGCATCATATCATTGAGTTTTCACTTGTCATTGTCTACATCCATACTACTATATTTCATTTGAAATTTGCAACTCTAAAACTACAGAGTGGTGTGGACTCCAGACGTATCCGTAGCAGAGTTGATGCATTTTCAGATGGAAACATAATAGAATGGGTGCAGCCATAGTGTCTCTCCCCAGAGAGTTCACAGACTGGTGCTAGTCGTCCTTTGACATCAATGACTTCAGAGATGAGTATAGATTTTGGGAAGAAGAATCCCACAGTCGTCTCTCCTGTCCTCATTTAGGATCAGGCTGTAGTATAAATATCTTGTCACTGTCACTGATGATGACCTGAGCTTTGAGCCTCATGTTGATGCTGTATAATGTAAGAAAAAGTACTTTTTTATAAGCTTAGTAGTTGTAATGTCAGTAGTACTTTATGAATACGTTGTATTCTTGTTTTTTGAATTTGTTGTTAATTTCTCTTTTATCCGATGGTAAGGATCACTCGCTCAAATACAAGAATCAGCTGCAGGGTTGTGTAAACGTGTGCAGTAACATTGACCTTCCTTACTTGTACAAGGTCAAGATTAAAAAAATTGTAGCCACCCATTCCATAGTGAGATTCTGTTGCTTTTGTCTGGCCAACAGATTTAAAAAGTCACTTATCCCTGCTGCCAAATTTGACCCTATGTGCTGGCTGCACAATCAATTGCCCCTCCAGGGTTGTTGAGATACCTTGAAAGAAAAGAGAAAGAGCATGAGAAAAGGGGAAGAGGAGAGCAGGTGAGAGGAAATCATGAATCTTTTCTTAAAGAGAGTAGTCTTGGTTTTGGAGCTTAGCAACGTAATTATCGAATGTCACCCTCCTTTCTCCCTCTCTACACTTTTATCTCAAATTCTCTGTCAAACCTGGGCGGATTAGAGTATGTTTTTTTTCTTTGTCTTTTTTCAAGAGCATCGTCTTTCAGTCAGAGAGCGGGACTTATCGATATCAGATTTTGTAATGCCTTCACTCCGATATTTTGTCGCTTGCTCTCAGATTTCTTGTGCTCCAGCTTCAGCTCTTCTCCTCGTGCTCATGTTGCTTCTCTACACACATGAAAAATGTGATCTAGAATATTTGTTTCTATGTTTGAATTCTTTTGTGCAACAGGTCTGTGAAAGTTACCAACAGGATGCCAGTTGTAGTGATGGCAACACTGTCGTTCACTGTATTTCTTTGAGTATCTCGTACAGGCAGTTACTTTAACCTGGTTCATGCACTCCTGCTGTCCACTGCAGTTTTTGGAAGATTGTTATGTTATTATATTTTGCAACATTTTGAAATAATGTTTTGTGGTTTTATTCCCATGGCTCTGTTTTTGTTTTGTAGTTCTATACTGTAGGTATCAAATAAGCTCTAATGCAAACCACAGCTTCAGGCACCAGTGGGAACAATCCCACTCTACTTGTTAAACTAACTGAGATTTCATATCATCCTGCACCTTTTGGGGAAGGCTGCGGGCGAGACGTCCTGCTGGAAATCACTGCCACTCGTCTTTCTCTGAGTTATTGGCTTCTCAGCTTCGAGCTTATTCATTATTGAAAGGTTGAATGGCCTGTTGTGCACCCTGATGGATAAGGTAACTTGCTACACACACACACACAAACACACACACATTCACACACACAAACGGACAATAGGGCCGTGGCAGCGCAAAACAGCCATTTGTCAAGAAGCAGGTCCAGGAAGCTCTTGCAGGGGTGCTCAGCCATTCAGTGATATGAAGGCAGTGGATCATATGTATTTGCAGAGTGAAATTAGGTTTACAGGCTCAGCATCAGGAACGCAGAGTGGACTCTTTTTATTTGGAGACAGGACGTGGGACTGAAGATGATGAAAGAGGTGATATAGCCAAGAAGCACAGAAGTAATTCATCTTTTACTGCAGCAGACTGTTCAGACTTGGTTTAATAAGCTCACACAGAGGCAGTCAGAACTGTGATGGACGGGATGTTTTCTGATCTTGTTTTTAATACAAATCTCAGCCAAGAGTTTAGCTCTTCGTCCTCTCAACACCTAAGTCACTGCTCTGAGTTTCACTCTCAGGCTTTGTACTGATGTTCTCCTGTCACTCAGTGTAAGAACATAATAAAGGAATCATTTGATATTTTGGGAAAAACACTTAGATGAGAAGATTATTCCCTCTTTCATCTCTGCGAAGGACGAAGCAATAGCAACTCCTTGGCTTCGATTAGCATAAAGACAGGAAACCATGGACCGTATATAAAGGTGGACAAATGGCAGCTACCCAAAAGCCAGATCATCTCAAACACCCCCTGGTGACTGGCTGCAGTGTAGACCATAAACCCCACCATGTTAGTGGATGGGACACGATAAAAAAGTCCAACAACATATATATTTAGCATATGTATTAGTGGGACCTTGATACCACGGCTCCACACCTGCGCTGACCCTGGCTCCAAATGATGTCATCATTATGGTGGCCCCCGTATCAGGGATATTTTGGCTTCATTTTTGCACAGTTGGAGGAAGTGGAGGTGCCGTGTCCATCTTTATTTTCAGTCTATACTGAAAACTGGTGGAAATGGCAAACCTGGCAGCTCTGATGGTTTCACTGACAGCATCACTGAGACAAAACTTAACACACAGGATATCATTTCTTAAGGCTGAGTCTGTCACCGAGCCAGGAGCTCTTTCTGCTACTAGTCTTGATGCTAAGCTAAAGTACCCAGCTGCTGGCTTCATATTCACTGTGCAGACATGATGGTGTTACTTATATTGATTATATGCATTCATATTTCTAATGTTGCATTGGATCCAAATTTAAACCTAGAGGAAACTGGATAAAGCAGCAGCATGTTGACATACGAAGCACTGTTCTCTTTAATCTTGATGATTTGGTTAGAAACATGTCAAATATCTCAAACTCTGCAGATTTATTGTTTTCAGTCGGCAGCAGAACAATTCGACATTGAGATGTGAAGGCAGCGGTAAACTTTGAATAGAATTCCTAGAACAGAAATTCATTTGGAAATCATGGCTCAACATGACAACATCTCCATATACAGTAAATATAAAGTGTGTGTGTGTGTGTGTGTGTGTGTGTGTGTGTGTGTGTGTGTGTGTGTGTGTGTGTGTGTGTGTGTGTGAGATAGTTATACTTGTCTCCCTGGGCCAATCACTCTGCTGCTACAGATTCAGTCTGAGCTACATTCAATTAAGCGCAGCTCAAAGCTCATCATCAGCCTTTGGTGTCTTTGATATCCCTGGTTTGTTAGTCCGAGGGAATATAGAGGCCTCAAGGAATATGCTTTTACATAAGCATATATATCTATGTGTGTGTGTGTGCTGGGTTCTTTTTTTTTTGCTCTATTTACTGAAGCAGTTCTGTGGAATGCAGTCTCAGAGGATCCTCCACATGTTCCGCTGTGTTTTTCTAAGTAGTAATTAAATAAAATAGGGCAGCAAACAATTATTATTGTCATTAGTGATTAATTTCATACCATCTTTACAAACACTTCAGGTAATATGCAATGAATCTTCACACTGGTTTGTTTAGTGTAACACAGCAGTGTTGTTCTCTGTCCTGTCATCACGAGTTCTCCACATGTTTATTCTGTCGTGTGAATATCTGCTCTTCCGCCACTAAGGCTGAAAAATGGCGTCCCCCTCTATTTATGTGCTCTTACCTTTTACACACTGCAATGCAGAATCAAGACAAAGCGGAGGGACATACACCAAACAGGCTGCTTCGCGTCACACGTCTGATTCCAGGAGGCTGATTCCTATTCTCTTCTATTTCTGAATAAAGACACATTTCATTATTATTGTTTTTTTGTATTATTACAGTATAAAAACAATAATAATATTTAAATGATGTTTTACATTTATATAGCAACTTTGAAATACAGATGCTAAGTGCTTTACAAGTTAAAATTGAATATAAAGCAAACAATGAAAAGCATTTGAAGATCACAGAGCATTAGAGTAGAAATATGAGAATGAAAATGTTAAAGGTAGACTCGTACCCACATGCTGCAATTACAAGCCACAATTTAAATCTATTTTTGACCAGTTCACCATTAATAAAGAACATGTAAGGACACATACTAGATTATCAAGTATCCAAAGTAGAAAGTTTAGATAAAAATAGACTCTGGTTTATTAAGTGAGTAAGTATTGCAGTTTTCACACTTAACCTGGCAAACAGATGGTAAACTGCTGCGTTTTGGGAAACATGCATCCTCATGTAATTAGTTACAGATTGTATGATGAAAGCGGGCGGCGTTACTGTGGTAACAGGCTGCTTTACAACCCTGCTGATATTTTGGATACAGCAGGAAAAAAGCCTCCTTTGAGTTATCATCAGTGAGCTGTCACTGCCCTTCATGTGGTCGTCCTCAGATGTGCTGCTTTAAATCAGGACGGCTCGTGGCCAACGGCTTTGGTCATTTCCATATCACACATCAGCCGGCCTTTTGATCTGTGGTGAGTGCACGAGGAGGTGAGGACTGATGCATATTGATGATACAGGAGATGAAACATGATCTGCAGCGGACATGAGAGCTTCAGCACCAAACACTGAGGCCGTATCAATGGCCACAGTCACGTGTGGTTCTGTTATGGCAGCTCAAACTCGTAGATTTGATATATGACTCGTCAGCTCCCTCACTGCACTCAGCTAAGCTAAAGTCAGAGCGAAGGCCTGTGCACACATTCATTTGTACATTATTTAAGCAAAAATAGTCTAAGAAGATCAACTTCCTCCTCTATTCAGTCGGATCATTTACTTGTTGATTGGTTTAATATGTTTGTCTTTACTCATTGCTCACAGTTATTTGTGTCTTTTAAAGGATGTGATGTTTCCTTACTTCATGCTGTGATCAACTAAGCTGTTAACAAACAAACAACCTTTGTCAAATTAAATTTCACTGGTTACAACGGCCCAAAAATGTGGAAGAAAAAGTGAAAGAAGTAAAAGAACTAAATAAAATGAGTAAAGTAAGATTAAAACATAATAGACATCTTTCACTACAGACTGAATAGCACAGGTTGAATAGAACCTATTCAGTATCTGCACGTTGGAACACCTGACTTCTCACATCTGCATCTGTATTTCTTTTCTTTCTTTTATCTGCTGCCAGTCATTATGTCCAGAGCTCTCATCTCTGTGTCTGCAGCTGAAACTTCCCTCCGTGTCCCAGATAAAGAAATTACATTTCTCCCAGTGGTTTAGCGTAGGTGTTGTTTTTAATTGCTTTTTGTCTGCCCTTGATGCTATTTTTAACTTAAATGGAGCAGTGAGTTGTGTCACTGTGTGCTGTATAATATAAGAGAGGGCAGAACTGCTCTTACTCAGCAGTAATTCAGCCCTGTAATAACCCGACACCATCACTGTCACTTCTGATGTTTAGTTGTTGTTGCTGCTGCTCTCAAATTAATGAGTGGATATGGCAAGAGGGAGGTTTCCCAGTGTGTGTGTGTGTGTGTGTGTGTGTGTGTGTGTGTGTGTGTGTGTGTGTTATTTTGTTAATATTACATTATTATCATGCAGAGGGGGAAGACAAAATAATTCTACCACCTGTGCCTGCAGTGCAGTATCAACACAAACTGAACTGATTACAGTATAAGTCACAAAGGTTTTCAGGACTGTTTCATTTTTGGTGAATCCGGCTGCCATCTGAGTTTAGGAGTGATGTGTTTTTTCAGTAGATTAAGATGATTCTCTCCCTCCCATCATCCTTTAAACCCCAACAAGCCCCAGGCTTTCAAATGATTTTAACATGAGATATTCCTTTATTAGTCCCACTTTGGGGGATTTTGTCTTGTTGCACCAGCAAAGGGATAAGTTACACACTAACCCTAAAAGTATCTTTACTTAATTAAGTAAGTATGTAAAGATGCAATTTAAACAAAACAATAGGGTCCTCTCACCTTCAGGGGAATATACCATAAACAAAGGGGAATATAAAAATGAGAACGTAATATGTCCAATGCAAACACAACATCTAGAGTGTGACAGTGTTGCATGTATAGGAAATGATCACAGTCAAAATTGCAGGTCACATGTCCACAGACCACGAGGATAACAAATTAGTAAACAATTAAAAAGCCAATCAGATGGTATTTGTTTGACGTATTTGTCCCCCTCTGGACAGGCCTCCATGATTGCATTACCTCGATCATTGTTAGATATAAGATATCGCAAAGCTAGGTGAGGGGGTCAAGGAGGAGGAAACAGATTGATGGGAAACAGATTCTGGTCTGGATGTGTTTTAGACCTCTGCTTAGATCTGGTATTAACATCTGTTCTGAGGGATCCGATCACAAGTTCAGGTGAGAGCACTCACACGTGTCCTGAGAGGAAATCACTCAGATCACATTCAGAGGTGGTCTGGGACACACATGTTTTTTCTACTTTTTCTACAGGACCACCAGGTCCACTGACGTCTCTAACCTGCTGCAGTTTAAACACATCTACGCTTCTCAGTGCACATATGTGGATTTGTCCCACTGCCCTATAATGATGAATTTTTGGTAAGATCTTTCTTCATAGCTGTGCACATTCACTCATTTAATACCTTCTGAGTCTCCTCTCACACACAGCACAAACATTCCCATCTGACACATCTGTAAACTCAAACTGGGCAGAAACAACATAATTCGATCTTCACCAACACAAATGACATACGTGATTATTTGCATATATAGCAGGGAAGTGAGATCCAATCAGAAGTGGTCACAGGAGAAACACGTTTTGACATAAGGTGTGAACAGAGGAAGCCAACTCTGTCAACTTGTGATCAGATCTCTCAGGATGGATGTTAATAGCAGGTCTGAGCAGGGCCTTAGTGTTAGAGTGTGTGTCATCCACTGCTGTGTTGACCTTCTTTTCTGAAAAAGAGTCAATGAGTGTGTAACAGATGCAGGATTGACTGTAGCCGTCTCCCCCTCAGACACACACAACTTGCCAAATAAGTTGAACTGACATTACGTTATTGTGGCGGTGGGGTATGGTTAGGGCGCCCACTGCTGGACAACAGGGAGGAGTGGCTCAGCCGGTGATCCGACAGCTGGGCAGAATCAGGTAATCAGGGCAATCAATAAAAGCATGCTTGTAACCTGGTTCTGCCTCTTGTAGTAGGCTGGCGTCCCGAGACCCCGAGAGCGGCGGACGTGTGCGTGTGTGAGCGGGATTGAAGACCCACCGAGACGAAGTGAAAGAGCAGAGACAGACATACATGTGTGGGTGGGTTGCCAAGGAAGGCAACGATAATAAAAGACTTTACGCCAGCCATTCTCTCCTCCCGTCATTCCCCGGAGTGGGCCGAGTATTCCCACAAGTGGCGCCCGAACAGGGACGGAGAGGAGAATGGAGGGACAGAGCGGCTGGGAACAGGCAATACAGTGCCTGTTGGCGATGCAGCAGCAGCAGACCCAGGCACTCACAACCATCGCGGCAGAACAGCGGGAGGACCGGGCTCTCCTGCGGGAGTGGATCCAGCGTCCGGCCACCCCGCCGCCAGAGCCGGGGACTAGCTCCCGGCGGCCGCCGGCGGTGTCCCTCCAGAGGATGACACCGGAGGACGACACCGAGGCGTATTTGGACCTCTTTGAGGGCACGGCGGAGGCCTGCGGGTGGCCGGAGGAGGAGAGGGCGGTTCGTTTGCTGCCGCTGCTCACCGGTGCGGCGCAGCTGGCCGCCCACAGTCTGCCGGCTTCCTCTCGGCAGGACTACCAGCGGCTGAGGAAGGCAATCCTGGACCGGCTGGGTTGCACACCGGAGGGACACCGACGCCGGTTCAGGGACCTCACCTTCGGGGAAGCCGGCCGCCCCTTCGCCTACGCGCAGCAGCTCCTCGATGCGGCGGGGAGATGGCTCCAGCCAGGGCACAACTCGGCGGAGGACGTCGTGGGGCAGGTGGCGCTGGAGCAATTCATCGCCGGCTTGCCCACCTCCACGGCCAACTGGGTCCAGTGCCACCGCCCCGCTGACATGCAACAGGCCATCATCCTGGCAGAGGACCACCTCTCCCTTCCCCGGAGGAGTCAGAAGGAGGAAGCCCGGCAGCAGGGCGTCCCGGCGGGGCGTCCCATACCGGCCCCAAGGAAACGCGTTCCCCCACCCCTACCCGGCGGGACGGCTCCGCCCGCGGGACCGGGGAATGCGAGAGCAGAGGCTGCTCCTCGGGGCCCAGCCTACGCGCCGGGTCGACCGGCACCATGGGGGGCTCCTCAAACGCCGGGGCAGGAGTGCTGGCGGTGCGGCCAGTCGGGCCACTTCAGGCGGGAGTGCCCGCTGATGGAGGTGGGGCAGCTGGTCAGGGTGGCCGGGCCGCCAGCCTCTTCCCACGGCCCGGGAGAGACGTACCATATACCGGTATGTATACAGGGGGGTACACACCAAGCTCTGCTGGACACGGGCTGTAATCAGACGATGATCCACCAGCGCTTGGTTCGAACGGGGGCATTGATGGAGGCATCGTGGGTGAAGGTGAGGTGTGTGCATGGGGATATTCACGAATACCCAGTGGTGACTCTGCTAATTTCATATAAGGGAAAAAAACATAGAGTCGAGGCAGGGGTTAGTCCCCGTCTCACGCACCCCCTGATTTTGGGCACAGATTGGCCGGGGTTCCGGGGACAGGCGAGAGCGGCGGTGGGGGTGCGTTCACGTGCGGTAGGGAAATGTGAGTTGTGTGCGGTGCTCACCGGGGAAACAGAGCCCGAGACTGTCGGGGGGGCGGCGGGACTAGCGGAGCCTCGCCCGGAGGCTCCTCTAATCCCCCCGGTGAGCCCCATGGACGATTTTCCACTCGAACAGTCTCGGGACGAGACCCTCCGCCACGCTTTCGATCAGGTGGTGAGTATTGACGGCTCCGCTGTTTCTCCGAACGCAGCACACTCTCACCCACACTTTTCGATCATTAGGGACAGGTTGTATCGTGTGAGCCGTGACACACAGACAGGAGAAGAAATCACCCAGTTGTTGGTGCCGAAAAGCCGTCGGGAAATGGTTTTCCAGGCGGCTCACTATAACCCCATGTCCGGGCACCTAGGGTATGAGAAGTCACTGAACCGGATAATGGCCCGCTTTTATTGGCCGGGCATTCGCGCGGACGTGAGTCGGTGGTGCGCGTCTTGTCGCGAATGTCAGCTGGTTAACCCGCCGGCCACACCAAAAGCGCCGTTGCGCCCTCTTCCACTGATTGAGGTACCTTTCGAGAGAATTGGCATGGACCTCATCGGGCCATTAGACCGGAGTGCACGGGGACATCGCTTTGTGTTGGTTCTAGTGGATTACGCAACGCGATATCCCGAGGCAGTGCCGCTGCGGACCATCTCCGCGAAGAGCGTGGCGCAGGCACTGTTTCAGGTTATCTCCCGTGTCGGGATTCCGAAAGAAATCCTGACGGATCAGGGCACCTCCTTTATGTCACGTACACTACGCGAGCTGTATGAATTGCTGGGCGTCCATTCAATCCGGACTAGTGTTTACCACCCACAGACCGACGGGCTGGTGGAGCGGTTTAACAAGACACTAAAGAACATGATTCGTAAGTTCGTGCACGAGGATAGCCGCAATTGGGATAAATGGTTAGACCCTCTGTTATTTGCAGTGCGGGAGGTTCCCCAGTCCTCCACAGGATTTTCCCCATTTGAACTGTTGTTTGGCCGGAAACCTCGGGGCGTCTTGGACCTGGTAAAAGAAGACTGGGAGACGGGTCCGAGCGCTTCCAAAAACGAGATTCAGTACGTGCTGGACCTGCGAGCAAAACTCCATTCACTTGGGGTATTATCACGGGAGAATTTGCTCCAGGCCCAGCAACGTCAGCAGCGCCTGTATAACAGAGGGACGAAACTAAGAACATTTGATCCGGGAGATAAAGTCCTTGTATTGCTCCCCTCCTCTAGCTCCAAATTACTCGCCAAGTGGCAAGGGCCCTTCGTGGTCACACGACGAGTGGGGGAGGTAGACTATGAAGTAGTGCGGTCTGACAGGGGTGGGGCCACACAGATCTACCACCTCAACCTCCTTAAAAAGTGGAGAGAGGTGGCCTCTGTTTCTCTGGCTACCACGGTGATCGAGAGAGATGAGTTGGGACCGGAGGTATCAAAACCGGATTATTCTGCCCCGGTCAGTTATGACGACCATCTCTCGCCAAGCCAGAGAGCAGAGGTTGCGAAAGTGCAGCGGCGGTTTGCCGATGTGTTCTCCCCCTTGCCAGGACGCACTACGCTCATACACCACCACATAGAGACCCCCCCGGGCGTGACGGTGCGTTCACGGCCCTATCGTTTGCCGGAGCACAAGCGGAAAATTGTGCAGACGGAGCTTCAGGCCATGCTGGAGATGGGGGTAATAGAAGAATCCCACAGTGACTGGTGTTGCCCCGTGGTGCTTGCGCGCAAGACCGATGGGTCAACACGGTTCTGTGTGGATTATCGGAGGGTGAATGCGGTGTCCAAGTTTGATGCCTATCCAATGCCCCGGGTCGACGAACTCCTGGACCGGCTAGGCACGGCTCGCTTTTTCACGACACTGGATTTGACCAAGGGCTACTGGCAGATCCCCTTGTCTCCAGAGTCCAGGGAAAAAACGGCCTTCTCCACTCCGTACGGTTTGTACCAGTTTGTCACACTTCCGTTCGGGTTGTTCGGGGCCCCAGCCACATTTCAACGCCTCATGGACCGGGTTCTGCGGCCGCACTTCGCATATGCTGCAGCCTACTTAGATGATGTGATCATTTATAGTGAGACCTGGGAGCAGCATATGCGGCAGGTGGGGGCGGTGCTCGAGTCCCTGAGGCGGGCGGGGCTCACGGCCAACCCGAAGAAGTGTGCGGTGGGACGGAGGGAGGTACGGTATCTGGGGTACCACTTGGGGGGCGGACAGGTGCGGCCGCAGGTAGAGAAGACCGCAGCGGTTGCGGCCTGCCCAGCGCCCAAGACGAAAAAAGAGGTCAGGAGGTTTTTGGGTCTGGCCGGTTACTACAGACGCTTTATTCCAGCCTTTTCAGAGCTGGCCAGCCCCCTGACCGACCTGACCCGAAAGGGTGCCTCAGATCCGGTCCAGTGGACGGAGCAGTGTCAGCTGGCGTTTGAGAGGGTTAAGCTAGCCCTCTGTGGTAAGCCACTGCTGTATACTCCTAACTTTTCTCTCCCTTTTGTCCTGCAGACAGACGCCTCGAACAGTGGGCTGGGGGCCGTTTTGTCCCAGGAGGTGGAGGGGACCGACCGCCCCGTACTGTATATTAGCAGGAAGCTGGTTCAGCGGGAGAAGAGTTACAGTACGGTGGAAAAGGAGTGCCTCGCCATTCGGTGGGCGGTCGGGGCCCTCCGCTATTACCTCCTGGGGCGCCCTTTCACCCTCTGGTCGGACCATGCCCCGCTCCAGTGGCTCCACCGCATGAAGGATGCCAACGCGCGGATCACTCGCTGGTATCTGGCTTTGCAGCCATTCAACTTCAAGGTGATCCACAGGCCGGGTACCCGGATGGTCGTGGCCGACTTCCTCTCCCGCTCGGCGGAGGGGGGGGGTGGGCTTGCGGCCGGCGGGATCCCGGCCTGAGTCGGGCGGTGGGGGTATGTGGCGGTGGGGTATGGTTAGGGCGCCCACTGCTGGACAACAGGGAGGAGTGGCTCAGCCGGTGATCCGACAGCTGGGCAGAATCAGGTAATCAGGGCAATCAATAAAAGCATGCTTGTAACCTGGTTCTGCCTCTTGTAGTAGGCTGGCGTCCCGAGACCCCGAGAGCGGCGGACGTGTGCGTGTGTGAGCGGGATTGAAGACCCACCGAGACGAAGTGAAAGAGCAGAGACAGACATACATGTGTGGGTGGGTTGCCAAGGAAGGCAACGATAATAAAAGACTTTACGCCAGCCATTCTCTCCTCCCGTCATTCCCCGGAGTGGGCCGAGTATTCCCACAGTTATTTAATGAAGTCAGCTGGGAGACAGGCCAGCCCGACAGTGGTGCATGTGTTTGTGTGTGTGTATGGTGTGCGTCATGAACATCGCCTCTTAGCCGCAGACAATAAATGCCAGATTCATCCCCAAAAATCCCATCAGGACCAGCAGAGCACCTCCGACAGGGAAAGGAGCGAGACGCAGTCACCAGCCCCGGGCTTCAGACACAGAGATTAGCTCGTACTAACAGCTGGGACTGTCTGCCAGTTGATAGCAGAGGTGCCTCGCAAAAATGTTGGCTGTCTGTTTGGGGATTGTGCTGGAAATGTATTCATCACAAAGTAAGCCTGAAATAATGGAGAAGTTACAACTAAACCTGCGGGTTTTGTTAAAAGAGTTTCTAATTGTAGTTGGAGGAGGGCGTCGCTAACACGAACATCAAACTCAAAATGTTGAAATAAAATGAATTAGTTGAATACACTTTACTTGTATGACGTTCTACATGCAAATCTACTTTAAATAACTTCAAGTTAAGACAGTTGAATAGAGAGACTACTGTTCTTTTCTATGGACTGCGTTAAAAAAAGGAAGCAAATGTAACTGAACTGACAACGACGCCAGACGCAAACCTTGTTTCAGACTTTCAGGTGTGGAAACATCTTTAATTTCTTTTACAAACAGATTATTTCAACTTTATGTTCAGTGTTGAGTGACGAGTGGGCAGTGATGTAAGTGTCATACATTACACTTGTGTCTGAGCTGTCGGGAAAAGAGTCAAACTCTCTGCTAGAAGAAATCAATCCTGTCTGGAGCTCCTGCTGATTCATCCTCAGCAGCTCCACTCTGATCACATCAAACCTTATCGATCTGCCGTCAATCGCTGTTCATCAGCGGGGGTGCTTCACAGTTATGAAATTGCCCTTCTTATGTTCACAACAAGAAACTTTTGTAACTTTAACTTTAATTTTATTCTTTTATACTACTATGTGTGTGGTTTTGACACATATTGAACTGTTAATTGACTTGGTACAATGCGTCCATGGATTGAATGTCAAAAATATTTTAAATGCTGAATCCTCATATGGATCCACATTAAAATACACGTAGTGACCTTTACAGGATAAAAGTATATTTTCCATCTCATTCAAAGTAGCTCATGAAACAATATTAATAACTTTAATATCGACTCCTTTAAAAGGCCTGAATTTCCCCCCTAATGACGACTTGTTCTTTGGCCTATTTTCAAACTTTCCACACGGTTTTATTGAATTCTGCTTTTGAGTCTCATGGAAATATTAAATAACAATGACTTAATCCCATTAATATTGCCTCAGTAGCCAAAGTTTGGGTATTCATATCGTCCTCTGAGCCACAGAGCTCCACTGTTTCCCAAAGAATATAAAAGATCCCTGAGACCATTCTGCTGCACTGGGCAGCACAACATGTGTATCCATCCACCGCTGTAAATAGTTCTCTACAAATCGACAGTACCTACTGAATTTAGGATTTTAAGTATATTTCTCTTCAATAGTAACCAATACGTTTGAGGCCCAGAGCCAGAGAGAATGAGAGTCAGGATATATTAATGCGTTGTCTGCACTACTGCGGATATGTTTTTGAACGGATATTCTTTAATCTCTGTCCAACTTTGTTTGTGATCATTTCTACATCAATGATTCAGAGAAGATCCACGTGACCATGCTCAGTGAGCTTATTCTCCTTGATGTAGATGGCCTAACTTAAAAACTAAATCAATAGAAGCCCCTCTTTTTTCCCTTTGTATCTTTGTTCATGATTATTTGACATCTGTTTTGTCACTTTATCTAAGACAGGCCTTTCTGGAACACAGCAACAATGGGGAGGTTTTGAAAATCTGCACTTTGGAACACATTTGTAAAAATGCCTGTGTTCCGTGTGGACGAGAGGCCCAAACAGAGTGAAAAGTTCATTTGGCATGAGATGAACTACCACATTGTTGACTTTTGTTGTTTCATGAAATTTGCTGACAATAACCCAAAAAATATAAAACACCAGACAGTCTTCTTTTGTCACATTGACCACTATTTTCAGGAAAAAAAGCACTGAGTGGTATTTGGTGTTGTCAGTTCAGATGATACCTCCTGTCATCCCTCATCTTGTCATTGTTTGGACGTGTTCTGTAAATGATTTTGCAAATAACAGTCGGCTGGTTCGGACCTTCTCTCACGGAATGAAAACGCTGCATCCTCACCGTCGTGGCTCCTTAAAACAATTCCTCCTCTTTTTCTTCGTCGTCTTTGGGGACAAAGTCGGCGGGAGGAGAGCGATGATGCATGTCCAGTGTCGACTCCCACTATGAGACCCAGTTTTCTCTGCTCTGCCAGCATTCCTCTTGCAGGGTCACCATGGCAACAGAGCAATGACGAGGGGGAGCTAAGAGATCAACAGGTTGAGAGCACCATCGAGCAGAAAATGTCAAGAGCTACTTCCTGTTATATCACATCACACATCTGACAAATCACATGGCCTACATCCAGAACATTTATTCTGAAGGAGGAATGACATGTTTTCAGTGTTGCTCCTCGTACGGACCAGGACTTTTATGTGTCGTGACTTGACTGCCTGCTCGGTGTTGCCTGACTTCCTGTGAGGAAGTTAAAATGAGCGGAGTTAATTTGCATCACATTTTTAAGGTGATAAATGGAGCAGGATGTTACACTTCCAGCATTTCAGTGACTAATTCCCTGTGGCAGCACGACCGAGCTCCAGACACATTTTTAGCCCGATGTTAAAGAGATGAAAAAAGGGGATCGTTTCATAATTTTCAGATCTGCTCTTTACTGATTCAAACAATAAAACACGGCCTGAAAATCAGTTTACTCAAAGTGACGAAAGTCTCAAGATGCCTCGTGTCTTTGATTTGGTTCCAGAAACGGTTTTGCTTTCATGCCAGCGCCCGTCTAATCAAGTCAGCGGTAGGTGTCACCTTTTTTTTCATACAGTGGATATCTTGTTTGGCAAGGAACCGTCTGTGTATGTAGGTCAGAGCGAACGGCAAGCTTTGAGATCAGAGCACGTAATGACAACCATATCTACCAGCTGTGGCCTGAGACAGAGGCCGTCTTATGTCGCGTTATAGTTTTTTTCTCCTGCAGAAAAGACTTTACTGTAACGTATAACAACTAATGTCCCCGCTCCTCGGCAAGTCGGCTCACAGTTGGTAGTAACTTTTTATGTCGAAAGTAATGATGAAACAGCGTGTCACACAGTGAGGCAGCTTAAAAAGCCAGAAGGAGGGCTTCCATCCAAATCATTAAGTCCTCTGTGTTGCACAGCAGTGTCTGCATCTGATTTAACGCTTTGGAGGAGGCAGCAGAGAGAAAGTACAGAAAAACAGCTGCTGACCCAGTGTTGCTACGGCTACACTGCCCTTGAAATATGAGTGATATGCAGTAGACGCGCAGTACGTCCACTGTCAGACCACAACTGTCTGTAACTGTGAGAGATCTAATCCTAGATGTAATCCTTTCCAGACACGACGGGTAATAAACCAGCACCGCGACCATGACTCTGTCGAGTATGCAGCCCATGTAGGCATGATGGTAATTTATGGTTTACCAATCCTTCCTTATGCTCTAATGCTAAAACCTAAAGCTATTACTTCTCAATTAATCCTTCACCAGTCTACTTTACCTCCTTGTATGTATTTGAAGGGTTTTCCCACTCCTCATGAAAATAATGTATTATGTCACTCAAAAGCCCACACAATTTACAGCGCCCACAAATTACATGTTATGATTGCGTAAGATCCTTTTGAGGACAGTTGGGGCAGCAGTTGAGGTTGGTGTTTGGACAATTTCTGTCAAATATGGCGTTGCAAACATATGCCAGTGTATTTATTCACTGACTGGATATGCGTTTGATGCTGCTTGTGCCTGATGGAGGAGTTTGAACAAGGAGAGGTGTGGGGAAATTCACACATATTAGCTATGTCTCAAATTCCTGTTTGCCCAACATATTTGCCCACTGCTGTGTATGGTTGTTGCAGTAAATATATGCATGCATTGATTTCCTTGGCTGCCCTGTAGTGTAGGAACTCTTTGCAATATGTGCAGTGACTTTGGGATGTAACAGTGAAAAAAGAAAGAGATTGAATGCTTATTAGGTAGATTGTAATAGTTGTCCTCATGGAACCAAATACAGCAAGTCAACTCTCAGTTTTTTATTCAGCACATTTCTGGAACAAACTCTCAGAAAACCTCAGGTCTGTGCAGCTCTCAGCTTTTTTAAATCAGGGATTCAAACATTTCTGTTTGCCACTGCTGTCAGTTAAATTAATATGGGACAATTGACTCACATCTTACAATCCTGGGACTGTACTTTCATTTTTATTATCTCATTTAATGCCTTTTTGGCTTTTTTTTGTATCTTCTATTTAATTTTTTGTCACTTATATCCCATTTAAAGAAGTCTTTTGTATGAGTGTGTCCACAGGACTCAGGTGCAACTTATTACACATGAACACAGCAGAGCGTATATCTTTTAAATAACAACAAAACTTTATACTTTTAAATCATTGCTCCAGAGAAATGTTATGGTTCAGTTCGATATCACTCATAGGTTACTTCAAAATGAAGACAGACAGACAGACAGACAGATTTCAATTTAATTATCCAGTTGCTTAAAACATACATGCAGGACAATATAACCAGGACAGTGCAAAATGATAATTAGTGCAATAATAGTACCATACATACTATCAAATACACATTTAAGATTAACAAGCATATTATTATTAAAACAAATTGTCCATTATTATATGAAAAATAATAAAATTAAGTGAAGAAAACGTAACCTAAAACCAAACATATTAGAGAAATTATCTATTGAGTCTTTAAGTACATTTTGCATGTCATGTCTTTGGATTCTATGAGGAAGTGAGAGTACCTGGAGAAAACATGCAAACAGAAAAACGTGCAAACCACTGCACCAACGTGCCGCCCGTCCGATGTGCAGCAAAGCTGATCATACAGAAGGAATCGCCTATGGGCTATCGAAAGTGTTCTGATAGCTGGAATAGTGCAGCACCAACACTGACAGAGCTGAGTGAGGACTAATCAAGTATGACTGTGGCGTTATGAAGTGTCCACACTCGAGAAATGATCTATCAAGCAGACGGACTAGCTGTCATTGTAATGCGACAGCTGAAAGCCACGTATGGGAGATGTAATATATCCAACGAAAAGAAAAAAGAAAGAAAAACTCCTTCCGTCTGTCAGTGCATCTGCTGCAAGGGCAACTTCTGATAGATTCAGAAAGAGCGCAAACATTCATGATCCATTTTAGTCCTCATCTGATGAATGAGAAGACCAAACCAACTAAGTGCCCTGCAGCCCCAGCTCCACTCGGACCGGTATAAATAGAGCCTTGCACCACCTCCTCTCTAAAATCATTGTCCTTCCACTTTCTCCTTTTCTTCTCCTCCTCCTCCTCTTCCTCATCTTATTGGTCTCATCTCTTGCATCAGCCCCCATCTATCTCCTTGTCTGTTTTGGCATTTGGCAGACTGGAGATGTAATTGTATTTTGATTGATGTCTGGCGATCACGGCAGGTTATTCAATGTCATTTGTTTGATGAAAGTGGAGGAAAAGTGAGCGTCCTCCTGCTGCGTTTTTTGCTTTTGAGTGACAGATTTTGCTGAAAAAATACGTAGCTCAATTAAAATGTGACAACAAAAAGTAAAGTGCGTAGAGACAGAAAAGCAGAAAGGGCATTTGATTAAAGAAAAAGGTGGGTAGCAAAGTGAAATATATTAATTGGGTGTGAAATTATCAGCGTGAGGGATCTTTTCACCTCAATGGCATGATTTCCACACACCGTCTTTTTTTGCATCTCTTTATGCGTCGAGGCATGATTGAAATTTATCAAGGTGCTTGTTTGTGTAGAGGCCTCGTGGATCCAAAATTTGAAAGAGGAGTTGCTCTTTGAAGCCACACGGGACAGGAAGTGATGGGGAAGTTTTAGAGAGAGGCACTGTGAAAGATGCTTTGATGTGCCGAAATAGACCACATTAAAGACTGGCTGGCAAAGATGCACTTTCTGGCCCTAACGCAACCGTCGTCCTGTGTGACTGGACGGTGAGCTAGTTTGGATGAATGGGGAGCAGATGGCAGCAGATTGTCTTTATCCTAAGATGATCCTGGGATATGATTTTGGAAAATGTCGGCCTTCTGTGAATGAAAGAACAATACAATCCTATGAGCCAGAGCTTATGAGTACAACAGTTAATTGTTGTTATTTGGAAGGAATGAGGATATTTTTTTATTTCAGTTATGATGATCAATGTAAACTGTGTTTTCTGTTCTTATCATCTGTTCCCAGCTGAAAGACGTATCACATGATGAAGTATTAGAGCCACTTAATGGGGAAAGTCAAAAGTCATACATCTACAAGATTAAGGTCGTAATATTTAAAGAAAAAAGTCATACATTTGCTAGAATGAAGTCATGATATTACATAATCACACGTATCAGGACTTTGAAATGAGTATGCAAGAAAATGTCTGAAGAAAGAACCACAGACTTGTGTAAAAAATCATAATAAAAGGGATTTTATAATTTATCAAGAACCAATGAGTTTGCTTATCAAGACTTTGGATCTTTATTTCTTGTCATAAATGATTCTTAAAATCCTTTTTTTTGTAATATTCCTTCATTTACAAAATCTAAGGTTTTTGTCCCCTTTAAGTAGCCCTACATAGCTCTGGAAAATCTCTGCAAAATTAGGTCCAGACATTTTCCTTTCACACATGATAAAATGAGCAGGGGATTTTCAGGGTCAGACACATTCATCTCAACTGCAATATGTGTTTCAGGCGATGGGTCTCACCTGAGTAGAGCATGAGCCAAAAACTTTTTGAATCTCCTTCTCTTTCCAAGTTGACATCGTTGTCAGTGTCCTCTATGTGTATGTCACCGAATGTCAATTTCTAATGTTAGAAATGTCATCCGCATGCCCACTCACTCACCATGAATTTTCCTGCTCTATTCTCACACGGGTTGGAGCTCAGACTTCTACAGACATTTCACTCGGGGGCTGGCAGGAAAAGCTTCGGAAAAAAAAGAGCAATTAATTGGAACATTTGTATTCTCGTGTAAAGCACCTCTGGAAAAGTTCCTGTCGTCAGTGATTGTCTGAAAGCAGCTTGTAAAATTCTTAGTAGAAGATCTGTTCTGTGGACATAAATTCTTCCTGGGTGATGTTAATGTTTGCTGTAAATACCCTTGACTGAGGCTGTTTAGTAGCATCACTTGACAGGTTATAGGCTTAAGTGAATGAGCGTAATCCATCTTTCTCTTGCTGGCTTTGCTGTAAACAATAATGAATTTGTTTTCTGTGTAAAGCATCTGAAAAGAAACATTGTGTTATCTGCCCAGCACCAGATGGCACTCAGAAAACGACAACAACTATAGCTGTTGAAAATATAGAGGAGCATTTGGAAACCTTGAAGTCAGACTTTTCCCTCAGGAGTGAGCGGAGACAAAACAGATGTGAATGTTGCTCCTGAGTGTAAATAGGAGGCTGTTTGCTAACAGGTTGGCCACTTCAACTCAAGTTTGTAAAGTTAATGCAGCTTAAAAGTTGCGTTAATAGTTTTTTGCCCACATGGGAGCAGTGGAAACTCATTATTAAATTGGTAAGATGGACCTTGTACAGAACAGTTGTCTACACACAGACCAGACCCCATTCAGACCTGCTGCTTTCATTCTTCCTGACTGAGCCGAACTCAAGTGGACAACTTTGAGTACAGGCGGGATTAAGGACACATGGGCAGCTGTAGCTAAGGCGGTAGAGAAGATTGGCCAGTCAGCAGAAAGTTGATGGTGCAATCCCTGGATCCGGTCTTCAAGTGTCCTTGGGCAAAACAACTGAACCCAAGATTAGCCCTGAGAGCTGTGCCAACGATGTAAGAATGGCTTATGATAGAAAAAGCGCATATAGATGTACTGTATGAATGTGTGGATGAACTGTAAGACGCTTTGATTGGTCGATAAGACTGGAAAACCTCCATACAAATACAAATCATTTACATTTCAGATACGATCACAGATCACAATCAGGCTCCTTCATATAATGTGGACAACATTAGCGTAAATCAGTGCAGGGACAGCAAGAGACAGAATTCATGTGTCATGCTCTATCCAGGCTCTACCCATCACCTGAATCTTCCTGTTGTAAATGCGTCTGACTGAGAGGCAAACTCTTCATGCACATGAATGACTTTATATGCAAGCTAGGGTTAGGGTAATAACAGGTGTAATAGTACGAGAAGGGGAGACAGGTAAGACCCTCTGGTAAGATGAAGACTCGCTCTATCTCCTGAACCACAGCTCCCCGATTGCGGGACAGAAAACCCCCATAGAAACATTTGATTAGTTGCAATGTTTCCACCCCATTGCTGCCTCAGTAGTTCATGGTGTCGGTGAATCCACCGCCTCGTCCTGCTTCAGCTCTATCTGAGACGTGTCTCTCATCCCACATTTGAGGCAATGTCTTCCTTTAACCATCTGAATATCTCTTATTCACAAGGTCAACTACAAACCACGATAGTCCACTGTTTATCTCGAGATGAGGATGTGCGGCAGCTGCTCTGCTCCCATCAGCAGTAACCATAGCAACCAAGGCTAGAGCAGGGCCCTTCTTATTGATGCTAAGAGTAGGAAGATGTCCAAGGAAAGTATGCAGCGTCTGAATGAGTCAGGGACAGACAGATGGAGGCCGCTCCTTCTTTGTGAGGCTGCAGTCACGAGGAGGAGTTAGATAAGATGTTACGATGCGAGCCAGTGTACGTCGGGATATGATCTGCAGTTTCTGAGCTTGAGACGTGAGGATCAGTGGGTTAATACAAAGGGTTTAAGCAAGGTATCTTTAAGACCGTTTTAAGACCACAATGAATGGAGACACTAACACCTGTGTCAAGCACAACAGATATAAAGGAGTCCCAGAATATCTTCTACTTCCCCATTGTTGAAGATAAGGTGAAGTAGCGGAATAGAAAATAACCTTTGTGGACTATTCGTTATCACTTCCAAGTTGGTTTTGTTTGTTTAGTTTTATTACAGTTTTGAGGAAGAATTACAACACATGGAGACAAAACAAACTATTTCAAATTATGTTATTATGATCCAGACCTACCTAACACATAATATTTTGACCTAAGATTTTTTAATGTCATGGAGAAATAGGGCTACTCATAAACTCATCGTTTTATGTGGAAACATATAAAAGGTTTGGTATTTGGTTTCATAGTTTTTCTAGAAACAGTGAGATTTGTAATTCTATTTTAATATCCAGAATCCACCACTCCTTGCTGCTTATTTCCTTTTTTTTTTTTTATTATTCTCGCAATATTGTGACTTTTCTCATTAAATTAGAACTTTACTCTTGTAGTATTGCAATATTATTTTTGACCCTAATACTCAGATTTAAGACCTAAAATCCAGATGTTTAAAATACAGTCTTTCTAAGTAAACCTTGATTATCTGTCCTTTTCAGAGGACAGCTTCAGATTTGGGGAGGTATTACACCTGCTAACCTGTTATCACCTGTATCACCCATCACTTTACTCCTTGATGTTTCAAGCCAGTAATAGACACACTTCTTCTAACACATCTGTGTCTCCTGAGGGCTTTGAAGATTCCCATCACCACAGATAACTTGACTGACAGCTGATTCCAGTTTGACTTGACACTCAAAACATCCTACGTGTTGAAATGTGTTTGAATAAATGCAGAAACACTAGTTAGGGAAAAGTGCAGCCTCTCGAAACTACAATACACACAAGTGAAGATACTGAACTCTCCTTTCTTTCTTACTGGGGAGCGGAAAACAATCGTGTTTACCTGAGGAGATCAATGCGGCACGGTAGTTGTATCGATGGTTCCTGGTGCTGAAGCTGCAGAGCTGGATTATCACACGAGCTGCTGCTGCTGGTGAACTGAAGAAACTGGACATATCATATATCAGTAGCCTCCTTTTTCATCTGACTGTCCCTGAACCGTTAGAAGAAACAAAATAAGACATCTGGACATGTGAATCATTTTCTCCTCTACCGCTCTTCATCTTCTCTATCCCTCACTGACAGGAGTCAACCTTTGGTTTTACTTTTAGTCACTCTGACATATATATAATGTGCTGTTTGGGGACTGTGCCTCTTAATCTGATTTGGATTTACCTCTAACTGTTCTTGTGTCACATATGTTGTATTGATCAGTTGTACTTAATTATTTCTGTTTATTTATAATGTATTATAACGTGTGCTTGGCTGTTGTGAAACATGTGATTTATTATTACCTACTGTGGCTTTTGAATTTCTATTTTCCATTCCCACTGGGAATCATTTAAAGTGATCTCATTTGTTACACACTCCATGTAAAAAGGGTCTTAAGTTGTGTCTTGAAGTTTTTTTAAAATTTTATCTGAACAGCCTTATTTGCACCTCAGCTCTATGTTACTCGACAGCTGTCACTCTGTTCCCAGTTGTTGATTTGGTGCGTAGCTGTCTGCTTTGCAGCGAACAGACAAGGGCCCCGGGACAGTCCTTTTTTCTTTCTCTTTTTTGTTGTGCTGCTTATGAACCCTAAAGTGGGTCACTGATCAGTTTTAAAAGCTTAACTCTGTGTTAATGAGTGAGACTCCAATAGACAAAACAAAATATATTCAGTTTAAGTCATAGACTCAGAAGATTTGGTTTTCATGAAACAGCAAGACAAGGATGAAAGACAAGGATGAAAATAAACAGTTGACTTTGACAGAAAAGGAAAGAGAGTGGTAAAAGTTTCCTAACATTCTCCTCCATTCATGATCATGATAGAAATAGGACAGAGTCTGTGCATGCGTATTTTAAAATTGTGTCTTTAAGCTGCTGACAACAGAAGCGACGAGAGTGGATCATCAGGGGTTTCATGCTGAGTGGTTCTCTGACTGACGGTGATAATAAATAAAAAAAAACAGCAACGTCTGCCTGGAATACTGACAGGATATTGCTTAAAGTGGGAAAATAGAAGCTCAAAACAACCCGTCTTTGAATATCACTGTCGATATTGTTAGAAGCTGGAAGGATGAAGGTTATACAGGGGGTTATTTTCTCCTTGAAATGTTCAGAAAACACAAACCATCACAGGCCCACTATGGCAAAACAAACTTATCTAACAGTCACATTTCCACACCCACAGGAAGATTATAGTTTCTACAAATGCATAGTTTGAGGAAACCAGAACATTTGAAGGAAAACAAAATTCCACCAGAAAAATCTAATATTACCTAAACTAGCTTCATTTAGGCTACATACGGTATCTTTTTTGCTTGAAAATGCATATAACTGTTATACGGATGGTGTTAAAGTTGTGAAAAACCACATGAACTCATATTTCAATTATGTTTATTAATGCAGTGCCTAAACCTGCCTGTTTGGAATGGGCTGTTCGCTTGCCTGTGGTAATGCTGGTTGCTTTTGAAAGCTTTTGAAAACAAACTGCAGGACTCAGAACCCTGAAGCTGCACCACCGCTGCAGCACAAAGAGCTGTTCACCTGTTTATTCAAAGTACAGGGAAGCTTGAGTCAGTGCTCGGAACCCTGAACTGGAGAACCAATTGTGGTTGCCGTTGACCCAGCTGCTGCTGCTACAGAGCGCTGGTCACCTTATTATTCAAAGTTTATTAAGATTGAACGTATGACTGGTCCAAATTCACACCAACAGCTTCTTTCACCCTTAACAATACAAATGTCACGTGTGAAGCTGATGGCTCTTGAGATACATAAACCCAGACAGACAGACATTTGTAGAATCAATAGACGGAAAAATGAAATGCAGATTGCAGGTTTCATCCGAAGATTATCTCCCACAATGCAGTGAATCACTTCAGAGAGTATGAGACGTTCAAAAATACATTGTTGAGTACAGGATGTTTGGTGCTGTGTTCACTCTGGGTTTTCTAACTCGAGAGCTCTTATATCTTCATCACTTACAGTCTGAACCAGTTCTGTGCTTTGTTCATTTCAGACAGTTTGGTTTATTTCGTTTTTTTAGCCCACTCTGCCGGCTCGACTCGGTTGTGTACCAGATGAAAGCTAATATTTCCACCATAGTACATTTTTCACTTTCTTCTTACAGTTAATTATGTACCAGTGGTAATTTTCATGACTTTCTGACTGCACTTGGATCTTTTCTTGGTTTTTCAGCATATAATCAGTTCACGTCTCACAGCTCAAACCTCATGAGGGGAGACTGGAGAGAGTGCCTCAGGGGAAAACGACTCTGTTGAGGGATGACATTCGAGTATTATTTTGTCACTATCATGAATTAAATATTTTGCTTCAGCTGAGTTGCAAGTGCTCATTACACACTGCATATTTGAGATAAAAATTACTGCTGGCTATATGAAAGTTTAATTTGGTTCATCCAGCTAATTGCTGCATGATTGATCATATAATTACAGAGTATTTGTTCCCTTGCTGTTTTAGCCCTGGTTGTAAGTCCTTTACCGTGGTAATATGGAGTGTTTCACTGGCGTCAATCCGTGGAAACTGATCTTTGTCGGTTAGTACATAGCCTGTGTCTTACTTGATACTATTTCCTCTCCAGCTTTTAATTTCCCTATATTTATTCTGCTCCTTTGAGATTATGCAATGCTCCTCTTCAAACAGTGAATGCCTGACAAATACATGCTCAGTCTTAGAAAGTAGACGGATCTAGATCAGACTCATCAATTTTTAACTACTCCTCTCATTAGTAAATCATGAACATCACATCACGATTGTGCTGATATTGGACAGGACTGCAGCGGAAACAGTGTCGTAACCTGAAACAATGATAGGAACGATGCTCCAATTGTTTTATTCTCTAATAGAGTTCCAGAATAAGCAATTTGGGGGGACGCCAACCTCTAAATACAGTCCATGGTTTGTTACATCTCAGGCTACATCCATACTATTACATTATTGATTGAAAATGCATCAACTCTGCTATAGACACACCTGGCCTCCACATTACTCCAGAGTTTGAGAGCAGCTAAAATGGAGAAGTTTGGAAACACTGCTGAAGTTTGAAAACTGTTGAGAAACAGTGATGTAGACACTCATTACCTCTCGCTGATTGAGTCTTTTCAGTCATGACGTGGCGTTTGCTGATTTGTCAGGCTCTTATCACGAGACTCTTCCGGAAGAAAACACCTGGCATCAGCCCGGTGTGTCGGGGAACATTTCAATTACAAGATTTGTTGACCCTCTCTTGTCTTTGCTAACAGCTGCTGTGACGTTGAAATCTGAATTTTCCAATGATACAACTGCTAACATGCCAATGAGAACAGCTATTATTTAGGTAATTCCTGTTTAGGTCTTATGATATGTGTTTTCAGGTGTGTTAGTTTGGATGTGGAGTAAAACTGATATGGGACCAGAAGGCTCATATGGACAAAGTTTGTGTTTAGTTTGAAAACACCAATATGAGAGTCTTGCAACCCTTTCCCACCTTGAGAAAGTGTATTGATCATTATTTTTGTTGTGTTTAAAAGAATGACAGGCAATCTGCTGTGATCACATTAGAAAAGGAAGAGACTGAAGATATTGTTTGCTCGAGGCTCAAACTTCTGTTGTTGTTGCACAGTAACATCCCTGCGTCAGTGTTGCAGCATCATCATGATCAGTGACTGCAGTGGTCCAGATACAAAACAATCTGTGTACCGCTACAAGTAGTTCAGCAGGAACTTTTATTGGACACATTAATCCCCTCTGACGTCCTGCAGACATATTTTCCTCAGCAAGTGTTTTCATGAGAGAGTGATTAGGAGGAAGCTGTGTGTATCTTTTCTCCCTCCACAGCAGGAGGTGTCGTCACTCTGACTGACGAAGGCAGAAATGCTGAGCAACTGCCCAGATGAGGAATTAAGTGGATTATAAAACAGATCATATGGCTGCAGCATGATGGGAAAATATTGAGGCTGAGTGTAAAGACAGGAGAGGGAGAACAACAACACACAAACACACACACACACACGCACACGCACGCACGCACACACACACACGCACACACACACACACACACACACACATGCTCCATGAACAATACTGTATAATACTGTCCGCTAATTGCTGTCACGTTCCCTAGCTACTGTAGCTATGGCAACTCATCTTGATCGTTATAAAGGAGCTTTACAAAGGATCCGTTTTATAAAGGAACAATTTCAGGGAACAGACTGTATGAGCTACACACATGCACACACAAACGCACACGCAAACTAACACTGTAATTGTCCTCATCTTTTGTTGGCCTCTTCAGGACCTTTTCCAGGTCCTAATGAGGAATCAGGTTTTGGTTAGGCTGTCCACAGTGAATGAAAGTCAATGCTAAATGCTAGGCATAGCTGCAAAAAACTGTGTGTGTTTGTGCTCTGGCAGATGTCGATGTATTCTCTTCTGCTGCTTCATGCATCACCATCAAAATACTGAAAGATCTTTTGCCTTTAGAAAAAAGTCTGATTTGTTCTTGTGGCTTGATTCACCACTTTCAGCTTCTACTTTTTTCAATTTGTTTTTCAATAATGTGTGACTGTGGACTTGATGAAACCTAAGAGGTAGAGCCGGTCGTTCTATAACCAGTAGGTCGACGGTTTGATCTCAGGCTCCACCATTCCGAGTGCCAAAATGTCCTTGGGCAAGATACGGCACCCTAAATTGCCCCTGACGGCTGTGTCGGCAGTGTGTGAGAGACAGGAAGAGCTGCACATAGATGTGTGAATGTGTGTGTGAATGTGTGAATGGTAAAACAACTGTGAAGCACTTTGAGTCGTCATCAAGATTAGAAAAGTGATAAATAAATACAGAGCGTTTACCATTTCTTCATGTTTCTATGGAGTTGTCATGTGCAGTTGTGTGAGCACTGTCTGTGTATTAAGCAGAACAATGTGGTCATTAAAGTGAGCCCTGCTGTATGATCACCTAACGCTCAAATGAGTCACCTATAAACAGTAAGTGATTGATAAAGCGGTGAAATGGAGCCATCGGTTGAATGCTGCTGTGAAAGTCAATTTAACGCTCGTGCTCCATCTGTGCTGGAGGTTTACAGCAGCTTGTTGAATCTAGCCTGTAAAGAGCAAACCCTCTTTATTAAAATAACAGCTCTTAAAGTCCTAAATTGAGAAAACAACTAATTCGAAAACCTCTACTGAACCACAGCATTTAATATGGTGTTTAAAGAGATCTGGAAAGGACAAAGAGAGGTGATCCACACTCTGAATTATTCACCTTGACCTTCACTGTTGTCTCCTGCACTCGTACCAACCGGGGTTAAATGTGGACTTGCTGCCCATTCAGCCACGAGAGCATCGTTGAGCTGCAGCCGCTGAAAATGTTCCGGCTCACAGTCAGAGCTAGAGAGAGATGGGGTTTTTTCTGCCGGTGTGCATCGACCAATAACTAAAACGCTGCATGTGCATGAACAGAGACCATGTTGTGTTATGATGGTGAGTTATAGAAGGAGGCTGCTTTGAATGTTTTACTAGAAGGATTACATCCTGCTCCATCATGGTCAGGCTGAAAACAAGTGCTTGTAAAGATTGTAGTGCGTCTTTGTGTTTTTTCTTCAGTGCTGCATCTTTTCTAATAATACTCCCTGTTCATCATCACATCCATATAATAAGGTGGAGTTTAACTATTAAATCTTCAGGCTGCAAGACTCAACTTTTCTCCTGGATGAAGTTATATAACAATGTTGATAGGCAGTTGAGAAAATTGTCTTTTACTGTCTATAGCTCTGACCTTTTGCTATACCAGTCCCCTCATAAAAAAAAAAAACAGACAAGTTGACGTGAAACTGGAAGAAAACAATCATCTTAGGATGGAAGACACGGATGAAGATGTCAATCTGGAAAGATTTTTTTCTTTGTTTGTGACAGAAAAACTCTGGAAAGTGTCAAGACCCAATTTTTCTGGAGTTTGTGTCTAAAACAGTATAAGAAGTAAAGCAGCCTCAAAATGTTTAGGCTTCCTCTCCGAGATGCTTATAAGAGGTTTTTCTCATTAGTTAATAACTCTGGAGACCAACCAAATGATCTTTAATGCTATTAACACAGACTTCAGCATGACAGTGGCAAAAATAATTATATACATGTATATGTAAAATTCTGGTAATCTTGTTTTTATGAGTTCAAAATTTCCCTGAAAAGAAATGTTTATGAAACGCTGAATTCATTGATGGAAACTTAACTCTCCATACATGTTGATTTGTTTGCGTCCCAATATATCAATTTCAATTTTAAATCTTAATCCTGCATGCTGTGCACTGACTGCAAATCAAATCATATTTTTACAGGAACTGATTGGAAGTAGATCAGCTGAACAGTTTTTCCAAATCCAAATTTAATATTTCAATTTTCTAAACAATTTTCTTGATGTTTCCAAAATGAAAATTCTTGAATATTTGACAAACCATTTGAAGACACTAACATCATTCCAGTTTTTTGGTAGAACTTTATTTTAAGTAGAAATAAATGTCTACTACCAACTTTAATTCAAACATTTTTATCAAACAAAATTAACTCTGCAGTCTATTGACACTGCAGCACATCAAGTCTGTTGGCGGCTTCATCGGAGTGTGAACGTTTCCTTTTTCTGTGGAGGTGTCGGTGAAATCCTTTACAGAAATGTGACACTGCATCACTATCACACCTCTGTTGGTTGTCGGAGGATGTCAGGTTTGTCGGGAGCTGATCGACAGCCTCCTCCAGGCATTTTAGAGGCAGCAGAACTCAACAAAACACTTTTTAAATATGAAGAAAGACATTTCAATCTCACCAGACTGTGTTTGTCTTCATTTTACATTATTGATGTGTTGCCTGTGCAGAGAATGAGATGTAACATTTTGGTTGCGTGTTTAGATTACGCTGCTAAATTCAATTATCCATTTGCTGAGTTTCATATTTAAGTGATGATGTTCCAAACAGGTAAAGGTTACATTCTGCTCACTTTCCACCTTTTCTTCTTTTTCTTTCAGTCCTTTACTGATTTTAAGCTTTATACCGATGCTTGTCTGTTTCACTCACTGAGCACAAATTTGTTTGTGTGTGTGTGTGTGTGGCTTGTTTGCAGAAAAAGACACATCCATCTCCTCTACCAGGTTAAACCGATGATGCCAATACTTTAGGAAGCTGCTAGTTGCCTGCGTCTGCCTTTATCGATCTGCCCTCCTCGGTGCAGCCGTCCCAAATTAGCAAATAGGTCACAGGCACTTGTGAAGCAATTAATTTAGCCTCAGGGCATCTGAGTTTGTTGGCCAGTGCAGGAGCATAGATAAAGCGACTAATGTGGGTTATTATCAGCTGCTTAGAGGAAATTGATTGTCAGAGTTCACGACATGCGAGCGGTTCAGTGCTGAACGATGACGAGCACAGTGACACAGGGATATTGGTACAATACATGATTCCTCACATCAACAAGCACCCTAACAATCATAGTAATACCAGTGAGATAGTTTTAACATACTGTATCAACATGAGTGTTGAAAGTGTAGGTTATCCTAACAGGTTGAACTACTGAGGGAAGTGTCAGCCAATCAGGCTCCACCTTCTACTGGGGCAAATAAGTAATAATACGTTTTTAATAAATAAATTATCCAAAGCTCATATAATTGAGTTAAGAGTACCTACAACAGTTTCAGCTGTTTACAAACTATTTCATAAAAAGTAAATTAAATATCATTAAAATGTTGAAGGTGACATCCTCAAATCACCTAAATGTTTCCAACCTACACCAAATTCAGAGAAAAGCAGAAACCGGTACTGGGGACATGTATGTTTAGCGTTTTACTTCTACAGTACATAATTACTAAATATGATTATAGTTAATTAATTTACTAAAACAATTGTTTCTGTACAACCAGCGGCCAGTCATATGGACATTTGGCCGTAGACTGTAGGCCTGTGTAAAGATGGGCGAGCTGTCTCAACATGCAGATGCAGATGCTACTTCTTGTGCATTTGACGTCGTTCAAAGCCAGAGTCTGTGCAGTAGTGATCGTGGAGCGAAGCCGTGGTATCAAGGTCGTGCTGAGTCACGTGCTTGACTAATTATGACTCAGCGTTTCATAGCATCAAAAAATAATTAAAACCAAACTTACTGGAAAAATGGACACATTGTATATCCAGGCAGGGTTATAAGATTTACTGCCGCCAGCCAACAGGAGGCAGTCAAGATTATTTGGTTCTACTTTTGTGGGCCGTCATGTCTTCCATCTTAATATGCAGTGTATGATACTCCTATACAATCAAACACAACTTGATACAACCATAAATTCTACAAAGATAACATTTTGATCTAACCGATAACCTGACCATGTGTTTAATGAAGAGGTTGAAGTTGACAGTGTTGTGGAACTGGACCACAACATATTGTGTTTTGTCTTTACAAACATCAAGGGAAACACATTCTAATACAACCTAATCCAGTTCAGCAGCACTAACAATAACTTACCAACAATCATCTTGTTGAATCTTTAACACACATGACCACTGAACGCTTCCTAAAGGTAGAAGTTGTGGCCATAATAAAATGATTGTATTGATTGTTATCAGGATAAAGTTACTGTGACCCAGATTTCTGCTCATATTCTGAGCCTTGTTAAAAGTCCTGTTGTGTTCCTCTTTGCTCTGAGTTAGAGCACATTGTGTGCAGCCTGCACGGAGCCTGTTAGGACGGAAGAGAAATCAGCAGTGACAGATGAAAAAGGTCACGAGCTGGACTCTGATGCTTCCTCTAACCCAGACGAGCCAACGTTGCTGTTCTGCAAAGGTTGATAAAGTCAAACCTCGGTGCAGTTTGACTGGAGATAAGCTCAGCAGACTGTTTAAGAACCGAGGAGTGGGCCTATCGGGGCCGTTCTGATCACAGTGCTTCAGAGCAGAGCCGGGGAAAGAGTTTGATAAAGAGCGTAGCGAGTAAAAACCTGAGCGAGATAAACACTAATGAGCTGTGACTTGGTCGTGGAGCGAACGGACTGTTAATGATGCTCTGTTGTTCTGCTCCTCACTATTTCTCTCTCACACGCACACATCTGTATGCACTGAGGGATTTATACCAGCATCATCGCCATCCCTCTGTTCAGCCTCTCTCCAGCCTGGGTTTTTGTTTTTCCTCCTTCTATTAAAACTGTGGTTTGCACATATTTAAATTGGACAGCTGGAGCCGAAGATACCTGAGGATGTTTCAGTGAATTTTCACATAAATAAGACGCAGCAGGATTATAAAAATTCTTAAGCCTAAAACGCCTCAGAGAGCCATGCAAAAAACAACACCGTGTCAGGCAGCTCTAACCTTGGCAGGCTCTGCTTTGTCCTCTTTTACTTTCGACATCCACACTGACACGTTTTCCTCCAAATATGATCAATTATTGATGGGTCAAACCAGCATGAAGGAGAACGTCAGGGTACATCTTTCTCACGGCTGCATGACAGCAAGAACCGTGTTTGCGGATGAAATGCAACTTTGCTCATGTGCACGCATACAGTTTGTATACTCATACTATATGTGTGTGAGAGAGGGAGAAATGCACTCCTGCAACAAGAGATTAGGAAAACAGAGGGAAGATGTTATAAAAGGAAGGAGCAGAGCACAGGGTGGGAAGATGAGTCACAGATCAATAATAGAAGTGAGAGAAAATTATCAGTTTGGACTTCTCACACACAAAGCCACACAAAACCAAATTCAAGGAAAATGGTTGTCTTTGGTTGGTTGTCTCCGTCGGGGAATTGATTATGCGGGTCTTTCTACTCTGGATCTCCTCTGAAAATATTTTTTGGAGCAATACTGGTTTTTATATCATCAGCACAAGATGTCTGTGTTAGCACCTGGGATATTTTGGCTTCATTTCTGGATAGTGGGAGGAAGTGGAGAGGTGTCGTCTGTTTACTGTTTTTAGATTTACCAGTCTCTGGTGTTACTTTGGAATCATATTGATCAGCCAATTGAGCCGATGACTTGGAGACTACAGCCGTGATCCCAGCTCTCTACTCTGGGTTTTTATTGGTGCAAAACTGGAGATACTTTAACAAAAATGGATTTGAGATGACAGCAGTGCAGACAGGAGGACTGCGAAAAATGCTGTTAGATAATAATGCTTTTGTTCAGTCTTCCTCTCTAACACTTCCTGTTTTTGTTGATTTTCTTTTTTTTACCAGTTTTTCACAGATCCTTGTACCAGCAGTCCCTGTCTCCATGGAAACTGCAGCCGGAGCGACAGTGGGGAGGAGGGGGAGCCGGCCTACACTTGTGAGTGCAGCGAGGGCTACGAGGGGGAGAGGTGTGATCAAATCCTATTGGACCTGCCGGCCGCTGACTGGGACCCTGCTACCCCCTCCGCTCCTGAGCTCGCTACCCCTGTCGCCTCCACCACCGCAGCTGCCACTCAGCCGCCAGAGCCAACCACCATCCCGTCCACCATCATGCCAGCACCTCCCACCCTGCAACCATGGCAACCCAAACCTGGGCAGAGGCTGCTGGTGGTGCCGTGGGAGGCAGACAGGGTGAGATAACTTCATCACTAAATTGAAGCTTCTGTGGGTTTATCTTGAACATTTCCAAAGAAATGATACGTGGTCCGTGTTTGTTTGTCTGCTCCAGGTGACGGAGAGTCTGCACTGTGTGAGTCCTGAGCTGTGTGAGCTGACATCAGGAACTTTGACTGTATCTCTGGAGGTGCCTGAAGAAACGGCTGTAAAGTAAGAGCGCCCTTTAGTATCTTTAATAATTGACTGGCATCCCCTCAAAGCAGGACTGGATTAATCAGGTTTGGGTTCCTGGGCTAAATGTATCTTTAGGCCCCCATTGTTGGTTTCTCCCACTATCTTTAACTTGTACAGGATCCTGTAGCACAGTGTAACTTCCCATTAGGTGCAGAGTACATGGCAGACTACATATGACAGTTTCATTATATTTTGCCCAGGGATCCGGAATTAAAATAAAACTATGCAACTTTTTTACCTTAAAATAGCATCTTCAAATATAGTTTCCAATCCCACTCCTCACTCTGAATGCCTTTTCTTGTTTTATGTAACTTTGGTGAGCTGGTTTATGTCCAGTATTCAGAGTTTTTGTGTATTTGATTCAGGAAACGTGGGATCATGGGTAATATCCACCCTTCAGTTGTGTTTCAGTTCAGTGAGTGGGGTTACGCAGTCAGAGCTCAACAGATTGATGGGTGTTGCTTGTTGATTGCTGAAACTCCAGCAGTTCTCTCTCTGTTGTGTGTATTGCAAGTTCCAGGAGCATGTAAACATCGGTGTGCAGCTATCGCAAGTTCCCGCTGATCTTGTCTCGCACCCCTCGAGCTAGAGCTTTTGTGGTGTGTGCTTGCGAACGTGAACACGGCTCCAGGCTAGGTATAACAGTGGACAAAAACATGGTGTAAATGATGCTGTCTCAAGTTGAGTTTGAATGTCGGGGCTTACGGACATGACACGACAGGAGCAGGATGGAGGCATTTTCTGTTTTTATCTGTTGTTATTTTACGTTTGACGAAGTGGTCGCCAATTACTTCAATTGTATTGGATTTGGCTTCAACACTGTTTACCCCTGAAACTCCAAAAGTGTTTTGTGAACTCAAACACTTCACAAGTGCAACAAATTGCAAAATATACATTTATTTTCCCCATTTTATCATTTTACCATTTTACCAGGGGTTCTGGATTCCTTGTGTTATTCTTAGAACAGCACCATCTAACTCCAACCTGCACACAGGTGTAGTCACTCTGAACACGACATTTAAAGGAACAGTTTGCAGGGTTAAGTAGCATCTAGATCTGTGGTTGCAGATTGCAACAAAATATTTAAGCCCCTCTCTAGAGCCGGTGTTTGGTGGATCCTTTCTGGGCAACTGTAGAAACATAGTGGAGCAAAATGGTGGGCTCCATGGAAGAGGGTTCATCCAGAGCGAAGGAAAACATAACAATTTTGAGGTGATTATGAAAACATAATGATTCCATTTCTATATTATTTATCATACTCGATTTCTGGAGCAGTTAATTAAAGGTTTAGTTAATAAATAAAATCTAAACCTGTTTCACATCTTCAATAATTACAGCTTGTACAATTCAATATGAAAAATAAGGACATAATCTATGAATCTAACCTGAAAACTCACAGAAACTGGCCCTTTTCAGATCCAGACAGAATCTCTGTTCCCAACAGGAATAATAACAACATATATTTGTGCAAAAAACTTTCTGCAAAATCAACACTAAGAAAAAGACGTAAAATAGAATCTTCTTTGCGCAGCATTTTATCCACATACTTATAATACTGCAACTCGTGTTGACAACATAGCACAGCTTGTATTTTTTGTAACTAATGACCTTCCCTGAGAATCTCCTAACCCACTCCTGGCACAAAAGATGCTGTATTACACCACTCCAGGTGTAGTGCGTCTTTTCAGACCACGTTTGCTCATAAACAATATTACAGTGGTTCGATAAATCAGGGTCAATGAATTATGCAGAAGCTTTGGTCAGTGTGAATTTTTGGATGCCCATGATGTTGCCCCTCGTTATAGACGGTTCACACAACTCAGGGCCCAGATCAAGATCGCAGACTGGGAGCTACAAGCTGAAAGTTAATCAACTGCTGCTGCTTTGTTTTCATTCTGTATAATTATACACGACACCTGAGTGCACACACAGGGACACAGGCAGTGATGGACGCTCACATACAAACACACGCATGCTTCTTGGAAATGAAGCAGGGATCCAAAAGTGACATTGATTTAGAGATGCAGATAATAATGAAATACAGTTCCTGTGTTCCTGTGAGAGTGGTTGTCATGCTGCTGCTGATGCTCTGTGTGCAAAGAATAACTCATACAAGCAGAATTTTAGGGAAGAATATTAACACGATGAAAAATAGGATCTAAATCAAGTTCAAGGAAAATGGTTTCAGCCCCCAAAGCTCCCAGCTCAGGGGGGTTGAACTTTAAGAAAGTACAGTGCTGAGGAATCTGATTGGTTAAGTACTCCAGTGCTTTATTTTCACCAATCAGTGTCTGTAATAGCTGGTTAATTCTGTTTTCTTATTTGGATGTTTTAAAGGGGAGATTTGAATATCCTCCTTGTTAACTCTAATCTAAAGAGCGTGATCTAGTTTTTTCTAATATAATTTATAGAGTGTGGATACCCAACCCAACCTCAGGGCTCTGAGAAAAAATCCAAAATGATATTTGGATTTTTGTCAGGTCTTGTTGGCTGGGCAAGCCTACTTGACTTTTTGCATAGCATGTGCCTTTGATTGGGGAAAACGTTAGTAGTCGGGTTCGGACACATAGAACAAAATTTCTTTAAGGTTCAGATCAGGCTCATTTAGTTTCGCTCAGGCAGAAATTGTGTCCCAAGATGCAATTTAATGCACCACTGTATTCTGCAACCAACATTATGCAGGAACAGTTTAGCTCCTTCAAAAAAGTTTTTTAAAAGTTAAAGTTATAATTATTTTGCTTCATAATAACTGACTGGCCACTATTTCAATTTTTAAAATGAGATAGAAAATACCCATAAAATAAAATAAAATAATTCTTTCGACAAATCTAGGTCATCATTTTACAGAACCATCCAAAAACCAAATGGCTCATTTAAAATTGAAGTACTTCCCCAGATATCTGAGCTGCTCTTGTCATCCCTCTGGCTCCAGACACACTGCAAACCAAAATCTTATTTCAGCTGTGAGCAGTCATTTCTGTCCCAGCTCATAGATTCAGCTTCAGGCTCAGCTTCCTCCTCACCTCAACATTTTAGGACAGTCGCCGTGTCGATCTGTTAACAACGACCTTAAATATATCCTCCTGTATCCTGAACTGAACTGTGCCTCAGAGGCTTTTTCTGTCCTCAAGAAGACACAATGTCAAGTTTCTTTTATTCAGCTTAGGTTGACAGCCAGAGAATGTTGAGTATGTTGCTCCTTGCGAGATGTGTGATTCTCTTGTGTAATAAACACATTTAAGAGTTTAACACATCATCCAGCAGCTATTTTAAACCTTCACTTTCTCTGCAAAGTACTTTCAGCTGCTTCCCACTGCAGAGAGATTGATAATTGCTGTTATTTATTCAAGCAGACAATAGAACACAAAATACACAGAAAGAGCGAAGGGCTGAGAGGATAATTGCTGGTTTTCCATTTGTTTTTGTTCAAATGAAAAGTGTTATTTCAGATGTAGGAGTGAGGTTAGAGAAGTGTTTCAAAACATATAAACGGTGAGGAGCCTCATTGAAGTTGTTCAGCCTCCTTCTTACTGCCCTGCCTTCCACACTCTCTCAGCCCTATATGGTCGCTCTCTTACGAGGACTCAGTGTGGTACCTCAGCTGGACTCTGGTGTTTGTTTGACCGGCAGCTGCTGGAGCTGAGCATCTCTGGCAGGAAACATTGTCTGTGTTGTTCTTCTCTCTCTGCCCAAGAAAACAGTCTCATTAGGGGATTGTGGGAATGTTGACCTTCAGACGGTTTGTCCTCCTAGTGGTTGTTATCTGTGTATAGCTGTGTTGATGTCACTCATGTATTCTTAGATTTTAATCCTTGTTGTGGCCAGAAAACTATTCAGTTGTGTTGATTAACTATAATTAAACCTCAGCAGTTTAACTTTAGCATAAGATGTTTTCTGCACTAACATGTGCCCAGAAATATTAAAGGTATTAACCTCAACCATCCTTTTGACAACCAGAGAACAGCTGCTCTCACATAAAAGGGTGTATCCTCTGGGGAGCTTGAGTGTGCTCACTAAATATAATGGAAATCCAACAAGAGTTTTTTAATGGATGACAGGAGACTATTGTGTCATCTGGATCTGTTAATTGGCATAAAGTGTTTTTTATATTTCTATCCATGAACCTTCCAACACATTCAGAAATGAGTATGATTCAAGAATGTTGTAGAAATGATGTTTAAATAACATTTTGTGAAACCTGCTTCTTCTTCAGTTTTTCTGCTCCATTTTGGTCTTTCTCCCTGATTTGACCAAATGTCTGTGGTCCTGATGAATGATTGTCCCTCACCCCCAACCATACCGGTGTTATGTGTAGATTACACAGTGAATCCACAGGAGGAAACTTCATCCCCACTGAGACACACCACTGGCAGACATTACTCATAAGACCTAAACATGATGCCTGGGTGGATCAACAAACAGAAAACTGTCCCTTAACCAACAGCTCTGGGGTCAGACATGGGACAGACACTGTCCATCGATGAACAACCTTCAAAATGAATATGTTAAGACTCAGAAGAGTCATTTATCTTGCTGAAACAGATTTTGTTTACACTTTAATCCTTTTTAAAATGCCCAGATAAGTGCTCACTGGCTGTACCACATTATGTAGATTGTATTTCTAATATTCAACATATTTCTTGCCCCATCCATTATTTATACTGTGAATATTCAAAAGTTCCAGTATAAATGCAGGAAAAGAGACTTGTGACCAGTGAAAACCATTAAGCAGTCGGCACTGAACTCAAGAAATATAAACCAAAGCTGCCATCATCAGATTCTCTTTCTGATACTCAATCCCATTTAACTCCTCGTCCTCGTCCTCCACCCTCCCATCTCTTTCATTTCTCTCCAACCAGGGTGGTGGTGGATGCCAACGGAGCTCCAGAGCTTTGGCGATTGAACGAAGATGGTTTCCTTCGTTCGTCCATTTCCAACGGCACTGCAGTGTGGTTCCTGCAGGCCCCTGATGGACTGGTGGTGCCAGACAACTCGCTGCCCCTGGGACAGAACTACTTCCTCAGTAAGACTCTCCTGAATTATACCCTCACTGACTCCTTTCTGATACAGAGCGGTGCCTCATTGTTCACCAAAATGCATGAAGTGTCTGAAGAACTTTTATAGGCCCTTTATTTTATACTGTCACACTGCAGGGTTTTATTTGACAGTTTGATATTCATAAAAAAGATACGTTTGTGGTTTTAACCACCTCAATATAGTTTTACGTCTTCATTCCACAGGCTTTTCTCCGTCAGTCAATCAAACGAGAGCCTCTCTTCTGATTGGCAGACTGTTTTCTTAGTGACGCACGTCCAGGCCAAACGTAGGTGATGGATTGTAGCTTTATTGTAGCTTGATCAAACTCAGTGGTAAAAGCTGCAGCCCAGGTAAAGCCTGCGGAAATAAAACCATCAACCACATTATTTTCAGAGCTCCATCACCATCATCCATTTACTGTGAGTTTGCAGCCATACACACAAACATCCACAGTAGTGTTTGGATTTCAGTTCAAACCCTAAACATTCTGATACAAGAAACAATGAAATCAAGTTAGTAGAATAATAATGTTGTAAAGATAATAAGCTAAATGAAAAACAGTCATTAATATTTGTTATTTAAAATGTTTTTGTTGTGATCTCAGCCTGTAAATATGCTATATAAATAGATTGACTTGACTTGACATGACTTATAGACACCAAATAAAAATATAATATAATATATATAAACAATCAGAGAAGCCAAGTCCTGCGAGGTTGGGTGGAGGATCAGTGATAGGGGCAGAGCTGAGATGACATCACAAAGTAACAGAATTCCTAATGGTTCGTTTTGAGGAAGATTTTCTAAATATATGTTTAATTTTCTCGGATTAAGGATTTAGTTTTTTGTGTTGGCATCATCATGAATGAAAGACCAAGCAATAAATGAAAGTACTAAAAACACTAAGGAGTTAATGAAAAATGTGTTAGTTAAACATAAATCTATAATGGACTGAAAGTAAACAATAAAAACATACTTAGATAAAAAATATTGGAAAGTCGGTCAGAAACTAGAATTAATATTTCATCAAATGAGTCATTATCCACATTTAAACCAGATGAAATTCACAGAGACAAAAAAATGTGTCATTTAAATTTTCTACTTTTATTATCTCTGGTTGTATTTTTTATTTTGTGTGATAGTTATCCAACAAGCGCAGAGAGAAGATGAAGAGAAAACATCCGGAAACTTCTCCAAATAGCTCATTTATAACTAAGCCAAAAACATCCGAGGGTGAATGAATTTAAATACATTTTATCTATAGCGTTTATTCCTGACAAGTCATTGGGGAGAATCACATAATATTTGCATATATGAGTCAGAATATTATATATGCACATTGAAAAAAAAAGATATTTATGCAATTTACCATCTGTATTTTAATACAGAGCTTCACACACAGATTTAGTGAGAGTACTCACATGTGTGGTGAAAACAAATGTGTGAGCTGCAGTGAGCGCTGGAGGGTGGTGAGTGTAGTCTCACTCTTTGACTGAAGGGCTGGCTGACCCCTGTGTGGGCTCGACATACCTGATGCTGTTTCACTGCCTGTCTGCTGACCTTGACATGTCTGTTGCAACGCCGCTTTCGCTTCACCAGGGAGAGACAGCAGAGATGACATTGGGGAGTTAAGTCAGAGGGGAGGGAGGATAAGGGAGGGTGGGGGAGAGGAAGAGTCAGATAAGAAGAGAGAGAAGGGAAAGAAGAGATGGCAAGACGGACAGGGATTAGAGAAAAGGACAGAGAATGCAGAAGGAGGGAAGAACGAAGGTCAAACTGCAGGAGAGGGGAGACACACTCTCTCTGCTGCTGCAGTCAGGCTGGATAATAACTGAGAAATGATTCAAAACCACAAACTCTCATGTTCACTCAATTTCAATTATGTGGCGTGCAGACCTGAGGGCGTGTGACCTTGCGTACGTGAGCGCAAGCTGTGAAAATCTGTGCAAAGCGTCAGTGAAGAGGGAGGAGCACTGCAGTGACATTGCATTTCCTTCTCCACACGTGTCTGAGTGTCGGCGACGCTCTTTTATGATTCAAAGGTGCAGTGACTCTGCAGGTGCAAATTCGACGTCATTGGTCTGACGATCGTTCGGTCAGAGGTGACAGAGGAGCACAAGCTGTTTGATCAGCTCTCTGATTGGCTGAGGAGCTGACATCATCAGCGCCTCATCACTGACTCACAGCTCATTGGCTTCAAGCTCTCAAAAAATGGCAGTTAATATTCATGATGAGGGTATTTTTATCCAAGTTCCTGTGTGGCTGTCAGCTTTGATTGAAGATGTAAGATGTTGTGGACTTAAAGACCCAGAGAGTCAAGTCAGAGAGACACACACTCTATTTCCGTCGCAATAAACAGCTTCAGAACTCTTTTAGTGTCTTCGTTTTGAAGCACAGTGTTTTTTTCAGGCGAGGAGTCTTGTAAAATCTGCTCTAAAACACCTGCTTAGGCTGAGATTCTCCAGTCCAGCCAGCTTTAAAGGCTGCTGGCTAAATGCTACAGATGTATAATATATAGATGGGCAACATTCTTGATTGCCACTTGATGGTTGGCTGCAGTTTAGGTTATCAATCCCACCTCCTCCATATTAGTGGATGGTGCATGGACCAAACAAAAGTCAATTACATGGTAAATCATGTTCTCTGAGATTGTTTCTTTAATTGTAGGTAGTTCTTATTGAGCTGATGTCTGTTCAAGTGCAAAATTTCCCTGTAAGTTTAAATTTTTTCCTGTATGTTTTTTGTATGTAAATATATACGTAATACAAAAAACACCGTTAATGAGACCCCCCCATTCTTCTGTGGTAGGTGTGATGCGTGTGGGCGCCCCTACAGCCCCGGAGGTCACCCTGCGTCTCAACCTGACGGTGAAGGCCAGCAGCTGTGTGGAGCCCGGCAGCAGCTTCAGTGACCCTCAGTGCTCAGGGAAAGGCAAATGTATCACGCAGCCCTCTGAGGTGAGAAGTCCAGGAAATAAAACTTTTCTTCTCATCAAGAAAACATTTGAATTTTAATGTGAATGAGGCTGAGAGAGACACTGGAGAAAAACCCTGTGGTGTGTTTTTATACTACTAACAGTGCCCACAGGCTCATTTCATACAGGTTTGTTTGTTGAGGTCACACATCCATATAGAAACTGATGCATCTGCACATATTCAGTGAGTAAAATTATAATCATGATTCTTCTTGCTGTTTGTAGACGCATGGTCTCAGCAACCACACACCGTGTCACAATTGCACAACTGCAAAATAAGCACAACACATTTTCCATATTATTCAAACTCAACATTATAGCTGAAGCTGCATCATCACGTCCAGCATCATTATTCACAAACGTAGAGTAGAAAAAAAACTCAGTTTAACCTAACATCAGAGATCAGGTGCCAGGAAGAAAACAGACGAACAACAACCACAACACAACAGCAGACCAACTCAATGGAATGCCACAAAATACAGCATTGCATATTATTAGATATTTTACTCACATCGTGGGAGTTTTAATCATATTTGGGTGGTGATGCTCAATAACACGAGTTTGTTCCTGAATTATTTTACTTGACATTTTGCAGAGCACTTTCTACTGTGAGTGTGAAGACGGCTACACTGGAATCTTCTGTGAGGAGTTTGATGCCTGCCTCCACCGGCCTTGTCACAACAACGGCACCTGCACTGACGTGAGACAGGGAGGGGAAGGACGCAACTTCACATGCAGCTGCACTTCAGGTGTGTGTGTCTGTCCATGTGTACTTTGTACCAGTTTGTAAGTGTTGAGATCTACAGTTACACATGTTTTGAAGCCTAATGAAGATTCTCAGCCTGACTGTGGGATCTCTGATGGTTTGATGAGAGCTGTGCAGAAACAGCTCTAATTTCTAAATAAGTACAAAAGAGCAGAGAGTGTATGAAACCTTTGGTCTTGTCAGATTTATTTTAGCAGGTGGACTTGAAGCGAGAGCCTCTGATATGAATGTAAACGTCAGAGGAGGCCACTGACGGCCCATCACTGCCCTTTAGAGAATTGTGCTAACAAGCGCTGTGTGAGCAGCAAATGAGAAAAAAATAGAAATGTGGAACAATCAGTGCATTTTGTTTCTGTATTTCATTATTAAGATCCATATTAGTTGCTACCATGGTGGCTTCTACTGTTTCTGGGATATATACTGTATATATATATATATATATATATATATATATATATATATATAGGGTTAGGGTTAGTCATTTAGTTACATGTTTAAGATAAAAAACTGTACTGTATACCTGTAAACTAACCCAAAGCATTAGCTGAAACAACTGAAGTATGTTGAGACGTGAGTGTGTTGCTCAGGTTATGAAGGCGAGCGCTGCCAGTTGCTGGTCGACCACTGCCTCTCTCATCCCTGCAAAAATGGAGCTACTTGTTTCAGCAGCCTGGCGGGGCCCAGGTGCTACTGTCCCGAAGGTAGGAGCCCCATTACAGCTTGTTTATGTGTGTTTGTGTGTGTGTGTGTGTGTGTGTGTGTGTGTGTGTGTGTGTGTGTGTGTGTGTGTGTGTGTGTGTGATGCAAATTAGTAAAGCTGGCGGAAATACTGACAGAGGTACTGAATGCACAATTATATTTAAATTCTGATGCAAATTTACATTCATCTTTTTATGAGGCTGTGTGTGAGAGTGTGTGTGTGTGTGTGTGTGTGTGTGTGTGTGTGTGTGTGTGTGTTTGTATCTGTGCCACGCTTAATTTAAATCTTCCTCTTCTATACTAATTAGTCTTCATAGCCTCACTGACCTGCATCAGCCTCTCTGGGGAAATCTGTGACCGCAAAACTTCGGCATAAAAGCATTTCTCTCGTTTGTGATTCACACACACAATGTCCAGTGAATGTACAGTTGCATACAGACTGTCCGTGCGCACACACACATGCAGAATACAGGGGAGAAGGTAACAATGGACCTTGCACAATGACCCGATGGTACAGCTCGCACAGGTCAGTTCATTCTCATTGTGGAGGTCTTAGTCATACTGGAACTCCTGGCTGTATTCTTAATCTGCAGCGGCCAAAATAAAATAAACAACATGGTCTCTAAACCTGAAAATAATTCACAAACTGCCTTTTGTTTGTTTATTTTCATAAAATGAGAGAATCAGCTCTGTCAGCACCGGAGAGAGCCGTGCCAGCAACCCTTAATTAGTGTGAAGAGATTTTGTTGAGAGGGCGCCTTCAGAAATTTAATGGGTTTATTAGATAATTCTGAACTTTGACTTTTGAAGAAATTACCAATCTGTGTGTTTATTTACAGGAGGCAGCAGGTTAAAGCAATCTGTGGCACTAAAGTGGATCCGTTTTTTCAGTTTAATTGCTGGAGCACTTGAATAGAATACAGCCATTGTTAATACTGCTCTGACAAGTGGGCTATAATATACATATATATAGAACGAGACATGTTTTACGGAATGATTCAATATGACAGAACATAAGGAAACATGAACTGTAAATAATGGATAACATTACTGCTCCCCAAAAGTGAAGCCAAAGAATCGAAGTAGCCACCTGTTGGCTGGCTGCAGAATAGGTCATGAGTCCCACCTCCTCCATGTTAGTGGATTGGACATGGACTAAACTTAAAAGTCAAAGTATATGGTAACTATATTTTTTTCAAAGGTGAGTTCTGTCATATTAGGAAGTTCTTGTTACTCTGATGTTCGTCCCAGTGCTAATCTTTCCGACAGGTTTTGTTTTATTTAGTTATTTGATGCTAAATGGAAATGTCATGATTGATGGCAGAGACTGACTGCTGATTGGTCGAGTGCGTTTATTGACAGGATTGATTGTTACTCCACAGACTCTGGATCCAAATGCGAAAGATGGCAGCATTTGCATTAGCGGTATTTTGGCTTCATTTTTGGATAGTGGGTTGAAGAAGAGACGTGTCAACCATCTTTATATCCAGTTTACCTAAATCTATGAAGCTCATTTATCAGCAAAGACTCACAGCTTTAATCAACGTTCATCATCATCTTCCGTTTATAATGTTTGAGGCTTCTGGACCATAAAGAAGTGTTGTTTTGTGTCCAGGATATTTGGGCTTCATTTCTTGATGAGCATGTCCTCCATCTTTGTATACCTATATGAAGAAATTATCCACTTTTTTCTATATTCTAAAAGCTGTTGTCGTTCGATAACATTGGGGCTGAGAAAGTAATGTGTTTCATATAACAGCAGCAGCAGCTGTTTATTTGCAGATTAATACAGAAAGATTCAACTGACCAGAAGAAAAAAGCGTATTCGTGTATTCCTGCTGAATAGCTAACAAACACAACCTCCTTGGAGGAGACAACAAGTAATTTGGTGCTGAAGCCATTAAAAGTTGGATCATTGACCTTTAGTAGACATCAGGTCTTCACATACCGTATAAGATGTCAGCTCTATAACTGAACACCTTCAGACATGCGTACAAAACATACGTGGCCTAAAGTTAGGGTATTGCATGCTGGTGGTTGTGTTGCACTGTTGCCTCAACAGAAGAAAGTTCTGAGTTGAATCTGACGGCCGACCAGTGGAGTTTGCATGTTCTCCACTGGTCTGTGTGGGTTTCCTCCTGCACTACAGCTTCCTCCCACAGTCCAAAGACATGCAGGTTTGGTTAATTTAGACTCTAAATTGCCTGTAGGTGTGAATGGTTACTTGTCTCTATATGTCAGCCCTGCAATCGAATCGGCTGTCGTTTGACTCTCAAAGAATAAGTGGTTTTATATAATGAATGAATGGATATTCACAAGTTAATCATAATAATTTCAGGTTGTCATCTGTTGTAGAGTCTTCATCTCACAGTCTCTGCACACACACACATTTATACACATTAACAGAGGAGACAGTGTGAGTGTCAGTACTGTGACTGCCTCCAGTCAGAAGTGGCAGGGCGGGGGAGGGAACAGGCCAGCTAAATTTAAACTGTTAACTCTTTTTTTTTTTATGTTGTCAGGTTTGAATGCCGAAAGGCGAAGAATCATGTATGTCAGCCTCCGACAGGTCTCATGTCACAATGTGTGTGTGTGTGTGTGTGTGCTTGTGTGTGTGCGTGTGCTTGTGCATCTTTAGGAAGAGAGATAGATGTACAAACAAATAAGCTGAAAACAGAGACAGAGACATAGATGTGCCCACAGATCTACACACACGGAGAAAAGAAGCTAAATACAGAGGAAAAGGGGATTAAACCATGACAGAACAAATACAGATCATCAAATTAAATTCATGCAAGAGCTTGTGTGTGTGTGTGTGTGTGTGTGTGTGTGTGTGTGTGTGTGTGTGTGTGTGTGTGTGTGTGTGTGTGTGTGTGTGTGTGTGTGTGTGTGTTGGTCGGCATCTGTGTGTGTTTGCAAGCGTTTAAGAGAGAAGGGGAAGAAGAGTTGAGGGAGTTTGGAGGGAGGCAGAGGAGCGGAGAAAGGAGAGGCTGAAGCAGAACGAGGTAGAGGACAGAGAGAGGAAGAAGAAGAAGAGAAGAGAAAGCTGCAGATTGCTCCTGTCTCTCTGCTGCTGAATGATAAATGTTCTCAAACCGTGAAATAAAGTCTTGCAGATCAATGGCTGCTTGAGAGGGATCTCTTCATTAGCTCAATGGAGGGTGCAGTCAGCGCAGGGATTTACTATGACTGTTACTGCATAGGAGACACACACACTATCTCACAGCGATGCATGTGCACATAACGCAGCGGCAGTCTTTCTCTGAGCTGCAACACAATGGCAGTCCTCATGGGAGTTGAAGACAGAGGAACAGAGGAGGTGAAGAAAATAGGTTATTTTTAGAGGGGAAAGAAAAGGTGAAGTAGCGCAGCCTCACATAGATAATGAAGAAGAAAACAGTGGCTTCAGCACAAAAAGTAACACACACAGGGAAATGGAGTGCACAGGCATTGTCCCACAGAAAACACATCACTAGAGACACTGGTGCAACACAACATTGTTCTGAACAACAAGAATTGTTTGTCTGCTGAGATGCTTTCGCTCTGTTTTTCTTTCGCTCTCACAATGAAGTGGAAAAAATAAAAGAAAGAACATTAACTTTGAGTCGGTGGAAGATGACAGAATCAAACCAGTTCCTGTCTCTTACTATGATTAAAATGTATTTGGGTTTTAAACAACAACAGCCACAGTGGACAACTGTGTAAACACAGAGAGGAACTTAAGAAATACAGCCTAAAAGGAACAAATATTTACACAACACACACCATATAAAAATCCACCAGAATAAATTACTTCAGCAAAGGGGTTCAAGGCCATATGGACCATATGTGATGTATTACTTTAGACATACAGATAAATTATATAAACAGGCTGTTACCTGATCGTGAGGTTTCAAGGGCTTTTAATGTGACTAAGGTATTTGTACCATTTCAAACTATCCACTTGACCTCCTCAAAGACGGCTGCTACCACTGTCTTTCACATCTTTAATCATTTCTATCACTGCTTCGGTTTCAGTTTCATATTTTGGGGAAGGAGCTTATTTGCTTTCAAATCTCACCATATATTATGGAGACGTCTCTTGTGTGCAGTTAAACCCACCAGAGATTCTCTGTGATTCCCTGTGAGCTTATTTGCATTAAGACGTGGTCTTAGTGGGCTGGGGGGGCTGCAATTTCATGCCATAATGGATGTCACATAGGTATCACACTCTACGACATGATCTGCATAAACCCAAACCTCCGGCTGTGCTCAATGTGAACCATCATGTTGCCTGTAGGTTTATTTGTTGACAAAGCTGAAGTGTTTCATCTGACTTTAGTCAGCAAAACTGGTGGTGAGGTGAGCGACAACAAATGTCGACAACGACACGAGCAGAGTTAATGATTGTTTTTGAAAACCTGGACAAGTCAGTCGCTGCTTAAATTGTGATGCTTGCAAAAGCTAAATGCAAAAGGAGAGAACACAAATGTTTTACATAATCCTATTTTGGATGCTCCCAGTAAAGCACCTGTACTGTAACACAACAAAGGCTCGGTCACCCTTTTTACAAAGTGAGACCTGGGATTTATCAATGATCAATCAACGGATCTTAGCGGTTGAGAAAGGAAGGACCTGGTCAAAATAAATTTGGGTAACGGTATTTGGGTGCAAGGCCTGTTAAGGACTTACAAATTTGCAATGGAATACGTATGTATCTGATTGTCTATCTTACTTCTCTTGCAGGTTACCAAGGTGCGACATGTGAGCAGAAGGTGGACCCGTGCGCCTCCAGCCCCTGTCACAATAACGGGACGTGCTACGCCCAGGGCCCCGGCCCCCTGGGGTTTGGCTGCAGCTGCACAGCAGGCTTCACCGGCCCAACATGCGCCCAGCTGGTGGACTTCTGCGCCCTGAATCCCTGCGCCCATGGTGTCTGCCGTAGCACAGGCAACAGCTACAGGTGTCTGTGTGTCCCAGGTGAGGTGCACTTTCATGACATCTGTGATGGTTACTCTGGGTGTTGTTGACTTCTTGCAGCACTGTGAGTGTCACAGTTAAATTTAGCCAAAGTCAGATAGAGGTTGGATAAATGCAGATCTCCAGCTTCAACTGTCTAGTGTTGAAAAGTTTCAGGAATAGGTAAGTATGTGAAGTTTGAGTTAAGCTGCAGTAAATGTTTATAGTTAAGAATGAAGTGAAAGAACAAAATCAGGACGGCTCAGCTCTTAGGCCTGCAATATACTTCACTTATCCTGTTTCCGTTTGGTGCTTAAGTTGCGTATGCAAGATGCAATACCTACAAAAAGATTGGGGCAGTAGCGAGTCCTTGACAGGGTTGGTGGGCACATTATCAGCGACAAAAATTGTGGAGCCCCATTGGTAGAATGAGATAAGTAAAGCGGTTTTCACAATGTTTCTGATTTTGGAGTCTGACATACTACCTACAAATGCATGATCATTACTTTTTTGTCTTGATGTTAACTTTAGCCAAACGTTGATGCCCTGGAGTGTTGCCATCTTTGTTTATGTTAACCGCAAGGAAATGTGTGAGTGGCAGAAAGATCAGTCCAGCACGGAGCGCTCTACAATCTTTAGGGAGTTCTGTGGTGCCCTCCACTCTAATCCTCCACCAACACACTTGGTACCAGAGCAATCATATGAATGATAACGTGTACGATGATATCGTGGGCCTTAGACTTCTAACAAGAAACACTCATAACAAGCTTTGGCTTTAGGATCAGAACGTTTGCACCCTCTGGCCTGTACTCGCTCATTCAGAAATCCTTCTGTTGCAATTATAAACTTGCTGAATGTTCACATTGTTTCTATCACCACAGTAAATCTGATTTTACAACCTGGTTCGTGATAAAAAGCACAGTAACTTGTAGCACTGACTGAGGCTCTGAGTAGCAGTAAATATGGTCCGTCTGACTGATGAGTTATTTTTAGAGTGTGCTGATGCTCCTGTGATGAAATCAATTAAGTGGAATGATGACTTATCATTATCCATTGTCTTGCAATTATCTTGCCGGGACGCTGACAGATGACTTTCCCTGTGGCCCAAATATATGATTTGTCTCTCAGCCTGTCCTCCTCCCTCACTTTATACCATCTGTCAGTCAAATGTAGCAAGTACCGGTCTCGATCAATTCATCGGCTTCCTCCACATCCTCATGCGTCATATCAGCTTTACCCATGACTTTGTCTGTCTTTGCTATAACTTCCAGGACTAACGTCGAATGACTAAGGAAAAACACCCTGCTAGCCAGTTAGCCAGCCTGTTGTTCATCCTTCCACACCATTGGTCACTGGTAATCAAGGGCATAACTTTGGGTTGAATATTGGGGTGGGGGATGGAGGAGTCCTCTGGATAATCCCTAAATTATTATTTTGTCTCTCACCATTGAATAATTTCTTGATGTAACTTAATATATAAATAATCATTATTTATACATCATACCAGCAAGATAGCTTGTAACCATAGTAACTACAACAAAATAGAGTAAAGTAAGTTTGTGCTGCAAAATTAATTGAATCGAGAAAACCAAGTTTTTTACAATTTTTTAAAACATTCAATATTTGTCATTCAGTGAGACAGTATTGTTATTGGGAGGGGGTTGTACAGGCCAGTTTTGATTATTGGGATAGTTACAACCCCCGATCGCCATCATAAATTATGCCCCAACTTGTTATGGATCACGATTATTCATTGTTGTATGGGTAAACTTTAACACATGAACCCACGCTGCTTCAACAAACTAGGTCTTTTATATTAACAGAGAGACTCCTAGTGGCCGAAGTTATATATATTGTACATTTAACATTGAAATTATTGGTTGCTTTTGGTATTTCTACTTTGCCGTCATACTTAAATCTCTACAGGATCAAATTAAATAAATTGCTACACATCTGTTCTTTCGAGTATTTAAAATTTTCTTTAAATCCAAACCTAGAAATAACAGTCTCCGAAATATTTGGACTAAGTTTTGCTTAAGGGAATAATGCCTCCTCCATATTACACATTTCTTTGTGTTTATTCAGATGCTTTTACTCAGAACAGCTTCTATGTTTTCTAATTATTATTCAGATATACACCACACCACATCCTCGCTCATATTTTGTTTTGTTTTTTTGCATTTCTTTCATTTTTTTCCCTGCTTGTCCTTTTGTCCTTCCTTGTCTTTAGCTTACTGCCGTTTGCCTCACCTCATTTCCCTCTTTCCCTCATCTTCTTCTGTCTGGTTCCCATTGTGAGGTTTCTGTGTGTGTGTGTGTGTGTGTGTGTGTGTGTGTGTGTGTCTGTGTGTGTGTGTTTGTTTGTGTATATGTGTCTGTTTGTGTGTGTTTGTGTGATGTGTGTGTGTTTGTGGCTAGGAGTATGACTATGTTCGTTGGGCAGATGCTCCAATCCAATGTCTCTACTCAGACAGCCCTGTCTAATGGGATCGGTGAAATTGGTTATTCATAATTAGCATCGCAGACATTACTGCGAACACACACAGACACACACAGACACACAGACACACAGACACAGACACACACTAACACACACACACACACACACTCCAAGTTTTGTGGAGCAACGGTGACCTTTTCTCCACCTCATCAGAATTCCAGCCGGTATCTGAGGTACAAGTGTGTGTGTGTGTCTGTGTGTGTGTGTATGCTGGGTGTGAACATTTGCATCTAGTGTGTGTTTGTGAGCACAGAACCACAATAATTTGGCGCCTGTCTGCCTTGTGTAAGCGTGAGGACGATGGTGCGTATGGGTTGTGTAAATGCCCGCTGGTTGTCTGACAGGAAAGCTGCCGGGGAGCCGATATGTAGAAGGATCCGTCCTCCACTTTGTTGTAATCCAGCTCACATGAGAGGCTGCCAGCCCGCAGAATGCACAGTCTTGGAAAGGCACTTGACATTTCTCTGGCATTTCACAGAGAGGACCCCAGAGGCTCCAACCAGGCTCCTAATAAATTCCCCCACTCTCTCTCCTTCCTCAAACACACATTAGCTGTGGCCTGGGGAGGCTTTGTTGAAACTTTGTCAGCGCTGGGACCCAGCTGAGACAGTCAGTCAGGTAAAGTACGAGCGCAGAGCTAATGAAAACAGATTGTCATACTAGTCATGGAGGGACTGGAGAGACACCGGCCCCCTGCTGGGTTTGGCACCCTCAGTTGTAGATGGTGGAACATTTCTGAGCTGGTATGTTAGATCAATGCAATTACACACTTTACAGCTATTTGTCAGAATGATTGCTGCTGATTTAAATACACAGCCAAGCTTGTTTTATTGAGACTGACTTACCCACTTTAACTTCAGTCCCCACCTGTGTTCCTAAAGCTGTAGCCGCATAAGAAGTACAAAGAAAATGCGTGCACTTGGCTTTGCCATTTCCTCTTTTCCATACACTTTGTTCTTTGAGGTAAAACAGAAGAGGCACAATCGTCTGTTCCTCCTGCACTGACCATGTTTTCAGATGATGCAGGTTTTTTCTGCTTCAGTACACAGCTGCCATCCCATGGAAAACACAGAGCACTGCATGTCATTTGACCTCATATCCAATGCCATCGAAACTCAGGACATGCAATATATTCATTCACATATTGAACAATTGATTTGATATAATATGATTGATATGTCTTTAACTAATGGCTGTTAATGGAGTTTTATCAGAATATGAAGATTGTTGGACTTTTAGCTTCTGTGTTGTTTTGTGCATTTTAGTCAGATTTTTTTTCAGTGGATCATTAAGCACATGCATCAGAAATGAATGTAGCTTATATATCTCATTTAATTCAAATCACATACGATAGAAATGATAGATCAGGAAGATGTAACTCTTTCAGGTTAATGTTTGACTAAGAGGCTGCTGATTCAAATCTCTTGATCTTCCATGCGCGCTCTGAGTACAACACCATCATAGACAAATGTTATGGTTGCACTGCAGTGACCTGGTAGTGAGAACTGTGAAATAGAGGAAATTATCTTGTTAAAGAATAATGTAATTTGTGATAAATTCTGACTTAGGTAGGTGGTGGCTGATAGTACAAGGAACCCTTATTCAGTTATAACTACTTTCACCTAGTCTACTGATGCTGCTGCAGCAATGGTAACATTGTATTTGAACAATGTTCTATAATACACGTGTTTACTGTACAACACATGCATAATATTTGTATTGGTTTTTCTCAGAATCAGATAGTTGATTTTCTGTCATTACAAACCTACAGTTTGTCTCTAACTGAATTAATTGTAGTTTTATCATGCACTGTTGATCCTCAGATGAATTTCTTAAATCCATGAGAATCAATTATACCAACTGCTAATCACAGCTAATAAGACACACACATTCAGCAAAACCTTTCCCTGATCAATACATACAGACATTCTCTGATTCCCTGCACCAACAATGCAGTAGAATCACCGTGAGGTGAAAACATAATTAATGTATATTCTGTGTCTGCTTTAGGTTATCACGGTTTGTACTGTGAGGAGGAGTACAATGAGTGTCTGTCGGCCCCCTGCCAGAACTACGCCACCTGCAGGGACCTGATCAATGCCTACGAGTGTGTCTGCACACAACAGTTTGAAGGTATGTGGGTGTGTGAATTTTAGAAATGTTATCCTTTACCTGACAAACTAAATTGTTTTATATATAACTGTATAACCTTTTATTTTAAATATTTGGGCCAGATTATTTTAACTGTAACTGTATTGACATTGTACTGTACTGACATTTTATGATTGCAAATTCTTGGGTATGTACTTGATTCCTGTTTTTGTTCTAATCAAAGGGTTTTTAAAAATGTTTTTAAAAGGCTTTTATTTAGGTAAATTATGAGATTGTTTATTAGTCTGCCCCTATGTTGTTCTTTGTAATTTAACTCTGTGTCATTGTAAATGATATAATTCATTGTTTTGTTGCAAAATATATGTGTACAGGTAGACACTGTGAAATCTTCAAGGATCCATGTCTGAAGGTGCGTTGCCAGAACGGAGGCCGATGTGAGAGCACAGGACTCAATGCCTCCTGTGCCTGCCCTCCTGGATACCTGGGTGAGCACAGCCACGTAATCAGCCTGACAACCAATAGATTAGCTGCCTGTTGTTGATTTTTTATAAAGGATTCAATAAATAAAAGAAATAGAAAGATCAGAGTTGTGCATCTGATTGCAAAAATATTTCTTGAGTGAAATAATAGTGACACATTACAATTCTGCAATTTGGCACAAGTTGTAACTGAATGCAACCTTTCCTGTCTCCTCAGGGGAGGAATGTGAGGTCGACATCAACGAGTGCGAGAGCAACCCTTGTCACCATGGAGGCACCTGCATTGACCAATCAAATGGCTTCACCTGTCACTGTCCATCTGGGTGGGTGGGGCCCAGCTGCGAGATCCGTAAGTCATCCTGACAGAAATGATTCGCCCTGCTATTAATCTAAACTGAGACATGTAGAAAGCTGGATGTTTATGTGTGTGTGTGTGTGTGTGCGTTTCAGACCTGCAGTGGAAGCCGGCACACACTGAAGACACTCTGACCAACATGCCACGACACTCCCTCTACATCATCATTGGAGCGCTGTGCGTGGCCTTTGTCCTCATGCTCATTATCCTCATCGTGGGCATCTGCCGCATCAGCCGCATCGAGTACCAGGGCTCGTCTCGCCACGCCTACCAGGAGTTCTACAACTGCCGCAGCATCGACAGCGAGTTCAGCAATGCTATTGCCTCCATCCGCCATGCTAGGTCAGTTACAGTACTTGTATACAAACTTGTTGTTACGGAACAGGGTAGTGGAACACTTTGGATATAAACGTCCGGTGTTTGATATTATTTATCTAATCTCAGTGTGTAAAATTGTTTTTTTTAATAATATAATTTCATGATTACTTCATTTTAACTCGGTTTGTACTCTCAAAGGTCAGTTTTCTAGTTGACAGAACAGTCTGAACCACAGACTGTTTATAAAGATGATGCGTCTCCACTGCCTCCCACTATCCAGACATTAAGCCAAAATGTCCCAGATACGAACGCTGTCATCTGGCACATTTGGAGCCGGTGTCTTTTTGGAGCCGTGGTACCGAGGTCCTGGAGATACACATGCTTGACTGATTAAAACACAACTTTTCCAAAAGATTAACACTTGAACATAAATCAGTGTGATGAGAAGTACCTAAAATGATAGAAGCCACTTTGAGAAAAGTCTATTTGATGTTTACTCTCATCCACTAACATGGAGGAGGTGATATTTTTGACCAATACTGCAGCCAGTCTATAGGTGGTGATCAAGACACTTTGGCTTCATTTTTGGGAGCTGTCATGTCATCCATCTGTAGGTTAGCTTTAAGGTCTGTGTAACAAGGTGGGACGTCCAACAATAGTACGTAGAACATAGTATCCAGTAGTAATTAAGCTGAAATACAGGATATCTTGTCTTCTGCTGCATGAATTTTAACTTTATTTATAATATTCTGACTTTACCCATTCCCTAATATTGCAAAATCATATCTGATGCACAATTGGTGTTGATGCTTTCTCATTAGATTTGGCAAGAAGTCCAGGCCTGCCATGTACGATGCCACCCCCATCGCCTATGAAGACTACAGTCCTGATGACAAGCCGTTGGTTACCCTGATCAAGACCAAGGATTTGTAGAAAAAACACATATGATTGCACATGTACACATATGCACACACACACACACACGCACACACACGTAGAGAAAGTCACTATAAAGTATTTAACTATTTCTTATGGAAAAAAACAACAAAACAAAATTGAATGTAAAAAAAATCCCAAAACATACTCTGTAGTTTAAAAAAAGAAATCTGGAATTTGATACATCTATTTTCCTGTCAAAGTTCGTGATAAGGCTTTATTGTAGCATAAGAGCATTCTTTACATTAATAAGTTATTGATGACGGGCGACACGACATCTAACCCCTGTGTGTAGTTGGAGCCAGAAACACAGGTGCCCACATTTCTTAGCATAAACTGCGACAGCTCTGACAACAGTTCTTACAGGTGTTGTAGAAATAGATGCACTGCTCATGGTGCATTCACTGTATCTTTTTTCTATATCTAAAATAAACTTCTGCTGTAGGTTGCCTTACTTCGTGCATGGTTAGATTTGATGTTCTCTGCATTATTTAAAAATCTTTTGTACTTGATTGTTGGTTGTTATGGGTTCTTTTTCATTGCATTGTATTTTTCTCTGTTGAGATTGTGCCAAATATTTCATTTGTGGTCAGTAGATCAAACACATATATAAAATGCTATAGACACTGAATTTTCTTTTTAAAAAATACATACAGTATTGTCCTGTTATTTACATGCAAGTGTACGAATAATAAAGAAAGTGGGTTTACTGGAGTACTGTGACCCTGCCAATGCCACTGTATGTATTTCAGTGATATTTAGGACAATAGGTACTGTAGGTATATTTCTCAGTGCACAGAAACATAGTGGGTTTTACTCAGTCTACTTGTTAATCCCAATGTACAAATTCACCTCTAGTATTGACAGTGTTGAATAGTTTCTGGATGACAGTTTCTCTGCTGGAGTGGAGGAAGAGGAGGAGGAAGAGGAGAAGAAGGAGGATATCTACTCCAGAATATTTGTGCTTCTGTGTTCTACCAATGAAAAACTCTGTGCAGCTGTGTTGTTTCCCCCTCAAGGTCAAGCAATGTTTTACCGATACGCTCAGCTAATCCTCTAATATTTTCTTTCTCTCATTTTAAACACTGCAGCCACATGATTACCTATTATCTATGTTGAATGATATAAACAATAAAGATTCAAGTGAACTTAGTCTACAGTAACTCTCCTGGTGTCTTGTGTGGATTCTGGTGTAAACTTGACTGTTTCTTGTCACCGACAACAACATCAAGTGGTGCTACCTGCTTTTTCTAAATTACACTCAAATTGCAGGTGTATGTATGTTGAAGTATCAATCAATCAACCAAAGCTGCAAGGGAGGGGCATTTTGCCTTTATTGTGGGGAAGACATGCAACAAAGGACCAGCTCGGATTTGATAGTGCAGCTGCTACAGGAGGGCATTATCCCCTGTTCATGATATTTCATAACACTTCTGTTGCATTAAAATGTGAAACAAAAATATATTCATGTGTCTAAACACTGGAAACTGTAGAATCAGTTTGGGGAATAAAAGCTGTGGTTTGATTTAGATTTAAAGACGGTGCCAGCTGATAAAATTATACACTTGTTGTTTTCAACACCTGTTGCTCAGGAAAAAAAATATGTTGGTCCAATACTCAGCTCCAATAATAAAAACACATAGCATCAATTTAAATAGATAAATAAGAAGATAATGTCAGAAAACGTTTATTTTATATGTATCATTTTTTAAATTTAAATTTAATTTCACTTCATTTGTTTTCAATTTAACTAATTTATGTATTTATTGGTTGCATGCAGTTGCATGATGTAAATCAAGGTTAACTATTACTCAGGATTACGTTTTAGGCTGAAAGTATTTAACTAACTTAGAAAAAAATCTAATCAAATGATAAGCAGAAGAAGGAGAAGAAGGAGAAGAAGAAGAAGAAGGAGGAGAAGAAGAAGGAGAAGAAGAAGAAGAAGGAGGAGAAGAAGAAGAAGAAGAAGGAGTGTGTTTTTTTCTCTCCAAAGTCCCAAGGTCGTAGCCACCAGACTGAAGCATCAGCCGTGGGAAAGACAGTTGATGGAATGTGAACACCATCAGTGACCTCAGGCTTTGTCCAGATGTTCCCCATGTAAACATCTCTAAATACAGACTGCTGAGTCAAGTCGCTCAACACACCAACGTACATGTGCGGACACACATACACACACACTGCAGGTACAGCAGACTTTACCGATTGGTCTCACCTTTGCTTATTGTCCGCTTTGGTGGTCTTTGCCCTGTGCCCTGCAGGGTCAGACTCTCTCAAAGCCTCCACCCTGATCCACGGAGCAGTTGTGTGGTGCTTTTCCATTTGTTAAAATATAGAAACAGTTCAAATATGTACAAAATGTTGGCAGCAATAAAAATAATTCATTTAACAGTTTCCACAAAATAATGGATGGTACTTGAGTGAGTTCGCAGACCTGACTGTGAGGATACCAAGGTCACTGCAAACCAATCACGGCTCAAAACGATGTGAGGATCTGAATGTTTTTGTTACAACTTGTTTTTGAAGATCTTGTGGCAGCTCTCCATCCACCACCCACTGCTGCCTTTGAGATTCTTAGGAATTATGTGAACAGAACATTCAAACTACAGTTTTATTGCCACCAGTCCCACCAGGTTTTTATGTGATCATTTCCAATTTCACTGCTCTGTGCTGGCAACACTGGTCTGCATGACTAATCCTCTGAGGCATTTGAGTCCTCTTTTAAATGTACTATTTAATAATAATGTGGGTGCCTTTTGGTGTCCATCTGATAAATCATTCATTTTCATTCATTTAATATGAAAATTGCATATGTGTGTGTGTTTTTATCACAACTGAGCAGTAGCTGTATGGTGAATGAGGATGGAGCTGCTTTAGCGAGGTCCTGCTGTGATCAACCAATTGTGAGTCTGTCTCAGCCGTCAATCGTGTCATCATATAGCATCAAATAACGACTTACAACCAAACTTGAACACGTTAACATTGGTCGGTATAATAAGAACTAAAAAAAATTACAGAAACCAAGTTTGAGGAAAATGGATTTGACATGTCCCATCCATTAAAATGGAGGAGGAGGCGGGGTTTATGAATGGTAGGGGGAGCCAGCCACCAGGATAGTTTCGGCTTTGGCTAAAATGTGTTGTTTGAGCTGAATTCCACCTCAGGCTCATGCCCGACTTGGCGCTGCCTGCTTTGACGCCTCGACTTTCCCACAGCACTTGAACGCAGCACACAGAGAGCAGGCTGCGCCACCTGCCGGCCAGTCTCGTAACTGCAGCCAGGCGGAGCAAACACATCGCTGATTATCGAGCAGTCCGGAGACTGGAGGACACAGAGTGGAGCCGTGAAAGCGAACAGATGTGAGCCGGAGGACTGGAGGAGAACACGCTGCAGAACAGACGGAGAACCTGCGATCCTGCGAATATGTGGCAACCAGCGACGGAGCGATTGCAGGTAAGAGACGTGTGTGTGTGTGTGCGTGTGTGTGCTTGCGTGTGTGTGTGTGTGTGTGTGTGTGTGTGAGGAGGGAGAGAGAGAGACGTGTATTGTCGACAGGGCAGCAGCAGCAGCAGCAGCGGCTCTGAGCTCCGTCCACGCTCTCACTGTGCATGGCTCCAGCCTGGAGACACGGCTGTGTGTGAGCAGCTCCAGTCTCTCACTCGTCTTTCTTCTGGAATCTGTCGCTGGATTCTCAGTGTCTGTGAACGACCCGCTCCTCCCGCTGCATTTAAACGCACCTTTTCACGTTACGCAAGCACCGTGGGCACCGCGCAACAATTCGCACCCCCGCCTCGTCGCCGTGACCGTCCACCGCTGGAGGTTTACTCCAAACGTCCAGTAGATCCAGATGTGCAGAGGTTGTGTGTGGCCCACAGGCCTTTTCCCTCATCCGACACTGTACCTTCACACCAACCTGAGAGCAACTGGAGGCCTCCTCCTCTTCCTCCTCTTCCGTTGTCACTCTTTATTTGTCCCTCACGTTGCCACATCAGGATGCTCTCCCTCCATTACCCCTGCATGGAGTCGCATTTTCCAGTTACCTGTTCAGAAGAGGAAAAAGACACATACACACACATCATCAATGACACGTAGTTTGATATCCAGGGGCAAGCCGTGCACCGAGCCTGGCTTCACGTCTCCTGCACGCGTAATGCTCTCCAGATGTTCGGCCTCTGGACTGCCTGCCAAGTGAACTTGCACAATCCCCCCCCCCCCCCTTCCCTCCTGCCCAGGCGTCAAGAAGATGGAATCACGAAGTATTATTAAAACCGAGAGAGCGAGAGTCCTGGTGTGTGTCCTCCTGTGTGGGGTGAGAGGCCGATGTAGATGACCCTATAAACACACACATATACCAACACCCTCCCTGAGCGAGCCCCTTTATATGTTGGCCCATCTCTGTTTATGACCAACAGCCATGCTTCGTTTGTCGCCTAGCAATTTACAGAGCTATCACTCTTGGGTTAGGGTTCAGATTAGACCTTGGGTTAGGGTTTGGATTAGACCATGGGGTAGACCTTGGGTTAGGGTTCGGATTAGCCCATGGGGTAGACCTTGGGTTAGGTGTTAGTAAGTGTTAAGTTGTCTTGAGGACTCCCTCTGCCTCGTCTGTTGACCTACCAGTTCAAATAGGGAGTCGTAGACAATGGGCTGGCCGTCGCATGTCAGTCAATAATTCTCCATCCTCATAGGTTTCATTTGTTTGGATTTTAGTTCGATCTGCAGTTTTTTGCAGTGCACTCCTAGTGCTGCTTTTAGATGATCTGATTTGAAGCTTCATTTTGTTGAGGTTGAGATGAGGATTAACCTTCTCCCCTGTAGCTTCCAGACCAAGACTTTTTAGGTTTACGCATCTAGTTCAGGTGTTGAGGGTTAAGATCAGTTGGTCAAGTTATTTGGACCTCGAGGAGCTGTTTTAGAGGGTAGTGTAAAGGAGGATTTTAAACTTCTGAAGTCTTGTTTTTTTGTTTGTTCGTTTCAGACCAAGGTGTTTAGGATTAGGCGTTATGGTTGGGTGCTGAGGGGAAGGGCCAAGGGTCAGAGTAACTGCTGTTCAACACTAAGGAGTTGGTGATGTGATGCTTCAAATAAGTAATGTTTTCAATAACTTGAAAACTAAAGACCGACTGACATTATAACCCAACTTTTGAGAAAATGTGAGTTAGAATTTAAAAATATAGGGTTGCCATTCAACTTAAACTGTTACAATGACTTATAATGCTGTTATTGTTTATATTGCAGCATGCTGTTTAGATGGATATGGAACTGGAAAAGAGCTTTAAAATGAACCATTTCCCTGTGATCGATATTAAAGGAGAGAAGACCAGTCAAAAGTTCAAACTTTGGTGGTTCATATCTTGCTCAATTGAGATCGGAAATGCGGGACATTTTGGTTTCCTCATGTGACGAAATTTCAGATAGATCATCTACAGTCTGGCCCAGTTGTGTGACATGGAATTACCAAGATATTGCTCAACACTCAATAATTGTTACCTGAGGTAAAGTGCTTTTTTATCACATTAATGGATGATACTTTTCATAAAGTTTGATTTATTCAGGTTCATATAAGGTTTAAGTCTGTACAGTACAGAAACTCACAGCTGCTTCAAACTGTACTGGACATTGGTGATATTGTTGCAGTATTCAGGTAACTACTCGCACACATTAGTGCTCCATAAGAGTGTTGGATATTCAAGGAGTAAGTGCACGTTTGTGTATTCAGTCTAACCTCTGGGATCCTGTCTGACTAAAAGCCACCATCAGTTAATGTGCAGTCCTGTTTATGAATCCCTCAAAACTTTATGTTAGCAACTGTAAACTTGCCAAACCTTGAATATCATGTATTAGCACTACACTGATTTCTTGAGTCTTCTGCCAAGAGGCAAGATGGGGGGGGCTTCCAAATTAGCTTGTACAGAATTGATTTATGGATTGTTATGTATGTGAAACTTATGGAGTCAGATTGTAGAATTAATATAAAACAGGAGTTCAGGAAAGCATCTCTATCTGAAAACTGTTGGAGGGTCATTGAAGAAAAAATAACCCAGATGATGTTACCATGCATTTATGTCATTTAGGACTCTCCGACTTGCAAATGGCATTCATGTTCACATCCAAATTTTATTAACTACCTGTTGTGACGATTTCTTTTTTTACAGCAGTGAATAAGGTGTATGTGTGAGCCAAGTCTGGCCCTTGAAGAAGGTGGTCTCGTGGTTATTTTGTGTGACATACGGGGAGGTAGAGTGTGTGTTGACAGTGCAAGAGTGGTTGGCCACAGCCACGGGAAAATCCATGAACCATCACTCATGTAAATAATCAGAGTTAATAATCACATTTATAAAACATGCCAAACTGCGGTAATACGGTCACAGCCTTATTGTTAACTCCATACGTCATGGACATTGTGTTTGAATTGTCAGTGCACTGTGACCCTCTCTTGACCAACTCTTACCTTGAATTGATGCAAATCATAAACAAAGGAATAACCAGGCGGGCTGCATCCTGAGAGAGTTGTATTCTGGGACATGTAGGATCCTGCTTTATTGAGGTGCGATATACTAAATGTGTGAATGGGAAAAAGGAGGTTTGTATGTTATAAGAACTATTTCTGTTGGTAACCAACTTGGCTCACATCAGTGTACCTCCTGGAGAACAGCTGTGGCCCAAAAATGGGCCACAGCTTGGCAGGGAGCTTGGCATGTTTCTGCTGTACACTTCAAAACTGAATGATGAAACACTGAATGGCAGTGTTTACCTTGATGGATGACTTGGTATTAACAAAATGTACCCTGGCTGTTCTGTTCATTGGGTAAACAATAGAAACCATGAATATGTCCACATGGACTGCCAGGATCGTTTGGGTCAGTGAAAAAAAGGTTCTAGTTTAAAATAAAATTAAAAAAAGGACAGCCATTAAGAGTAGTCATTAAACGATATCGTTACCTGGCCATTTACTGCTTAGTAGCCATGACGACCATCCTTTCAGCTTGTATCCTTTGCCTCTTCTGATTCAGGAATAGTGGTGTTTTCTGTAGCTGAATCCGTCAGGTAGCTGATGTAGAATATACTCATGTCTATTATGTGTTGTTGTGTCTTGTTGTTTTCATTCACTATGGCACCCGTCCACACTTGTGCTGTCCCCTGTTGCCATAGCAACACCTGATGTCTTGCTGCATTTGTGTCTCACACTCAGTAAGAAGAAGGTGGGGGTTGACTGAGGCGGTGGGTGTGAGGAAATACAGGTCATGGTGTTGGGAGTTACGCAGTAAGGGTGGAAAACTGCTTTTACACTGAAAATGATGGGTGTTGTGGAACCAAACTGTGCTGTGATGTGTCAGTGATGCAGTTTGCTTCTGCTCTGTTTTTCTCTCTTCTTTGTCCGTCCTTCGTGTCTATTTCTCCATCCATCCTACATCTTGCTGACCATATCCCTCCGTCACATTCAAGAGGCCACTTTAGTTCAACGCCGAATTGCAAAATATGTGGTGATCTGCGCACAAAAGCACACACGCATATACCCTCATATGCAAGTTTGCACAATTACTTCCCTTTTGACTATCCCGAGTGCTAACTTGTATTTTTTTCCTGCTGTCAGCAGCTCTTTCTTTAGCAATGGTTTCCACTTTTGATGCTTTAATGTGTGTGACACTGACAAACATGGCAGGGCAGAGAAAAAGATGTGGACCTGGCGGTGCAGAAATAGCTGACTGAGGTCAAACAGTCAAAACCAGTCCCATCTTAATCTTGTTTCTGTGGCCCATCTCTGTCTTGCTTTATTTGTTTCTATGTCTGTCTGTCTCTGTCTGTCTGAGGTGGCTCTGCAGCCTCAGCTATGCTGTTGAGACTGTGGCCCTGTGGTAAAAGGAAATTACGGTAGACCGGCTCAAAATTGTGTATGTGTACCCCAGTAGCTCCACACCATGATCACTACCATGCAGACTCGTCAAAAGGGCAAGATGGTGCCACCCGGGGTATATTTTGGCTTCATTTTTGTACAACAGGAGAAGGTGGAAACACATAGTCCATCCTTATATACAGTCTATGGCCAGTATGTGTTATGGTTAACACCGCTCACATCTCCCAACTGTTGGCATTTTGTTATGTAGACACGAGTGTTAACATTATTTGATCATTAAGAGACAATGTAAATGTTAAAGAACCAAAGAAACTTCACATTTGTTCAAGTATGACCTTAAAGAGGTACAACAACTAATTTTCTTAGGTTTCTGACCAATTGTCAGTTTACAGATTATCAGTTGGGAACTATTTAGATCATCAATTTATTGACTATTTAAGGGCCATTTCATCTCCTACCATCTTAAAGAGTTTTATGATTTGGTGGGTAATGGTCAAAATCATCTTGCAGCTCTGAGGTTGGGGTTTGTTTCGAGCACTCAACTGTACTTTTGTGACTCATCCTTAGACTCTTTTTTTTTGTGTTGTTGAGGTAACCCATTAGTTGTAATGTGACTAAATCAAAGCCCTAATGCATTTAACATGCAACTAACTACAAGACTAATCAACACCAGTTAGTGGTGGCTGAGATTGCCTCTTATAGATACATGAATGGGAAGAATACAGACATTTAAATCAAAGGAGATATTTTCAACTTTTTCTACAAAGTACTGCATATTATGAACATACTGTAGAATGTCCTGTCTGACAGTGGGTGCATAATGGTACACGTGTAAATGGACCATTCGGTTTGACATAGTGGACCATGTTTTTGTCATTCGTAGATCCTTTTCACATCCCCTGAATATGTGTAGACAATTTAAGAAGTTGTGGTTGGTTCATTGTTTACGTCAAAGAGACTGCCAGACAGAGATTGCTGTCCCCAGGCTCTGAGGTTTGGGTACTTTAATACCCGCTTTGTCCTACACAATAAAACCCACCAATTATAATGTCTGATCATCAACCTTCTCCGTCCTACATGCCCTAATGCTCCAATGACAGTTGAGGTAAAAGGAAAAACAGGTTTTTGCTTTGCATGGGGACCTCCCACAGTCTTCCCAGGGTTGAGCCCATTGAGGCATATTTCCTCTCGTAAACTGTGCCAGGATCAGAAGGGGTGGTTGTAAACACATAAGAGGGACAGCTGAGGAAGTCACAGTACTCAGTCCTTCACCACGCAGGGAACTGGAGGGGGAATCCTACTTCTGGCTTTAGGAAGTAATTGACACCACATGCTGGACAAACCTCGTCCTGCTCCACCTGTGGACCACAGTATACAGAAAGAAGAATATGTTTGTGTATGACTGGGGTCTGAGGTACAAACAAGGGCAGGATAGAATCAAGATGCAGGGTTTTTTAGCTTCAAAGTAAAGTCATTGTTTGGAATGCTTGTTTTGTTGATTAAACAAACCCTTTTTTCATGAACAATTCATCTGATATGTAACTCTAGCATCTCTGCTGTTTACTCACTGGCAAGTGGCACGACTGAAGAAATAACTCATTCTATGCTTTCCCACTGACAGAATATTTATATGGGGCTTGGTGATGTTGTTTTAAAGGTACCCTGTGGAGTTTTTGGCCACAAGTTGCTCAATTGGGAAATATTTATATGACTTTATTCCCCTCTGGTTAGTGGCTCGTGCCTTCAGTCACGGATGCATGAGATGATACACATTCCTGCCAGTGGTTTTTTAATATGCTGCAGAACAACAGGTGGCAATAACAGACCAATATACGTAAGAATACACCACCAGAGGGCAGAGAAGAAAACTGCCAGAAAGCAACAATGCGAACAATGCAGGTTCCAAATTTTCTTTTTTAAATATTGGCTTTTCAAATATTTCCTGTGGAAGGAAATGGCTTTCTATGTGTTTGTTGGGCCTCAAGCGTACACACAATTAATCTTGGTTTGTAATACTAGATATAAACAGTAGGAATGGTGCACTTGAAGGTGAGCATCTAGATTAGAAGCGGTACCTTCAGATGTTGCTACCTTCAGAGAAAGTTTGCAGATTCCCTCAGTAACATCACCAGGTTCCTGTGAGTCATTTGACTTAAATCAGAAATGTTGCCAAATTTAAGCCTTTTCATTTCAATTTGAGACCAAATCCTCAGTCTTGTCGGTCAACTCTTCTTCCATCACATGATACGACTCTTCTTCTCTGCTCTGCTGCTTAGGGCGGCTTTGCTTGCTAGCATCCTTCATTTTCATAGCAAAACAACATAACATTACTGACAGACTTTAGTGAAAGGTCAAGAGGGGATTTAATAGGTCAAGTTAACAGTGAGCGCCCTCTGTTGGATGATGAGGTAAACTACTTCAGTCTGATGAGCTGGTAGACTGTATATTTTGAAGTTCAAACCTGTCATTACAGTTCGACATTAACTTTTACCTTCATCTTCGAATGCATGTTTGAAGTTTGATTAAAAAGTGGAGCGGTGGAACCATTGGGCAAGTCATGTAATTGGTGGGTGTCTGAACACCATCATTAACCGTTAACACTCACTACCATGGCAACCCTTGTAAACAGAACTTTGTCTTGCAAGAAAACTCCAAAGGGAGAGAGGGCGCTTGATGCTCTTTCTTCCTTAGTCGTGTATTACTCTGAATAGAAGGATTATCTAAGTTACCACTGACCACATCGGGATATTTTGCTCTTACTTAAAGCTCTATCGCACACTAATTGTCTCGGTTGGTCTCCTGACCACATTGACCAACCATAGTGTGGTTGTGGGGAGAGAGTGATTTCAGTTGTCAAGCCCAGGGTGTTGGTGGTGGTGATACAGAAGTTGATGCATGAATGAAACATATGTACTGACCACAAAACAGTTGTATTTGTTCAGCTAGTAGTGATTTACTTATTCCCTACAGTTTTATGGTTCTATTCCTATCACCATAATATCACAAAACCTTTTCTGTCTACATGGAAATTAAATGATTCTGATTTTGGACCAAGGCTGGCTCCTCACTCCAACATCAGGCTGGTGATTCTCTTTTGAAAACAACAAGATGAGATGCAGAACAGATGAGCAGATAACAGAAATTTCCTACTGTCTTACTCCCTGCCAGCACCCAACAGACCTACAACATCTGTTTCAGAGCTCTGCAAAGTCTTTCATCTGGTGTGTCGGGGTTGCAGAATGCAGATGTTGCTCAGGCAGGTTAAAATACTGTTGAGAAACTGTTTTTGTCTTGAGGTCTGCAAGCTCCTAACAATTTTTATATCACTTAACCATGTTTTGAGCTTTTGGGATAAACCAGTAGCCATTGACATATCCAAGGGGTGTATATTTTATTTTATTTTCAGACAGAACATCAACCCATTCTACATCTGCTGGCTTCTGGACATCATTTCCAGCTGTTTTCTACAGTTGTGCCATGATCCCATCTCCAAAACGCCTATTTTGCGTGTCTCAGTAGGTGTGGCAGGATTTGTTTTTATGCTGTTATGCAGTGCATGAGATTGACCTGAGAACTTCTTTCCTGTAAGAATGCTCTCCCAGGGGGCCAAATGTTTAACTTGCCATCTGTGACCTGTTAAGCTCATCACTGCAGGAGGCAAACTGCAAAAGACAATCTGCAAAGGCTGTCAACTTGATTTCTAATACATGTGATTGCTCAAGAAGTGATTTGCTTGCTTCTAAACAGAGTTTACTATTATTTACAGGTAGAGAAATGATATGTACTTGCAGAATTAGCTGGTAACATGGGGTCTGAGCTAAAATCCAGATTTGACCTTGCTAATTCTCCCAGTTGGAAATATTAGTTCTTAACCCAAAAAATAAGTGAAGACCTATTTCCAATGTTGTGCGATGTTTGTCGTTTTGAATGCAGGCCTTAAGAGACGAAAATAAAAAAAAACTTTAGTGTTGTAAAAGTTACAGTGTTTTTGGCAGAGACTAGCCTTCTGTGCTCCATATATAAAGATTAATTACATGGACACTGGCAGCAGTGCATCAGTGTTGATGCTTTTAGATGCTGCTAAATATGTACAATTATGTTGTTTTGACAGTTAATGACTTAATTGGCTTCCAAATGCTTTGATTTGGTTTTACAGAAAGTTCAAATATGTAAAGAGTGGGAGTAACAACCTTTAAATGATGAGATGGAATGACAGTGCACGTGTATTTTAAATCACAAACACTCTATTATCTTTACAACCAACAGTATTTTTGTTGTTTAAGTGTCAAATGAAGAAGTTAAGTACTGCTATGTGAAAAAGTCAATTCATTGTGTATCAGTTGTTTGGGTCACTGGTCATTTTAAATCATGCAACTTTAAAATGTTCATGCACTTGATTTAATTTTTTATATTTTCTCATAAATTATGGAAATAAACCATCCAGGAATGAAAGTACATGTTTTGTTCTGTGTAGCCCAGCTTCTTCATGACACAGTGTATCTTAGGGCTATGACTGTAAAATGAAAACTGATTTGTCTGTAAGGGTTTGTCTTTCCAAAATTGGTCAATTGGTTTGAAAATAGGCTGTGTCACATCTCATTAATTGTTTTGAATGCTCACTTTAAATCCATCAAACTGGGGATCCACCCATGTGTGGACTTTGGAAACCCCTCAGGTCCTTCTGTGACACGTGTCAGTTGCAAGGATGAACCAGCTGTTGCCAAACACCTGAGTTATAGCTACACTTGAAGCTCTGTAGCTGTTTAGTAGATCCACAAATATTTGAATTCCAATCAGTTAAAATATTCAACATTAAGTTTTTTGCTTTGTATGTATGAAGATCAGACCCCTTAGTGTTAATCTAAAAACAGTATTGTTTTTCATAATCTTTGAGAGGACCATTGCTTTTCTTATGACGGCAGTCATTGTTTAGCATTTAGATCGTAAGTGTAGACACAAGCTTTGTCTTGTAACCAGCTCAGACCCGGTCTAGCCCACAGCAGCCTCACGGTGGAGACAGAAAACCTGCCCGGGTCCAAGTTGTAGTCAGAAATAGAATCAATAACAGCAGTAACTTGATGAGGAGACTGTTGGGGATTGAGAAATAAAAACATTAAAATGCAGTGAAAATATTATGAATAGAATTCCAGCTTTACTCCACGAGCGGCCATCCGCTCAGGCTTTTGCTCCTGGTGGGGGGGCAAAGGGGTCGGGGAGCCCACCACAGGTCTCCAAACACCCCCCCGCCCCTGCCTCCCTCCACTCCGTACTGGGGCCAACCGCAGGAATGTGAGCCGCTGTCAGGAAGCTGTAAAGTGCTGACGCGGAGGTCAGCAAGCATTTACACACATGTGGCTTTGCTTTCACAACTCCATTTTACTTTTTTGCTGATTCTCCTTCATCTGCTCCTATTATTTCTTATCTGTCTTTTATGCCCCCTTTTCTCTAAACCATTATTAGAATGAAATTAGGCATATTAGTCATAGCTACATAAGTACAATACATTAGTTTACACATATGATGAACACAATGCCTGGCAAACAGGTTCCAAAATATTTATTGGTGAGGACAAAGATGAGGATAGAAATTTCAAAACAATGATAACATTTTCAAGGAGATATTAATATTATGAGGATAATGGTAATACGATTGAAGGCTATTATTATAAGTGACATATTTTTGCAGCACAATGTATTATAATATCGATTCTGATGTAGTGGTGTTGAATTCAGAAACTGGACACCTAACGTGTGTCTTGAAGTTGATTGAGGATGGTCTACTTGGCGTCACTGAACCAACAGAACAGTGAAGATTGATGATCAGCTGTATTGGCAGGATTCACAGTTTTCATCGGCTGCAAATGTTGACCATCTGTTCTGTAAGACAAGGACATATTGCAAGTCCAACATGGAAAAACTGTTGAGAAGCGCCAGATAGAAAAAGGAAAATATTGAATGGGAGAATTTGGAAAAGTAATCTGTACTTGCAGAGGAACGCTACATCAATGTATTTATTCATTATTATTATGTTATTTACACACACCGCATTGTGTGGAAAACATTTTATTCTTTTCAAAACCGCCTTATTTCTGCTTGGAGTTGTAAAGTCAATTAAGACAAAATATGTTGTCCTTCCTTAACTGTAATGAAATAACCAAAACTGAGATATGTCTAGTTTTTTTTAAGACCAACATGTCTGCTGCAGGATCTCTGGATCATCATTGTTGTAGGTAGAAAGGGCTCCGTTTGAAAGATGTCCTCCAGTCAATGCAACCCTTCCTTGGCTAAAGTGTCATTAGAGTCGTGGCGGTTCATGTGAGTTTAAAGTGTCTGGTGCATTCTAGTCTGTCTGTTTTTACAGGATGCCAGTGCTGACCTGTCAGACCAATCCTCTCAATTTAACCTTAGTGCCATCAGCAGGTTGAGGTCTTAGTTACCTCAGCCTAGAGGCCTATGTTTTTCCCGTGTTGCTGTTGGTTTGTTTGTTAGTAGGATTACACAAAAACTACTGAACAAATCTCCACAGAATTTGTTGGAAGGAGGCACGTGGGTCAAGAAAGAACCCATAAAATGTTGGTATTTCTGTCATTTTGTGACTTTTTTACCATTTTCCCAGGGAATAATTGAAGAATCGTGATGAAAAGAGGCATATTTAGGGGACTGATTATTCAGTGTGTGCAATTTGTTGCAGATCCAAATAAAAAATCTGGATCTAGTGAATTTAAATGTGGTTTCATGCAGGACTGTTGGGGCTTGTTCACAGGTAGGCACTCTAGTGAGTGTCATCCTAGTTTTTTAACTTGTATTTCCCTTAAAAGTAGGGGATGAATTACTTTGAGATTTGGTTGCCACATAATGAATTTTACTGACTTAAGTGATGCTAGGTCTTTTCCTCTAGCACCACTGTGAAGATTACATTTGTACTTTGTTGCTTTTGAATGGATTGTCATTAAATCTACCACACACATTTAGATCTCCCTCAGGATAAAATTGTAATCAGTTAAATAATCCTGACTTTTCATCTACCATCAAAATTAGTGTGTAATACTTTGTGTCATGCAATGACATACTTGTTGTTTTGTTTTTCCAAATAGCATGTTAAAGTGAGATGATGAACATGGTCTTAACACCTGCTCGACATCTGCATATTAGTTTTGTCATTTTGAGCATATTACCTTGCTGACGGTAGCATTTAGCTCAAAGCTCTGTATCACATGGCTTTTAGCGTGTCTGTAACAGACTGTTGGCAATAATAAAGGTAAGAAATAAAGGGACTGACATACAATAACCATGAAAATGAGAATTAAAGCAGTCCCAGAGGCAGACACAGACAAATATCTTCCACAGACTTATTATACAAGAGCTTTTAAAGTTATGTGCACCTGGAGAAAGGTCATCCAGAGAAGCTGCAAAGAAAGAAACAGACAAGTATCAGATTGCTGTTAGAAATATTAGATAAAAAAAAACTGCAGGTGTGGAGGACCTCTCAGATGTACCAGAATTTCCCGTCAGGATTCGACTGATGGATTGCCAGAGGTGGATGATACTAAGGTTAGGCTGTAGACACCTAGCCCAATATAAGCGCCATTGGCCTTTTTATGCCTTGGATGGGATCTAATGAGCCGCTCATTTTTTTGTGTATGTTTCTCTGACGTGGTTTCGAAGAAGACCAGAAATTCCACAGGGACGGACACGCAGTGCCATGTGGTTCTGCTCGGTGTCTACTTCTGTACTACTTATAGTATTTCAGTACTTATGAGTGGTGACATATACTATACTGAACTACACACTGATGATTGACAAAAATACTAAGATAACAGTGTCTAGGAGGATAGCGATTTTTAAGACTCCATCAGTCTTGACCATAGGCAGTAAAGATGGATGACGCTTCTCCACTTCCTCCCACTAACCATAATTGAAGCCAAAATATTTCTGATACCAACCCTTAAATCTTGTGCATTTGGAGCCAGAGTCTGTGTAGTAGTGATCAGGGGATAGAGCCATGGTAGAGAGGACCCGCCGATATAAGCTCACGACCACTCAAGAGTCAGTCTCAGCTGTAAATCATGATGTTTCAGTCCTCTTGATGTAGGTTACTTACAGTATAGTTATAGGCAGGGTTATAACTAACTAAAGCTAACAAATAACTAACTAAACCAAACTTGGCAGTTAAATGCAGCCAGCCACCATGGGGCAAACCAGACGCTTTGGCTTCAGTTTTGTGGAGCATTTGTCATCCATCTTTATATACAGTCTATGTTGTTGACAAGGAAACTATAAATATTGAATCATAGGCATAAACCTGTCTGCAACTGATTGTATTTCTTCTTAAAGCAGTGTTTCAGTCTCTTTTTCTTTCTTTCTTCATCAGCACTTCCAGACCATGCTGAAAACGAAGCTGAATGTGCTGACGCTGAGGAAGGAGCCGTTGCCCACGGTGATCTTTCATGAGCCCGAGGCCATTGAGCTGTGCTCCACCACGCCGCTCACAAAGAACAGGACCCATGCTGGATACAAGGTACAATCACATGGGTCTAATAATCCCCCAAATCCACCCCGTGCCTGAAAAGTAAATCTATAATAGCATTAATACAATCATAATCCATCTGTTTTTCCTGTTTCTTTTTGGACACCCAAGTTAGATCCGTTGCCACGTGCTACTCCACCAACGTGTGTGTGTGTGTGTGTGTGTGTGTGTGTGTGTGTGTGTGTGTGTGTGTGTGTGTGTGTGTGTGTGTGCGTGCTCTGGCATGGATGTGTTTGTTTTCCTCCCTGGCTCTGTCGAGTGTCAGATGTAGGGTTTGAACCAATGAGCCTTTGGACTCGCAGCCTTTTCTCTTTTCTCAAAACAGAAAACAAACAAGGCTACAGATTAAAATAGCAGCAACATTCTGTTATTACACACAACACTCCCCCACCAAGTCACTGAGTGCGTCTTTGTGTCTTCGCCCGCCTTGTGCCACAGCATTGTAACAATAACAAATAAAGTGAGACGACTGTGGTCACATGGGAGACAACTTCAAATGGCTGTGTGGGTACGAGAATTTCGTTTTTGTACTTAGAATGTTGTGTTTGGTCAGTTATGCTGTACCGTTTACAAGCACATCGGAAAAGGGGCTGAAGCTTTTTCAACTTAGCCTAAATAAACAAAACATTTCATAGCTAGTTCCCCTAAAATACTGAAGGAAAAGTAACCTTTGACATCATTGCCAAGAAACACACACGGAACTCACAGTCCCCATGTTTATTGGATCACTTTACAGAAGAGCTAACAGAAACACACCAGATGTATGCTGTGTAGATATTTATATGCATATATATGTGTTGAAAAAAAAACATTTCAAGGAAGCCAAGGGCCAAAAGTCAAACTGAGTTCTCATCAGCGGCACTTTCCCATAACTCCAGAGAATATGAAGTGAAAGTTAGTAAGTCAGCCTTTTTTTGTAGAGCAGAGCAGTTTGGCCCGTGAAACACATGCAGACAGGGTGACACATATGTTTTCCAGCAGGGTTTTCATTGGCTTACAAGTAGAGATGATACAGCTAACAGCATCAGAAAAGCCTCCTATGCTGCTGAAAATGCTGGGTTAGGCATCTGCTAGAGTGCTGTCTATTTACTGATCAGATACCACGTCTTTAAAGTATATTGGTTTCACACAGATATAACTGTAATTTTTTTCTCAAAAAATCACTTTTTCTTCATTGCCTCTGGCAAGTGCTGTTGTAGAGCAGGGAATATGTGATTTCCAGTAGTGTGGCGATAGCCCGATCTAGCGAACGTGTCAACAACTTGGTAATATTTCATGCTGGAAAGTCCCACCAGTAGAGCGACAAACTAGATAATAAAATTATTTCTATGGCATTAATTCTCTTTATGTAATTGTTTTTCGAAGGGCCAGGCCAAACAACAATGACGGCAATCAACACTTCCATTCAGGGTTCGTAGCATACAGATGTGAAAATATGTTATTATATTGGTTTTTATTTTTTTAAATGCATTAGTATTGGCCCAAGACAAAGTCCAGTAGTCAGAATCGGTATTGGGAAGGACACATGGTATCGCAACATCTCTACTCATAAGTAAATAAAAATGGCAGAAATTGCCCCCGTACACACACACACACACCTATTTTGTATAATATAGATGAAGTATATAGAAAATGGTAACAACGATATGGTAATACATCTTTAATTCAGTGAAGATGTTTTTAAATCTATACTAAACTCAGTGAGGTTATGTCCGTTCTCAGGCTTCTGACTCATCAGTATCCCCATGTTCAATGTGTCATACTTAGTTTCTAATTGATCATACCTGTTCTTTTTGTGTGACAAATTTTAAGCAGCTGTTTATCTCAACACAACAGTGTAATGATGCACAGTTTTGAGTGTAAGGTAACAGAGATATGCAGCAGCATCTTGTATCATCCTACTGGCAATCGCTGCTGTGATAAGATAAATATTGATGTATTACCACGGTGAACGCTGCACATGATGAACTTGGTATCCCTCTCCCGTCTAGTGTGAATGCCAGTCTCCGCTCGCTGCCTGCTCCTCTCTCTGTACAGGCTGCTCTTTCCAGCGTTGCTGCGAATGCCAAAGCCATGTTGCCATGGATACCACTACAGCTATTCAGCAGAATACCATCCACACACACACACACACACACAAATATTCATTTCCCTCATCTGTCTACCACCTCCTCATTTACAATTCTGTCTGCCTCGCTGCATGCATTTGTTGGCCTGTGTATTCTGTCTTGTGTAACTTCCTGTCTGAGTCACTACCTGACTGTCTGCATATCTGTCTGACCACCTGCCCCAGCACCTCTGCTTCCACCATCAGACCTCAGAGAGTCATTATTTTATTTTCATGGGAGAAATATCATGGGAAAAAACTGAGGAAACAATGGTCTCATTTTGCCCTCCTTTCCCCTTTCGTGATTGGCCTTTAAATAGTACAATATGATACAATTTATTATCCTCATGGTCTATATTCCCCGTCTTTTCTCTCTCACCCGTCTCCCTCATTCTGCTTTCTCCCAGCCCCCAGGTGTTGTCCCAGTTTGCAGGCAGGCAGGAAGGCTGTCTGAGGGCTGCCGAGCCCCTGCCAAAGCTAACAGCTAGCAAGGATGAAAGGCTGCTCTCATTGCCCTGCCTGGCCTGCTGCTGTTAAAGTGGTCCACTTCACATCTATTGAGAAAAGATAGTCAATGCTCTTTAGAGCCATGCCAGCTCCACCCCATGATAATAGAGGAATTACTTTACTGGATACTGCTGAAAATACAACGTAGCTCCTTACCTGTGACTTTATTGTGGTTTAAATAAATCTTATCTTCATTTACAAAGGGTAAAAAAAAGGGAGATTTACCAACACATTTACAGTAAGGAATGCACAGTTTGGTTAGTGATTGTAACCTTTAACTCTCTGCTCGTGCTCTTCAGAGTCATTCTTGTCAGGCCTCACTAGTCAAATAACGCAAAGTATATAAAATGGTAGACTGTTGGTCTGCAATCTGTATTATATCGAATGACCAGCAGAGGGTGACTCCACTGGTTTAAAAAATAAGTCAATTTCTATTGAAGCCTGAGAAATGACTATACTTCTAAATCGGTTTATAACGTCAGTATTTCCCTAATGAGTTTATGGTCTCAATCGGAGCCTTTTCAACATAGCATGATGTTCATTATATTAACTATTGTCCCATTCAGTGTAAAATAGCAGATTAACCATGATATGCATTAGGTGGTGAATACAATGCGTTTGACAGCTAGTACCGTCCAATGAGTGGAGGTCACAGGTGTGGGTGGGTGTGTAGTGTCCTCTCAGTCACACTAACCACCGCTTCCTGGTTACTTCTTGTTCTAAAAAAACAAGATGATGGTGCTGTCTGAAATGCCAAACTCAAGGCTGCTGAGTGGTAGTTTACAAACGTAAATGGTGGGTTGTCACTTGTTACCATGAATGCAAAGCTGCCGTATTTATGATTAAGTTGTTGAGAGTAGAGCTGTCAATTGACAATATTGTGATTCCACCTACATCATTGTTCCAACAAGAAGTTAATTTTATGGGGGCGTATTAACTAGACTATATGACTAACTACAAACTACATTTTTTCTTAAGCTAACCAGCTAGCAACTTGTATCTTCGAGAATTCCCAAAATGAAGGTATAGAAAACTCAAAACCGTGAATTTGTATCTGTATTCATATTGATTATGATGCAGTTTAAATATTTGCTGTTAACGTTATGGCATTATGTCAACACTCAGGAGGAAAGAAGAGAGGTAGAAAGAAACTCTCAGAGATTTGACTTTAAGCTGTGACTGGCAGTGATTAAACCAAGTACTATTGCCAGAATGGGACTAATAGGCCTTAGTCACAAAGATGTTACAGTAGAGAAGCATTGGTGGTAATAATAAAGTCCATGATGGCTGGAATCCATTTAGCTGCTTCAGTGTCAGGGTCCTGGTGCTGGATTGGGCTGGCTCACCTGTCACCCTGTCGTGACTTTCCTGGGACACCTAAATAAAACTCGGCCATTACTCATGTTATCAGTAGCATGTGTGTTCTTACTGCTATGACAAGTGAAAATGTCTGCCTATCGTCAGTTAAAGTCAAAGCTCTTCTACCTCTGTTTCTGCTTTTGCTTGACCAAACCAGCGACAGTGCGTTATTCTCCTACACTGACATCATTCACACTCGCAGTGTAAGGCAGGCTGGTCCTACCATGTCTTTATCTTATCTGTCAGGCAGAGAGGCTTTTTGTCCCTCACTAATTGGTATGCTGATGTCAGTTAGTGTGCTGTACGTACCGTCGCTTCTCTAGCGAACAGAGAACAGAACGCACAGTGATGACATTTATATGATTAGTAACCTCCAGGGTGAGATGACCGGTGCTCCTAGTTCCCTGCTAAATGTGTATGTCTGTGTTTGAGTCTGAGGCAGCTTTTTTTTATCAGGGTTTTTGGACATTAGCTCGCTTTGTCATCTGTAATAGTGTTCAACATTTTCCAGGTTTGGTCTTCCTAGCTTAAATAGTTACTGCAATTTTCTTTTTGGACTACATAGCTAATGGGAGCAGCAGACAAGGGTCTCTGTGACCACACTTAAGACAATGTTCCTCGTAAATATAAAAACGTATAAAACACAAAGGAAGTTTCCTGCTTTCTATTTTTTTTACTGTTGCAGAATATTTGTGAGCATACAAGGACAGATGGATTGTAAGGACTCTTAAATCCAATAGCTAAAGTACTTGCATGCTCCTGTTCTGCGTAGGTAGTGTAGTTACAGTCGACATATGTGGAGAGGGTATTGCTATCTGTATCAGGACTTAATAGAAAGCTTGGAAACTAGAAATTTTAATAATTTGGAAAGTTGAGGGTTTATGTTATAAGCTTCATTTTAAGAATTGCTGCGCTTATTCGTTAATATGAAAGTTAAGTGTTGTAGAAACGAAGTCTGAGTGGATTGTGGTTCGAAGGTGAACTTGTGTGATGTGGAAGTCTGTGCTGCAGTTGAGGGCTTCTCTCAGATCCCCTTATTAACCTGAGCTGTTTGTCTCTTCTCTGATATAAGACTGGACCGTCAGACCATGTCTTATATTTAATCATCATCTTTTTCTTTATTACACTCACAGTATGCTCTTACAAAGCAGGGCCAGTACCTGCTGACAATTGAATGCTTGCCAGGTGAAAGTGCATAGTGAAAGCGCTACCGTGTTTATGACAAATTCTGCCTGCCTGCCGAAAATGGTAGAAACTTTATGGATGTCTTAACAGGCCAGAGACAGGTGTCAGTCTGACTGTGACAGATGGGTCAGTGTGTCTGTGTAGGAGAAGAATGGTCTAGTAAATGGTCTGTATTTATATTAGCTTTTCTGTTATCGATGGCCGCTTTACAGTACAGCTTTTACTATTCACCCATTCACACACATTCATACAGTGCATCTATGTGTAGTACTTTCTCTAACACACATCACTAGACAGTGTGAGAGTGATGTGTGTTAGAGAAAGTACTACACGGAATGGGGAAGACTGAGATTGACCCACGACCCTCTGGTCCACCTTTTGAGCCACAGCAGTGACAGCTGAGAACAGAACGCAGCATAAGGTAAAAGACCACCACCAAACTGTTCGACAATGAAGCAAAGGTATGACAATGAAGCGAAGGTGGCCAAGGCGTCACAGTGCCCCTTGAGTGTTTTTCATTTTGTTTAACTTAGATATCACTTTGACAGGGCTCCAGAGTGCAACCGTTTTTTTGTAGGTAACAATCTTCCCAGTACCACTAAAATGTTCTCTGGTTACTCATGTGTGACAAGAATCATGATGGCATGATAAACATAGCGTGCCTCTGGTGGGAGTATGTGCTATAACATATGTACAGTGTAACACAAAGCCTTCTCTGTGCATAAATCTGGATGAGATAAACCCCAGTGTGCTCTGGAGGCTGATCCTGATGCGCCCGGCGCCGGAGGATTTGACTAAACACCATTTGTAATGGCATCAGATAGTGTATGTAAAGAATAGTGTATGTAAAGAACGAAGATTTCAGAAACATTTTATGACCATCATTGAAATATGGAGAATTTCCACCTATAGTGGGCTATATGGACGAGACTGAGGGGTGAAAGCTTCTTTCATATACACTGAGGTGCTCCTGTCTTGACTTACATTGCAACACTAAGACTCTGTTTTGTGTATACACACAAACACACACACACACACACACACATACAGCACCTTCTTCTCACTGCACAACACAAACAAGCAAATGCACACAGAACTTTAAGAAAAAAAACCCTCATCCATCTTTGCATGCCGTGGCAAGCGGAGCCAGCTGTACTTTGCTGATTCAATAAGTTTAGAGGAATGTTAACAACCTCCTCAGGAATGCTGCGTTCCCAAGCAGTGGATTTCCAGCCATGTTGGGGGATCCAGACGCGGGGGCCTACTGAGGGAGAACGCCTGGATAACCGTGTTTAACAGTGGGACACTTGTTTTTTAACGTTAGAAAATGCTGTAACATTTTTATGTGTGACTCAGTAACTGTCTTTATCCCAATTTCATGGGACTGACTACAGTCAAATTGAAGTTGAAATCTAATACAGATACATTGAATATCAAATCCACACTTGTTGGTTAAAAAAAAAATTGACCGAGACACAATTTACCTAAAATATTTACATTTTGTGAGAACAATTTCTTCTCATTAACAGACATTCATTGATCAGCTATGTCATTAAATCAGATAACTGGGTTTAATATTGTGTTTATTAATTTAATATAATTGAACTACAAAATAAGTTTTAAATAACATTTCCAAATGTCCAGGTAATGAATATTCACCAATCGGCTACAACATTAGAACTGGTTACCTGTTTTCATTTAGGTTGGATCTCAGATACAAATAGCAGTGCACCCCTTGGGTTAGGATCAGGCTTAGTGAGTTTTCTCTCGGGCTCGGACTGGTTTGGCTAGAAATAGCTGCCATGAACAAATCTAATATTTGTGGTAGAAACAGAAACAATCACAGTGATGAATCATCTCAAGCTATTAAGAAAACAATACAAAGTTTGGATGGAGAGATCTTTGATATCACTGAGAGACAGACTGTGTTTTTGTCTGCAGCAAAAAAAGCTGTTTGTCCTTGGATCGCTGTCTGGGAAGTTGCCTAATGCTGAAACGACAAGTTCCAGACGTGTTGCTGACTGTTTGTACCTTCACATCACAGTCTGTTCCCAGACTGCTTCTGATCCAACGGGACCAAACTGCTTTCCTTGTTCTTCTCTCAGTCCCTCTTTCCTGTCATTTCAGCCCCTTTCTTCTTCTTCGCACTCTCTACGTTGCCAAAGCTTCTCCGCAGGGACAGGTATCTCTTCACTGATTCCTCTAAGTCTGTCTTCCTCCTCTTCCTCCCCTTTTTCCCATACCTCCTTTCTATTGCTGATAGCTGAACCAGCTGTGGCCCGAACAGCCGCAGCAGCTGCCCTAGCTCTACACCTCTGATACACATGCATGCCTGTGAGGTTACACGCAGATACAGAGACAGACACAGACACACAGACGGTGTGTGTGTGTTGTGCGTGAGTGGACCAGTATGTTACTGTCTTTCCCTCCACTGGTTTGCTTGCTGGGCTGCGGAGGTTTCCCTCTGTGTATCTCTCACTTTCTTCTGTCTTTCTTTGCATTAAGTTGCTTTCTATCAGCTTCTCTGCATATTCTTCACATCTGTTTATCGCTATAAGTTTCTCTGTCCGTCTGTTTCTCCTTTGTTCGTTGCATAATTGCGGTTTATCAGGCATTGTTGGGTTTTCATCCTGTGACTCATCAGAAAATGTTAAATGTTAAAATCTGTCTGCCTCATTCATCATTAAACTCAGACTGGATTGTAGCTGGCATGTAGTGGTGGCAGAGTGACTGTATTGGCATGCATGTACTGCAGTATGGTTTTAATGAGTCAAGTATTTTGCAGTGTTACAAACATGCAGATAAATGACTTAATGAGGCAGCATTTGCACAACCCCTCTGATGATTATTATATATGTGTCTTAGAACAATATGCAGATTTATGCTGTGATGTCTTTCCGGACAGACACAACAGTTGGTGGACATTTTTGCAGGGCTACAGATGCACTCACTGAAGAATTAGTTGGAAAATTGCAGTACAACCATAATGTAGGAATTTTTTCAAAATCTGATTAATATGTATCAGGGACTTTTGCTCTTATGTTTTTTTTTTTGAGTTGTTGATTTTTCCCTTCATGAATTAAAGGTTGATACCACTCTCAAAGCTGTTCTGTTAATATGAAGCTCCATTTGCAGGGAAACTGCCCGTCTAGCTCCTCAAGCTAGCACTTTTAAAGGTAGCTAATTAAGAGGAGAAATAAAATGTATGTATGTATGAATAGGGTAATGTAAAGTGTTAGTATCATTGTAGCTGAAAAGATTCCGATATGTAGATTTTTTTCCATGTCCCACCCATTAACATGGATGTGTCAGGGTTTATACCTTTTACTGCAGCCAGCCATAAGGGAGCAATCAAGACACTTTGGCTTATTTCTTGGGGAGCCGTCATGTCGTCCATCTTTATATACAATCTGGTTTTCCCGTTTGTTAGTCTTTAGGCTAAGCTAGCTAACCAGCTGCTTGCTTGTGCTCCATATTTCTCACACAGACATGAGTGGTGAATCCTCTCATTGCAACTTAAACTTTTCTGGCCACTTCTTTTAACCTTCCCTAAGGCTGCAAACTGTAGCCCTCTATCGACTTCAGCTGTCTCCTCCGTGTCATACACCCTCCTCCTTGCAGGTCTAGCGGCTCATCAAGAGTCACCCAATCGAGGAGTAAGAAAGAATAGAAAATGACAATAACCCCCACAAACCAAGAGTCAGTAATGGTGGCCACATGTCTCACCACACATGCTAGTGTTTAACCACACTCCTCCCCCCATCTCAGTGTCACAAACACTCTCACTCCATTTCATTGTTTTTCTCTCTCTGCTATGAAACAGGTACACAAACACAATTAGTTTTGGAATCCAGTGGATACTTCACATCTTACCTTGGCATAGTTGAAATTTAAAGTTTCCCAAACTGTTTTTTTCCTCTTTCTCCCTCCAGCTTGTATGTCTGTCTGTTTTTCTGTCAGTGTAGAATTCCATCTTTGCAGCCCCCAAAGGCCGTAGTTCCTGTAACTCATCATTATTTCTGTCTCTGTATTGCTTCATGTAATGCACTCAATATTTTCAGTTTGACGGTATATAACTGTTACCAATTAGCCTCGGAGGGGGGTGCACAACAGTAGATGTGAGGATAGAGGGGGCAAAAGAGAGAAAGGAGTCCTGGGAAGAAGGGACGACAAGAGACGCGAAGAGTTTAGGACAAAGAGGAGAAACACATGGAAAGTTGAATCAATGGGGATTCAGTAGCTCTCTGAAATGATTTAAGCTTGCCTGTCTGAGACTGAGACGACTGGTGAGCGGGCTGCCAGAGCACAGGACAGCAGATGTGTTCTGGTCTGGGACAGAGTCGATTAGATGTATCAATTTTGTGCATAGCTTTAAAAATAAATAATAAAACCCAGTCTGTATATAAAGATAGTGGACTTGTTTCTTCTTCCCACTCTTCAGAGATGAAGCTTTAATATCACAGATATAAATGCTGCCTTCTTGCGCCGAAGACATCACCTGAAGCCAAAGTCTGTGCAGTAGCGATCAGGGGATGGAGCCGCAGTACCAAGTCAGTATCAGCTGTCAATCATGAGGTTTCACGTCGTTTTTATAGCATCAAATAACTAGCTAAAACCAAACTTCCCAGAAAAAATAGCACTTGAACATACAACAGTGTGATGAGAGCTACCTAAAATGTCAGAAACCATATTTTAGAACATTTTATCTCAAGTGTAGGCCTACTTTGACTTTCAGTTTGTTCCATTTCTCATCCATCAACATGGATGAGGCAGGATTTTTACGGCCTATGCGACAGCCAGCCATCAGGGGGATATCTAGATGCTTTGGCTTCACTTTTGGCGAGCTGTCATGTTTTCCATCTTTGTATACAGTTTATGGACAGAAAAGCTGTTCGTTTCTTCCCTTCCACTGAGTCCAACCTGAATCATGCTTCTTTTCTGTTTCTTTTCCATCTGCAGAATTTTACGATCATTTGGGTCAGTGTTTGTCTCTTCATTGTTCCAATTCATGATTTGTACATTTGGAAACTGTTTCGATGCGCTCACACACTCACTCACACTGACTTTCACTCACAGCTGTAGCTTTTTAAAGTCGCTCACTAACTTGTCTTGGATCCACCTCTGCAATTTCCTCCCAGACATTCAAACTGTGCACAGATCCACCTCATGCTGTTGTTTTGTGTCCTCATATTTAATTCATATGGTGTCTGATGTTAGATTTGTGCTTTTAATTTCAACGTGATCACGGCTCACTGGCTTCTTTCAGTCTGCAAAAGTATAATTTTCCTAAAAGTTTGCCAACAAACCAAAACTACATCATGTACGGTGGAGCCGATACTGTGATGACGCTTGTTTCTGTGTTATTCTATCAGAGGTCGTGGTTTTAAGTCTGAACCTTATTTTTAAGGAGGAAGAACTTTTTACGAGGACGTATCAAAGCACATTCTCCATTTAAAACATATTTCTAATTGTGGTATTTCTGCTGGTGGATATTAGTCACTTATTAGTTATTGTCTGACAAACTATCTGTCTTTAAGTTTTTATACGTTTGCAGGTCAGTCTGAGGTTTTTGAGGCGGTAAGTGTTGAAAGGTTACAGCTGTGTTCCCTGCACATTTAAGCTGGTTTCCATTTTATTTCACCAGTCACTGTATTGTATTATGTTTTGAGGGGCAATGACACTTGCAGCAGTTTGAACAGTTTCATCCTCCTGTGCATCAAGTGGTTCTCTACTCAAATTCCTACTTGATTGTGACAGATTGAATGGTTTGCCTCCAACATTATTTTTGGAAGGGAAAAAAAATTACAATCTAAAACTTTGATTAATTTCTGCAAAGCGAGCCTAAACTGGATGGATATTCCACTTGATCTCAGTCATCTGCTGCTTTAATCTGAAACAGTATTTAATGCTTCACTAAAGCCTAAATAGACTCTTCCCACAAAACTCCATAAGGTTTATCTTTATTAAGATATATATTCATATTCAATCTGCATCTGCATACATGGCAGTGTATATAAATTGGTGTATCTGATCTAAGGTCGCATTGAAGTATGTGACAGCCATGATGGGCAGTGATGGTTACATGATAAATGAGCCTTTAAGTTGTTAAATGGCCATTTGTTTGGTGCTACAATATAATTGCAGCAAAATACCTCACAAAGATACAATAACCATGAACCACAACTTTGTCAAGAGTGTCAGAATTTACACAAGTTACATAAATTAAATTGAACTTGTATTGCTGAAATCATTGCAGTGTATTCAAGCAAGCCCAATAATGCTTGTTTGGCTTTTTTGTTTTTGAGTTGCTGTTCCAATAGTATGTAACCTATTCACATTTTTGTCAATCCATTGACATGTTTCAGGAGGCAAACCTAATAAACTCCAGATTCACTTTCACATTTAGTGCACATAAATGAACAAACTCAGCTTCCCTTCTACATTTGCAAAATTCTCCCGCAGACGTCATTTTAATACCTGGTGTAAATGGGCTCAGACTCGTCTTAAGTTAAAACCGTTGAATTTGCACTATAATCCCCCCAAAATCATACGCATCCAACAAGTTAGTGAATTTTTTGTATGAGCACAGGCTGATATGCAGCATTTCTTTCTATCTCTATCTGTCCTCGATCTTTCTTGTAACAATTTCCTCTTCAGCTGCATGTTTGCTTTGGACTTAGAGGAAACAGAGTCTAATGTTTGCTCTGTCTGGTGACCTCCTCACCTCGCACAGTCCTCACTTATCTCCACTGTACACACACACACACTCAGACACACACACACGCACACACTTATCTTATTCTAGTTTATCTGATTTGTACTCATCTGTTCATGTAAGGTAAAAGCTACTCGGAGGGAAACATTCAGCCAAAACTGGTCAAACTTGTAAGAAGTTTGAACTGTTTTGGAAAGAAAGAACAGAAAGAATTTGCTGCTCTGATAATCTTGTGAGTTCCGTTGTTGTTTTTGGACTTTACTCCTGAGCTAATACCATCTTTAGTGTGCTCATTTCTTTTTTTTCTCCTTCCCTTACGCTTGCTCCAAGTCAAAGGTCACTAATAGGCAGACACTGGTCTGGATTTGGACCCAGACTGCGGCCTACCCAGACCTAAAAACCGAAATATCATTGAGAATTGTTGTTTTCATTCATATTTTGACAAAGTGCTTGTATTTTAAGGGGTGCAGCGCCTCTAGCCTTTATGGCAGCAAGTTAGCAACACAAAACACTTACTGACCAATTGCACACATTGTATATCAACATGTGATGTCACTCAGCCAATCAAATGTGGGAGTTCCACTTAGCATTCCGTCAAACAAAAAAAAGCAAAGTTGGGCATTGTTCTTATTCAGGCTAAATAGCAGGTGGCTGCAACTCTTCACCATGCCAGCATTATTTATCCACGCACATACATCATTTTGTAACATGACAGCAGAACAGAGACAGTAAAGCAGACATGTATAGATTGAGAGAAAACGTTGGACGACTCCCAGCTCCTGTAAGAAAATAAAACCTGGCAAAGCAGTCATCCTTCATTCAGCTAGGAAGTGAGCAATCAGTAGAAACAATCACAGTTTAAACAAGTAACTCAATATCAAAATATGATTATCAGAGAAAAGAAGTCCATAATGACTCTCTCCATGTCTTTTGACATACTAACAGCACACTGAATGGCTGAAGACTCTTGGCTCAGTCTTTAGATTTGTTGGCTGACTGAGTGACTGACCGCCTTCTGGCTACGAGAGGGTGTCCGTGTGGTTGACTATAGCAAACTGCCCAGCCTCCACGCTGCTCCTGCAGACCTGTGGTAGTCAGCTGATTGATGGATCTGGTGTGATGTCCCACCCTGTGGTCACTAATGAGAACCATGTTTGAGGAGGCAGCTGCTTTCACTGCCTGGAACTCTGGATCACTGTTGCATATAGGAAACCCTCAAGGGCCAAGTCATGTAAAACTATTGTGTATAAGTGGATACAGTTCACCCCCAATCAGTCTTGTAGCTGTTATGACAACATTTAGGAAAAATACGAAACACATTTTAATTCACCTGATTTTCACATGGAATATTTTACATCACTGTTCTTGGTCAAGTTCACAGAACTTAGAGAAATCCTGTTCAGTTACATTACTTACTGCCCAGAGATAAGACATATCTCTGATGGTGGCATAACATTTGTTGCTAAGAGTATTTTGAGTTTTTTATTTGTTACAAATTCTCATTTCAAAGAACATTATTTTAACATATTGTACTTCTACTTACAATTTCTCACTCGCTCACCTCTTCCTTTTGTTGCTGCTCCATTTCCCCATTATTTTCATTTTCGAATTTTCGAAGACCTTTCGAATTATTTCATTTTCATATTTGTATAAAAGAAATTGTTGTTGGCATCATAGCTCTGGGTTTATAAAAACATTGTGAATGTTTTACAAAGATATTTGACAAGTTACTACAATTTACTTCAGATATTAGTGCCTGCGCTACACGTTTTTACATCTGTTTGCCTTTATCGTAAATGCTATATCTATCCCACACAGGACTAATTGCTTGTCTAACGGAGAGGCTGGTGACTGGCTGGCTGTTCTACATGCTGACTCTGAAAGATCCCATTCAGTCAAAATCATAGCAGAGAATGAGGGCAGGTTGACTAGACGGGTGCAGTCAGATCATGTGATAAATAAAACAGGACCCAAGCTTCTGCTTTATGTCTTTTTCTGGTCCTTTGTCAGTCACTCGCTCAGTCATGCTTTATGCTTTGGTGTCTGTTGATCTGCTGGGTGGACTTTTCCCATATCAGCATCATAAAACCTTGCTTTGGGATAATAGTTCACTTAAATTTCTTAAGGGAATGGTGTTATCAAGACCACAGACTTGATGTTGGGCGACGAATGCAGGCCACATCTTCTGCAAATGTTCCAGACTGTGATATGATACCAATCTTCCCCTTCAGTATTCACACTTATCATTGCACTCGTGTTTTCTGCAGCCGTGTGTCAAATGTGGGGCAGCTGTAATGAACTCTTGAGTGTGCAGAGTATTCCCCTGCCCCAGTGTAAACACAGAAATGAGTGAAAACTCTTTGAGCGTTTGACTCATAGCAGGCTCCTCCTCGGTGTATTTTTATAATAAAGAACACCATGTAGAGAAAGCGCACAAGTCAGCCATTATTCCTGGACCAATCTCGAATTGGCCTCATGCCCACAGAAATCTCCAGCTTTGATCACTTCTTATCTTTCTCTCTCTCCCTCATCTCTTATCCCTCTCCATCGACTCAGTCTATCACTCTCCTGGTATGTGGTGTCATTACTATGGTATTCTCTGGTTCTTGTTGCAGGTTGCAGTTTCTCTTTGGGAAATAACATGAGCTTTGTTCACGTTCTTGTGTGCATTACCAATCCTAGTCATTCCCAGGTCTCGGCTGCTTACAAAATGTAACTGGGGGTTCGCATTGAAAACACATGGACTTTGGAACACTTTGACTTCTGATTTTCGACGCACATCTTCTGAACCACTTTTTTAAATGCTTTTGTGCGAGAGAACCTATGTGAAGATTTAACATGTTCCTACAGTTTTTATTTCTCAATTTATTTTAAGTGACTTCTAGTTGTCACTTTTAGGTTGTATTGTTGAAATTGACTTTGAAATGTAAAATACATACAATTTTAATAATATAATTGTCTCAGTATGACAGCATGTCACCCTGGGATTCTGTTATTTCCAGTTATTAAATCTGTTTTTTAAAAAGAAATGTCTTTTGACATATCACACCCCTGTTATTTCATCATTGCAATTTATATTTAACTGCATATTTACATCTCTTACATGTTGCACTGTGGGAAAATTTTAGTCTAATAGCATCTCTGTGTCTCTTTTACTGCAGGTGACTTACCTGGGTAAGGTGACTATCTCGGGAACCCAGTTCCTATCTGGCTGCACAGAGTCAGCAGTGGTTGGTCTGGTGGAACGTCGTGCCCTGGACCAGCAGCAGCAGGGCACCTGCCCTGCAGGCAGCTCTCTGCTGGAGATTCGGCCCTTCCAGGTGCGCCTTCACCACCTGGATGACCACAGCGAGGCATCAGTAACCATGGACACCTATCAGGTGGCCCGCATCGCTTACTGCACAGCCGACCATAGCGTCAGATCCAACGTATTTGCCTGGATCTACAGGGAGATCAACGACGACCTGTCCTTCCAGATGGACTGCCATGCTGTGGAGTGTGAGAGTAAGCTGGAGGCCAAGAAGCTGGCGCACTCCATGATGGAGGCTTTCCGCAAGACTTTCCATAGCATGCGCAGTGACGGCCGCATCCACAAGAGCGGCTCATCGGATGACTTTGCCGAGGACTCATCCACCCCTGAAGACACGACCCCAGATGACGGTTGAACAGAAACTCGCCTAAATTCCTGATCTCTCCCCCGTCTTAACAAAGTGACGGGTGACTGGAAGGATGGACAGATGACCTGCTTTTTGCATTCTCCCCTACTATCTCTCTTTCCGTTTTCAATTGGGAATCAAATTAACTGACCCCGTGAACCAACACACCCAGGATAATGAAGTCATTTTTTAAATACTGTCAAGGGAAGGTAGATGGAAAAGGAGTTACAAAAGACTTCCATACAGGGATAACAAATAGCTGCCACTTTGAATAAAGACCCACAAGGGCCTTTTTAAGCACCTCTGTAATCGCCCTCAAGGATTAGACTCAACAGTTCCTTTTTCAACCACTGTCGCTCCTGCACCCAGCAGAAACACAGTTTGTGGTTCTTAAGCTTTTTCATCTGAGAAACAACAAAATGTAGTCCCTGTTCTTCTGACCCCAGCTCATTATAAACCTATTGCTACTCTTGCCATGTTGGGACCCAGCAGCACTAGACCAGTGACCTATTTTGGGTCCCAACCCAGAGTTTATGAGACTGTTGGAGCACATAAATTCCTTAAATGTTAAATTATGTGGATCTCTGTCACAATGCCTTGGTTATATAGCAAATGACGATGTGAAAGAATAGCTCAGCCTTTAAGCACTGCTTCATATCATCACTATAGTACCTTAGTCCAAACCCCGAAATGATTTTGCTGGCATGGCTGTTACTCATGTGGACGACGGAGCCAGAGCTTCTACGTCTGTCTCTGTTTAAGGTACTTGCAGATCCGAGTATGTTAAGTTTGTTAAAGGTGCTAAATGATTTTACATTTTAAAAGTTCTCTCTAGGCTGAATGCCTGGGCATGTCTCAGACAACGTAATCATCCACATATGGCTTCTGTTTTAAGTAAACCAAAATTCAGGCTGGATTTTGCCTGTCGGATTATGTGCCTCACTTTCCTCTCACATTAGTTTGGTCTCTCACCCAAGTCCGTGTGCGTGTATGTGACATTTCTTTGTGTGTTTCTGTGTGTGTAGGTGTAATTGCTTACTTTGGTACTTTGTGTATATGAATGTAACATGTGTGATGATGTGCATCTCTGTGTGAAAGATAAAAAAGGTAGAGGGAGGAAGATTAGAGGGGGGAAGGGCCTTCTCATCGCTCCTGAAGCATCCGTTTTTGATGCGTACGAAAGTGTTTTAAAATCAGATATGGTACTGTGACCATTTGCCACGTTTTCTTACTTTAACCCCGTATGAAATGAAAGTATGAGTCTGAATGTGCCAGTCGCTGAGGTCGTAGGCACCTTAAAATAAATTCCCAGCCGTCCAACGAAACAAGTGGCGCCTCCTGGCTTCTGCTGAATGTACGATGAGTCTGACGTGCTGTGAGCAATTCAGTCTCCCACGATCTCCTCACGTCCTTGCAGACTGCCACACGGGGAGCGCACCGATGATGAGTTTGCTCTGTTGCCCTGCAATGCCTCTCTGAGCAACTTAGGCGCCATTGCGGAGCAAAAACTCGCCACAGCGCCAGGCTACTTTCTCCTTTTTTCTAACTGGACTGTGTTGAACATACTGGACGCTATCAGTGGAAATGGTCATTGATCAGTGACTCAAACAGAATGATCAGAAGACTCTGGTCAGCACACACTCTCATATACGCACCCTACATACGACTATACATATGTACACATTGTATTTGAATCTCGCTCAATAAGCTTATGTAAATACAAATGTATCGCTTTCCAAATATTACAGTATAAATGTTGATAGCTATTTTAAATAATAATAAAAAAAATGCTGAGAACATCATGCGGTACAGAAACAGTGTTATAAAGCCTACTGTGAATTATAAGTGGAGAGCCTGATTGCTGTGTGTTTGTGTGAGTGTGTGGAGGGAATGTATGTGGTGAGGGTTGAGTATGGACAGGAGAGAGAGGTGGGGGGGATGTTTATAAAGCTCTAGATTACTGTGTCATGTCTGTCTGACAGCTCAGACGCGCTTTAAATGTTCAAAAAACAGTGTTACTTCAGTGTTTTCTATACAGTGTTTGCAAAGATCAAGAAACAATTGCATATAAAGTATTTACCACGAGCAACTGTGTGATGGTGATCAGTTTTTTGTTTCTCAAACTCCACATGTCCATCCCTGCTGTCATCAGTTCCAGGCTGAATTTATTTATTTTTTCCTTAAAACAGTCTGCAGCTCAATTTTTAAACTTATTGGATTCCCCGCTGTGGCTGTGTGTGGGAGGATAAACACAAAGCATGTTCAGTTTCAGAACAAACAGAATGAATAACCAGATGATGCTCAGACAGGATGCCAGGACAGATGTAAAGCGTAACCACACACACACACACACTCACACTTGTTCCCGCTGACTGGAATGTGATTTTTTTCTCTTCCCCCTGAAACGATGAAAGGTATAAATTCCGTCTCGGTGTAATGTTTGGATGTGGCTACAGTCTTAACACAAAATCTATTCATTCTTGGTTTCCATCCGATTATAATTGCCGGGCGTAGGTGGAGGTTGAAATACTTGAAACCGCTTTCAGGCTCAGTTGTGAGCAGGTTTGAGTGTTTTAACACTTCGACTACATCCTCCGTCTCTGCTGCGTGTGGTCACGATCCCCTGAAACACTCACAAAAACAACTTTATGGTATTTCAAGGCTTGTTTCAGGTTTAAGTGTGACATGGCCAGAGCTTTGTCCATCCTCTTAAAGGATTTTTTTTTTTGCTTTACTTCCATTCCTCACATTCCTCTGACTCCCTCCCTCCCTTTATTATTATTATTGTGTTTGTTCTGCCTCTTCCTCTTCAAGGAGCCCACATCAATAACATGATAACTAGCTGCTCCCTGCTTCTACGGCTGGCGATCATTTTGCAGCTTAAGTGCTGCAGAGAATTGGAGGCAAAATGGATGCTGTGAAGAATGTTAATGTGCGCTGAATGCGAACACTGCCTCCTCCTGGCAAGACGAGCTACAGCTTGTGCTTTGAAGATTTCTTTTCTCAATGAGGCCTTTTCATGCTATAAGAAACAGTCCAAATCCTCATGATGAGACTCATTATTTTGTGTTCGGCAGGAGAGAAACTGCTGCTGCATCTTTGGCACTGGAGTTAAAATTGTGACTGAATCAGTTAGTTCTGATTCTGAACTTTGTACAAATTCTGCACCAAGACACATTTTTGCAACTATCTCTCTTATACCCATCATCGTAAGATAATGTGACCACGATACTGCTAATCGTCTCCTCACTGGAAGTTTCATAATGTCAACAAAGGCCTCTGCCCTGCTCTCTTCCAGCTCACTGTACACAAGCTCCTCTCTTTTGAATGCTCATTGTCTTGGGTCTCTGCTGAGCAAACTCTCCAGTCTCTCTCCACCCTGTGTTCTTGTGTCTGTCTGACCCACTTCCAGCAGTGCATCAGCGGAGAGGGGCCCTATGGGGCCCAGGAAGAGGCCACCCGGGCAGCCTGCGTCTCTGCGTCACAGAGGCGTCAGTCAGCTCACAATACCACTCTGTTACTGCTCCAGCTGGCTGCTCTTCCTCCTCCAAAGTCCCAGAACCTCCTGTCTATCCCACCGCCAAGGGCTTGCATGCTTGAGGTCCGGCTGGGGAGCGGAGCGGTGCCAATACTGGCTTCTGATCAGCCTCCTCGTATTTGCTCCCTATCTCTGCCTCGCTCTTTTTCTCTCTCTCTGCTGCCGCTCCCCCGAGCAGGGGCCCCGGCCAGAGCGCAGTGGAGTACTGTAAACATGTGTGTGTAACATATGTGTGAAATGGACCAGGAACTGTAGACATTCTTTCTGCTCCTGGCTCGACTGATAAAAGCACACATCACATTTCAAAAGATGCAAATAGTTCAACAGGGTTCAAACATTAAAAAACTATTTGTGGAGCCAATAAGCACAAGTTTTCAATTAACTGATTGTTATTCATATATAAATAACCACTGCTAATTCAGTGCAGGCATTACATTCAACTCTGTGGTTGAAATTCATTCACGCCAAAGTCATTCTGTGCACAATCTTAAAAACAGCTTCAGTCATAATTAGGAGAAGAAGATAAAAAAAACATTCTCAAACAAAAAGGAAATTTAAAAAATATCATGGTGAACGCTTTGTTTTATGGGTTACGTTTTCTAGTAATGTCACAATAATTTCCAGGTGTTATAGTTAAAATAGTAATTCACTTGAAACAGAAAATATTTTACTACTTATACTTTAATACTACAATTTATTATTAATTCATCATTGAAAATTATATAAATATACACAGTGCATCCAACGATTAATTCTATGTTTGGTTCAACATAGTTTATGTTTCTATTGTCCTGCTGATTAGTAAAAAAAAAGAAATGACTTTTCAGGAGACCTCTGAGGGAACGACAGGGGAAATTATGACAGATCAAATTAAGCCTGAACACAATGGAAAGAAAACTAGTTCTGGGGGTAATGTATCTTCCAGAGCTGAAGATGAATGATGAAGAGGACAGCCTCAGTTTGATTCATTTTTTTGTGACATGCAAAGCATTTCCTCTGATCAGGTCCAGACCCTCTCTCATCCTCCCGTTGGCCTGCTCCCTGAAGCCTCCGTATGATTTAAGATTCCTGTCGTAATGAAATGTGGACTGGAATGACAGTGGGGGGTGCTCTGCGTACGCATGTCTGACTTAACCTGAGACCACAGATTCTCTCATTTCCTCTGTAAACCTGAGCCCAGAGGATTCAGTGCACGGCACCATTGTAATACATTCACAGTCACATAAAGATTAGCTCGGGGCCCTGACAGGAAATGTCTGGACTGTGATCCAGGAGGAGCTGGTCCGTTAGGAACAAGGGATCAAAGTCTGAGAGAGCAACAAACTCAAAGTGATCCTGGGAGAATGTCAGTGGCTCTGTCTTCAAAGTCCTTCTGTGCACTATTTTCTTGTTGGTCAGTTACATCACTGAACAATAAAAACTAGTCAGATAAGTAAGTATTTTACATGTCAACATATCCAACGTTTAAAGTGAATCAACATTTATGTCAGTTAATAAATGTATCTTCACATTTGGAATAAAAGCATGAAAGTATACACGTTAAAGGTTTAATGTTGGGATTTTTTTCACATTAAAAGAAAAAAATTGACATCTTGGAAGGTGGTGATCAAGATGATTTGGCTTCAATTTTGGGAAGCTGACAGGTTGTCCTTCTTTATATCCATATTAAAAAAAAAAAAAGTAAATGATTCCCCAAATATGTGAAACTGTCAAACGAAATTAAGCTTTTGTTTATGTTAAGTAAGAATGTTCTGTTAGTAGATAATCTATTTAACTAAGCTTGACAATTAGATACTGCCTTCACCACAGATTCAGACAGTTCAGTGCAGCAGGAGTCATGGCAGGAAGAAGCAAGGACTAGATGTCGAGGAAAGGAATGCCAGAGGAGGATGGAAAAAAATAGGATGAATTGTTGACAGGATTGAAGACATGGCTCATATGGTCGGGCATCTTGCACCCAGATGTTGAGGGAAGAGCTGGGTAATCCAGGTCTGTCACATCCTGCAGGCCGGGCCAGAAGAAAATCTCACAAAGTAAACAACTGACCAGACTGTCTCATCTGCTGTGGGTGAGATCACAGACGCAAATAGAGAGATGACTTTAAAAAAACAGTTTTTACCCTGCAACAATGTGAAGAAGGTCCAAATGGAGCTCTAGACATACCCACTTTGTCCACTTGGGGTCATCATAGCTCAACTTTTAGATGGCCGAGCCTCACATTGTGCAGGGTCTGCTTTCAGTGAGATAGCAGCATCTATAAAAATATTGATTGAATTAATCATAGCTGACAACTTGATCTTTAACCCAAATACTAAATTTACCTAGACAAAAAAACAAGCATTTCTCATCCCCCTTATCTCTCATGACAGTGTGACCCATTTATGATTACCCGACTGGGGGAATTTTAATTTGACGTCGGTAAACATTTTCTAAATCACCCACGTAAGATAAATGTGTCCTGTTTGAATAGCATCCCTGGAATGTTTGTCCTAAATGACCCTGGTGCAGGGAGGATATTTGAAATGTTTCAGTCTCCTTCTCAGCCACTGCGGAGTCTCTTTATTGAAAAATGTCATGATTTCTGGATGGATGCTCCTTCACGTTTGCTTCCCTTCCTGCATGTCAACGCCAATGAGAGGAGCACAAAGACGAGATCACTGAGCATTGAACGCGTGTCACAGGTGCAGCTCAGAATATCTCAGATGAGGCTATTTTTAACCCAAGAATTCAGCATACGGTCCCATGACACTTCAATACAAAGATGTAAATATACTTAAAATAAACTAGGTTTTCATTCAGGGTTAAAAGGGGCAATGGATTTTAGTTTCTGCAGCTCCCTAAGGTGAAGGAAGAGTTTTTCAGCTCTGCCATATGAAGTGGAGACCTACCTGTGTGGCTCACAAGGTTTGATACTGAGGCCCAGAAGCTCCACAGGCTGCTGGGAAAGAGGGAGATAGAGCTTATAGCACATCTTCAAAAGATTCCTGACAGATTTCACAGCACCATGTTATCAGTTCATCTGACTGTGTTTGTGGAAAAGATTCATAACCTTAATCCATGATGGGAAATGGATTTCATGTTTTTCATGAGGATCGACATTTTGAATGCACACAGCAGATATCAAGCACTGTGTTTTTCACTGAGCGGAACATATCAAGGATGAGCTAATGTTACTGGCTTCATGTGTTTTCTGTATGTCTTTAAATGACTTTGCATGTTTTTTGGCTTTTACTTGACATTCATCACTGTCACCTTTGACCTCTAACCACTGACATTTAATCAATTTTCATCTGATTACTGTGGAGACAGGACGCAGGACATCAATCAATCTTTGAGTCAAAGTGACAACTGATCAAAATCTTAAAAATTTCCTCCAGACAGACTTGGGTTATCATGATCAAGAGGACAAAAACATGTTTTGTTAGCTCATCATGAGATTGACCTTTGATCCCCAAATTTAATCAGTGAGTTTTTCTTGAGCTATATACACACGTGTGAGGTAGACAGAGGAGCTGACAAATTTGAAATATTTCTCTCAAGGGGTTGTAAAATAACGCACCCACAAGGTGAAATGGGTTTGCAAGGTCACATTGACCTTAACCTTTGAGCTTCAACCACCAAAATCATTTCATCCTTGAGTCCAAGTAAACTTGTGTACCTAATTTGAAGAAAGTCCTTAATGGTGTTCCAGAGATGTTTTGTTCACGAGACCAAAGATATAATTTGTAAGGTCACTGTGACTTTTGCTTGACCACCAAATTCTTTTCAGTTCATCTGTGTACCAATTTTCCAAGTGCAAAACATGTGTTATGTAAGCTTACAACAATCTTGACCTTTGACCTTGAGATATTGTGTTCACAAAATATGGGGCAAACAAAAGATTTACAAATTATTGGCATTCTGGTGCTCAACTGTTTCATCTGCCAATTGTTTGGGTTGCTTTGAAAAATGACTCAGACGTGTTTTAGTTGTTGCATGCCAACAAGATTACAACAATTTTCGCCTGATTAAAATTACATGATCCTAAAATATTACAGTCCAGTAGAGATGTTGATACCAGTGAAAATGAACAGTGTTGTGATTCAGCTTTTCAGGAAAACACTGTTGTTAAGAGAATACGTTAGAGGCAATGAGCTACTGCAGCAGACTGGGAGCCGACCTAAAAATATTCTCTCTATCAGCCAGTTCAATTGTGTTACATGTCGACAAAACCACTGACAGACATTTCTCTTCATGAGGAATTCTCTCTCCCCCTGAGGCGTGACGCTCAGCTGCCTGCTGCAGTGCAACTTGCTCACTCACAAAACTGGAGCGCTCAATGCTAATGTCTATAACGGGAGCAAAGCCACAGCAGAAAAACAGAAAGAGTCGTCAATTCTCACAGATGAGTATAAACACATTTAATAGGTTAATGCACAGAAGCAGGGAGAGACAATCAAAATCAGCCTGGGGCCTTCTTCAGCATTGACACACATAAAATATTATCATACCACAAATGTATACCCACACTCCTTACTAGTTAGTGTATGCCAACGGCTGCAAAAATGTCCACATATGCATGTAGGCTGTTATGAGAAATACACTCACTTAGCACTTTTTTAGGAACACTGAAAAAAAAGTATATGACATGTATTTTGACTTTTAGTTTGGTCCATGTTCTATGCACTAACATGGAGAAGAAGGGGGTATGCATTTATTGTTAGTGTTGTTGGTAATAAATTCACTTGTTGTTCCTAAATGACTACATTTTTCTTTTTTTTCATAAGACTACTGACACGACAGGGGCCAATCACATTTTCAGGTGGGGTCAATGTCCCCTGGATCCGCCCCTGATTATTGTTATTCCCAGTATGACCTCATTCAGGTTAAGGGAATCAGAAAATGCTGTTTACACGCAATGTCTCATTCAAACTATTTTCTTTTCCAGATAAATATCAGAGCATTGCTGTCCATGTAAACATTGACTACAAAAGAATGAGTTAGTTGTAATAGTAGTAGTAGTTACACTAAAAGTTATTTCTGAGCAGCTGCACACTGGTCTGAACCCCTGATCACCAATACATTTGATTGCAAAGACAGAACTGAAGGTTTCATCACCGGTTTCTGTCATTTTTGCCACTGATATCTAATTATCTGAGCAACACAATCCATCGTGTCATTTTCTATTAGGGCCGCCATGCATAAATAAGTGTTGGCTCAAAAGTCTCAGTATAACAAGGTGACAAGTTGCCATCAAGATTCAATGTTGATTGTGGTGAGTGACATTGACGCCTGCACCCGGTGACTGAGCTCAACTCTTCACTGCTCTCATCTACTTTGATGAGATTTTTGTGTGACTATTTTTAACTTGTGTAACAGAACTATTTCAGTGATTTGTCGGTTTGTTTCCAACTGTGGACACGAGACGACCCGGTGTACAGCATCACAGACATCCACCCTACAGCCATCTGGTCCACACTGAACCAGAATACAGCGAAATGCGTCCTGACTCCACAGTAATCAGGTACAGGATGTCTGCTGTCAGAACATGCGGCCGGGCAGCGAAGTGCTGTCAGATGTAATAATGTTAGCCATCGTCTGTCTGCAGATGTTATGGAGGATAATTACCCTATCTCTTCAGTTGGCTTCATGGGGAATGAAAAGGCCACAGGTCACTCTTTTCAGACACACACACACACACACACTTCAACAATGCACGGAGGATTGTTGCTATAATGGATTCAAATTTTAAAGATTTAAAGAACTCTTTAAAGAATGGGCGGACACACACAGACACACGCTTATTTACATTTATACATCTTTTCCTGAATTTGTCTGCTTTTTATGAAACAAACAAACAATAAAAAATACTGTTGATATGCAGGATTGGTAAGAGTAATAGTAGCATTAAAATGTTAAAAATATATAAATTTCCAGAAATATCCAAGTAGTAAAGCAAGATAATTGGTGTAAAGTGCATTGAATTGCAAGCTTTGCCACCAAGGTAAATACAGTATACGCAAGATCTCATACGGAGTAACTAACAACTTTTGTTTTCAGAGATCCAGACTATTTCTGCATGAATCAGATGTGATTTACAATTCTGGCTAGGACTGTAGATGCAGTGCTGAAGCAATTGGTCAAGAATTCCCTGGAAAATCAAAGAAAAAAATGTCTCTATTCCTAGATCCGCCCATTTGTCCATGGATATCCATTCCATGGTTTTTGTGTCTGCTGACCAACCATCCAACAGACTGAGCGACCAAGCAGATTACCAACAAAACAAACAACCAACCAATCCACCAACAGACTGACCAACTGATTGACTAAGTGGCAACTGACCAACCAACATAGAGCCTGACTGACCGACCGTCCAAGCGGCCAACTGACCAACTTACCAACAAAATAAAACAAACCACCAAATCAACCAACCAACAGACTGACCAACCAAGCAGACGACTGACAATCGCTCAAACTGCACCAGACTAAGTTACAGTGTTTTGGAAGTTTATGGTTTCAGTTCATTTACTGAATTCCAATCAATGATTATTAAGGTATTGATCCTTAAAGTAAGACATTTAGTATTTTTTATGTCATTATTTCTTCACATAACCAGTGTGGGTCTGTCACTTAATTGTGGCTTAAGGGAAAATGCCACAATTAAGATCAATGTGTAAAATACCTTTCAACTCTACAAATGTAATTAATTCTCTTTCTAGTGAGAAATTAATCACAGATATAATCATATACTTTATTCTATACTGTATGCACTACACACAATATCATAAATCATTTTGGATGTTTTTAATGATTTAATTTTGTATTATTTTACACAAATAAGAGCTCATTTACTTAACGGTGGCAAACACTATACCATGATGACACTGATTAATTTCATTAATTTGTTACTGGTCAAGGTATTGATTTCGTTTTTTCATTAGCTCAGTCTGTATTTTCCCTGAAGGTGTCTTAAATTGCATGGTGCATGTTTTCTTTAGAAGTTAAGACTAATTACTTAGTCTTATAATATAAATGCTTTGGTCATTATTCTAACTAAAATGCCATGCTTCAGATTTATTCCCTCCTGTCATGTGCCCACTCAACTCGGCTTCCTATCTTATTCTCAGCATGTCCAGGTAAACACAACACAATTTTTTGATCTTTGGCTTAATCAACCATAGTGTCCGTGTGCCATCCCAATGCTATCGTGTCCATATTTACTTTGACTTCAATATTGTTTAGTTAGGAAGGTTTTGCTGTAGTACCATATCATAGCCAGAAAAATCGTGAACATTTTACACTTGATAAACCTCTGGATGTTTAAAAATGTTGGTCTCAAAGATAATTAATTTTTTAAAGAAAAAGTCACTGAGAAGGTCGAGAGAGCTCGTAGGACTGTATGAACTGTCCCCAGAAAGAGCATTCTGCTGCTCTGTAACCAGATACCTTATCAGTTGTCTTTATCCTTTATTCAAGGACGTGTGTGTGTGTGTGTGTGTGTGTGTGTGTGTGTGTGTGTGTGTGTGTATTTGTGCTGGCATATGTCTAAGTAGTTCCTGGAATGTCCTCTGGGTTATGTAGCCTTACCTGTCAACATGTCACATCCTACCAAAGCTCTGTTCTCTGAGAGGCAGGGTTGCAGGCTTCTGCGAAGGGATGAGGTGTGTGTTTGAATATTTATGTGACTGGAATAATAAATGACCTAGAAAACAATAAAAAAATATCATATATACATATATATCAATAATAGTCTGTAATATACTTACTGACGTCTTTTTGTCCTATGCTAAAGATCTGTGCTGGTGAGTTTACTTTAACGTGTGACAGTGGTTTGAAATACTTTTTAAGGACAGTGACAGTAGCTGCTGTTTTTTGACCCACTCTGAGACCAACAAATACTTCCAACTAGGTCAGGACACTCTGCAAAGTCCAATGCGCAACTACTGACACATTTGTCTTCAAAATTCACATCTCTGTCATGCATCAACAGATTGTATTGATAGAGTATTGAGTCCTTGAGGAGGTACAGTTGGTCCTATTGACGTTACATATGACTAATAAACCAGACATTGTCCTTGAACTCGTCCCCAGGTGTCATTGCTCGCTCAACACATGAATGAGTAAGGTGTGGAAACCGCTTCAGGCAGAGTCGACAATTACAGCAAAATATAGAGGAAGCACTTGAATCAAATTGACTTTTTTTCCTCATGAATAATAATATGTCTTTGTGGATAATTTAGGTTATACAGAAAAAAAAGACAAATCCCCCATCACATGGGGTGACTTTCTTCACCTCTAAATGTACAGGAAGATTTCAGGACCTTGAAAGAAAGCTAATTCACTGTCATTGTCTGTCTGAAAACTCATTTTATGATCAAATTGTTTTCCAATTATTAAATTAATCTCTAACAATATACAAATCTATACCAATATATATTAAAAAATGTAATAAATGTATTCAAAAATTCACAAGATTATGTGGTGCATGGAAATGTTTGGTTTAAAGACAGTTCCCCAATAGTGCAGCCAAAGTGTCCAAATCACCCCCTGGTGGTTATCTGCAGTATGTCTAAAATCCTGCTTCCTCCATGTGACTGAATGGGACAGGGGACAAATTGAAAACAGTCGAAATAAATGTAACATGATTTCTTGCTGGATTGTGTTTAACATCGGGTTAAAGTTTCACTTGCACCGTTTCATTAATTATCACTGACAGTTAAAAACCCAAATTTTGTCAACTACACATGTTCTTCTATGTTTAACCGTTCCCCCGAAACACAAGGCCGGTAGAAACCAAAGGCATAAGGAATGTAAATAAGAAAACTAAATACACATATATGTATAAAATCATTCAATAATATATTCACATATACAATATATGTAACAGTTATATTTAATAATATGGCAATTTAAATGAAACTTAATTAATTGAATATGCAAAATAACATAGTATGAATATAACTTTATAATACTTAGACAGAAGATAGTACTATAGTAAGGTTACAGTACATGTCATACAGACAGCTGATAGTGACTTGTGATTGGTCGAGCCTGTGTATCGACAGGGCCTCAATACAACAGCTCCACCCCAATCGCTACTACAAAGAAAAAGAAATGATGGCGGCGTTGGTATCCAGGATATTTTGGCTTAATTTCTTGATAGTGGCAGGAAGTGGAGACATGTTGTCCATCTTTATGAACAGTATGAGAGGTCTCTTATGGTTTCCACGTTCTATGCATCAATTTCATTTGTGTATGTGCAGTATAAAAAAGAAAGAAGACACAAGTGAAATAAAAGAAATGGTGATAGGCTGCAGTTCTAGTAAAATATAATCACATAACCTTTAACTAGAACATCTGTGTGATTCCCTCCTCAGTTTAAGTGTGGTTGACAGCCAATCTCACTATCCTTATTTAATCATATTGGATTCCTTGCCTCCCTCCTCCCTCCTCCTGACCTTTTGCTGTGATTGCATCACAATTCCCCATCAGTGCTCTGACATTTCCTCGCCTACCCTCTGTGTTCATTACAGGCCTTACGGGAGCACACAACAAGGCCGGGGAGTTCAGGGGCCAAAGCAGGCGGTTGGCCTGTGTTCAAAGTGTGGTGGCACCGGTGAAGGAGAAGGGAACATCCGTTTGACTGCCTGGGTCTGAGTAGCTCTGTGATGTCCGTGACCTCAGTGGACGGGAGAACACAAGACGACAAACAGAGGGACAAAGACCACTGTGTTTTAAAACAGCATGTGCACATTACGACTGATGTGTCAAAGTGATTCATACAGAGATGTTTTTCTAAATCTCTGTATTCTGTGTGTGACTGATAGATTTCATGTAGTTATGATAAAAATGATGTACCCTGTCAGCAGTAAGGAAACTACAGTATCTATTTTATTACTCAGAAGGCCTCCACACATTTTGTGTTGTAACTCTCTCTGTAAACTGTTACTTTCAGTGGTGACGCTCTGAACTATAGAACCAAAAAACATTGCTCCTCTCAGGGTCTCTCTCATACATCCTCAAAATAACCCAGATGAGGATGATGACAACTTGAATCAGGGGGCAGCGTCAGTGAAGAGGAGATGATTTAACACCCAGCTAATGAGTTTTTCATATAGGGCAGGCTGCTTTCTAGATGAATAGCACATTTAATTTTGATGACACATCATGTGTCATATGATCATGATGGCTTGTTTTTAAGCTACAGGGATTTATCCACGCTTCATCTTTCCGTCCATTGACCCGTTCCCATATTGACGTATTCAATGCAATATACTACATAAACCAAAATAACTACTACAGAGATTCATGCATAAACCTGACACATGTTTCCACAACCTGTTCTATCAGATTTTGATGAACACATTACAGTGTATATGAATTTCTTGATATCTTTGTTGGTGTCTTCTACGTTTATGGCTCCAATTTCCCCCCAGAGTTCAGTGCATGCCTGAAATGTGCTTAGATGTTGCGTGTCCGTCTGTGCTGGCAGCAGCTTCCCCCAGGTCCAGAACACTGCTGCATGTCAGAGGGAGTTGTTAGTCAACTGGTGACCGCCCCCTCCACGCCTCTGTCCTGCAGCTAGATGCCACCACACCCACCTTCACATTTTCAAGTATAAGGGCCCTGTCCTACATACGTGATTGTATCAGTGGCGAACCCTCGTCCCCTCTTCACTTCCAATCTCTACAAATAAGGGGGTGAAAAAAGCATTGGCTTCCTGTGGAAAAGCGGATCGCATTGTGGAGTTTAAATACGGTGAACTTTCATCCGAGGTATTCGCTTTGCATTTACACGTGTGACCGAGCCAGAATGCAGTTACTTAATGGAAGCAGGTTATCTCATAAGAAGACATAATTCAATATCTGTTGATGAGATAAAGGCTTAACACCACATCATGATATTAAATTACAATCATTTATAAATACACTGATGATTTTACTCCTATGTGTATCTGAAAATGTAAATGAACAGGGTAGTATTTTATTCACAGGCTGTTACTGCCCTCACATGCACTTGGAATCTGTGGAAGAGAAAAAAAAAAGTTTATTTCTAATGCTTAGCAGTTTTGTGCAAAGACTTGGCACCGAAGATTCTGTACCAGAAGCCAGGCTTATATTTTATGCCCTATGAGGTCGTGATAAGAGTAAAAAATGCGAGCTGAAGGAATGTGAGGCATGTCTACGGAGAAAAACTCAAAATCACACACACTCCTCTTTCCCTCGCTCAGTGTTTCACTATCTGTCTCTCAAACTCACACAGATTGAAAATGAGTACATTGGAGCTCAGTTGTTCTATCTTGAGAAGATCAGGCTTTAAAGTGCTGGATTCGCCTCCAGTCTTCACTGTCTCAGTGTCAAGGGTCATTCAGTCATCCTCCATGATAGACAAGAGAGCAATCATGCACTGCTGCTGGCTCCTAATGAAAAGATTGGTAGGCATAGTGATAAGGAGGAGACATATTGAAAGAGCCATGGGTATAAAACCACTTTAGGATTAGTATTCATAAAAGTTTAATAATGGAGAGGTGCTCTTGGATGATTTAAGGCATATCAATCTATGTAGAAGTGCAAGAAACACACGGTACAGGTCAGATCATATGAAGAGGTATAGCTTACGATGACATTTCGGAGAAATATTCTGTAACCCTGTGATAATAAGCACAGGCACATAGAGGCACTGAGTCAGATTGAATATTTTTAAGTCTGATTTATATCTGGAACTCACTAGCTTTTGTTATATGTGACAGATGTTTAAAAAGCATGTCGGTCCAGTAGGTGGCGATAAAGTCTACATGAATGATTAAATACCAGAGAAGAATGCTGTGGTCCAATAACATGGCTACCCATTCAATGATTGATGACACATCTGCTTTAGCTCCTCTTGTGTCTAAACAGTTCACCGAGAGCAGCAGGACTCCGACCTCAGACAGTGATGATGAGGTTTGTGCTGGATGCAACTCAACATGAGAAACAGGAGATCAACTCACACTTCTCGATGACGTCAGTCTGAGGTACTGATTCAATAATTGGACATTTCTGGTGAGAAACCGTTTTCAGACAGAGAAGCAAAGAGCACCATTTGCATGGTTTGGCCTCTTGTTTGTGCAGTCTGTGTTTATTTGCCTCAAACAACCAACACATTGTACATTGCCTCTAAATCAAAGAACGGAAACACCAGCCTTGCCTGTGGGATGTTACATTTGTGTTTCTGTTGAGCTCAACCTCTGATTGAACTCAGACCTCACTAGTCCTCTTCTTATCTACAAACATTTGTGAAGCAGATTGATAAAGCCCTGGGATACACAGAATTACGCAATTTTGTAGTCAAGTTGAACATTTTAAACTCATGCGGCCACAAATTGACATCAGCTTGCTTCACCTCTGGTGAGTTTGGATTTTTGGAATCAGTACATTTACTCTTTATAAGACTTTCCACATCCGATTGAGTAAATACTGAAGACAACTAATACATTAGACCAACTAGGACGTACTATAAGGCCTTATTAAATTTTCTCATTAAAATACAAAGACTGGTATATATTATCTGCATGATGAAGACCTGTGGATTTTCCATTGTGTGCAGCATTCTTCATGTTGCAAACAGTGAATGTTGAAAGAGCCAGTGTGCCTTACCAACTGCAGCCAACACACCACATGAAAAGCCATTCATTTTCCAGCTGAGTGGTGCAGTTAGCCCTCTGACAGGCCAGTCATCCGCAAGGTTGGAGAGAGAGGCTGAGTGCAGAGAGCCAGGAGGAGAGAGACAGAGAAAGCAGGAGAGGAGAGACCTCAGCTGAAGGGTTAATGAAATCTAGAAATCCTTTAGGGTACATTACTCATATCTCGACGTGATTGCTCCATCACCCTCTCCACCCCTCCATCACCACCCCTCCTCTCCTGTTGACTCTCACTACCACCAATCACAACTGATTACTGTGTCTGGCTTTGCAGCCCCAGGTACCCTGTCTTTCTGCATTTTGTCAAAACTCCCTGTGCATGAGAAAAGTCTGGAAACTCACACTTCCAGTGAGGATTCAGCAGAAGCACCTAGCTACATGGTGAGACTGTAGAGAGAAGCCTGATGAGACAAACCCTTCCAGGTTCCATTTCCTTCAGGTATTACAGCGCTTTGGATGAACTTAGCAGAAAGTGGAGAAGTTTATGAACATTACTGTGCTGAGCCCTGACCCCAATAAACTGAGTTGATTATGTCTAATCCGACAGTATGTTAAGGTGATGTATATGTCCTGCCACCCAACAATTTGTTAAGCTATTTATTCTTACATTATTTAATATTTTATGACAGTCCTGCATAACACAGATCTGTATATTCAAAATTAGGATAACACTCAGTAGAGCTCAAACCAAGGCTGAACAGTCCCGTTAAAGTCAATCAAGCAGCAACAAATTACTCACACTTAGAGAAATCAGTTCCCTAAATATGCATGACTTTTCCCCACCAAGATCCATAAATTATATGAAAACAGTGAAAAGTCAATAAGTTCACAATGTTAAATATATAAGTAATATAAATAAATACATATATACATATAATATGTAATTATATGAATACAAAATTATGATTAAAAGTAAATTGACACATCTTTGACACCAAGTTTTGTGGAAATCCAGTTTTGTGTAGTCTTGCTTAAAACAATTAAACAATAAACTATTGTAGTGCACACATCTCTGCCTAGGCCAAACAGTTCCCTTAAATTCAAATCAAGCTGCACCAAAGTGCACAGTTATATATAACAGTTCATAAATATGCATTTTTTTCATCAAGACCACTGAAATATTTCCCATGAAAGTGAGAAAAAAATCCTGGATCCGCCCCTTGATCCAAATCAAAATAAAAACCAAAAGATTTCTTCCCTGACCACTACTACATGCTTTTCAGATTCATCGTAATTAGTTTCTTTTAATTGTTTCTGTGAAATCTGGCAAACAAAACAACCAACAAACTAGAATGGCTCTGTGTATAATGCCAAGGCCCAACAGACCAGGCTTCACCAAACTTTCCACACTCATAGATTTGCACGTGTTTTCTTCATGTAAAAACAGACGTAGAAGAGTGAAAAAAAATCTGAATCCGTTACATGATACGACCCGAAATTTAAAGGATTCTTTCTTGGCCCATGTCCCGGTAGCTTTTGTGCAATCATGCAGACAAACAAACAAACAAACAACCCAATGAGCAGGGACAAAAGAGGTAACAAACAAGGGAAGGTTGACGATTTTGATTAACAACACATTGACATTAGAGCATCTAAACCAGTAATGAATAAAAATATACAATTTATTTCTCATTAGATCTCCTGCTAATAATGAATCATTTCAATATATGAGTAATATACATTTTTCTGTCACTAAACGGAGTTAAGGTTTGGGACGTGAGGGCACATAAATCAAGTGCTCCCTTTTCAGTGAGGCGGGCTATTTAAACCCCGCCCCCTGCTACCTGCTCTGTGTTTGACTCAGTCAAAGCTGCTCATGTAGCTTCATGCTCAATACATGCATAATAGCTAATAGCTACTTGCTGTATGTAGCTGTATGTAGCTGTATGAAGCTGTATGTAGCTGTATGAAGCTGTATGTAGCTGTATGTACCTGTATGTAGCTGTATGTAGCTTCCTGCTAATTCTGTTCCCATGCTGCTCCTCACTAACAAACATATAACAATACATATCAACAGTGGGCTTCAAACCAGAGGCTGGGGTTTTCTGCCCCCAAGGATTTACTCCCCCGTGAGATTCAGCTGTACTTAAACACAGTGAGTATCTGCTTGTACACAGTGACTGAATGTTGTAGCTCTGCTCTGTTGTGTTTTTGTGCTTTTTAAATGTTAGCTAGCTAGTTTGAGCCTAGCTAGCAACTGTTGCTAGCGGCTAATTGTGCTGCTTGTCTGCTCTTTGTCTTGCATTCTGTCGGCTGACGTGCGCTAATGTGTTTTCATGTGTTATTGACTTCATTGGTTTTAGCTTGTTCCCATTGTTTTGTTGACTCATTGCTGGCAGGTTGTATCGATGATGCCATTATTGGCTTATTCAGTGTTGCCTCACACTCAGCAGCCATTTACACACAGGTGGAGTTTATTTTCTGAACTCAGCTCCATTAGTATAAAGTGTGGCATGCAGCCATTGTTAATGTTACAAATAACAAATGACTAGTGAGTCGGTTAGATGGTTGTGCCAGAAGGACAAATTAAATTTCTCAATTCTGAACTTTAGATTCAGATTCAGTATGGAGAATTTAGGGACATTCTGAAGTTGCCAAAGAAAAAATAACTATCTGTAATACTTGCATTTAGATGATTGCACACAAGTGAAAACATCACTAGGATTATTTTAAATAGATCCCTTTCACGTGAATCTTAAACACTACCCCTACAAACCACATCCCATGACGCAGCACCAGAGCAACACCTTGCAAACAGAACACATTACACAATAACAACAATAAAAAACAAGGACATCTCATAAACAATACACAAGGACGGACAGTAAATTGCTGGGCTAATGACCAGCTTTATGCTAACCTGCCATGCTAGCTATCAGTGAAATGATACAGAAAGGTACATGGAGAATGAAATCCACAGGCAGGCAGCTAACTGTGCCTCCACTTTCACATTAATGTGATTCAATTAGATAGTGTGTGTTGTTGAGAGTATATCTAATCATAATTTGATTGGCTGTTGCCTTCACTGCATGAAAAGTTGACGTTTGCTACACGCAGCACTAGCAATAAGACCCAGCAGAACCACAATGCAGTTCAGCAACACATGAAGTCACCCAATTCAAAATGAAGATTGAAGTCTCCAAAGCTTAACATGTGAGTCCTGCGCTGTGCCTGTTGTATCTTATTGGCCTGAAGCTGTGGGTAAATGACAATATCAAAAAGTGACAGTTAAGTGAACAAGGGACTTCCTGAGCTACTGTGAGTGACGGCCTTACAGTTGAATTCAGAAAGTTTGGAAGTGAGGAGACTGAGTATCTTGGCAGCAGTATGAGATAGATGTTAGTCTTGTTCTGTTTTCTGACAGAGAGGATGTTGAAATAACAGATGGAGCAGTGAAGCAGGATGATTTTTTTGTACAGCAGTAAGTGAAGATGGGTGTTGGTGGCTCATTTTTCTATGTCCTTTGTGTGCTGTTCAAAGCAGATTCTATTATCTTGTTTGAGTCAAAGGTATTTGAAGCTGTCGAACGTTTCAACTGTCATTGTTGGGGTTGGGTTGGAATAGAGAGAATGCTGTTATAAAAGTGAGAAAAGCTGTCAGGGGGGCAGTGTTGAGCAGGTGTAGCGTGGATGGATGTCTTGTTTTATGTACCCAAATACAGCTCAAAACAGCTGAGCTGTTATTTTATGGTGTATCATGACATTGTGGTTGCAATCAGCGGGGCTTATTGATTTGCTACCATGCCTTTGTACTGATGGTTATCTGCTGTATAACGTTTATATGCTTAATATCTGAGGTGCTACTGTATCTAACCTGCTGTCTGTTACTTTCATCTCAGTTCATGATCCCCACAATATTTGGAGGTTCATCCTTAGTAAGAGGCCAGTCTGGGCACATGGTGGCAGGAGCCTGGCCCTGAAATGGCAAATTCCACAGCTGGCATGCACTCTGTGTCTAATCTTATTTTGAGTAGGGGGGGAGTTAATTACTGCCATTCACCAAACTATGCTGTTCTGAGCTTGATGTTTGCTCTCGGGGTCAAAGCCTATAGGCACCAAATTTAATGTCTGCACATATACTAGATATATAACAAATGTGTCCCTCTGGGTGTGTATAGTGAAGTAAAAGACTCAAAGGACATATCTTCTAAACATCCACAGACCAAATATTGTTTAAGATCAGACATGAACAGATTCTGTTGGCTGCTTTTTAGTTTGGTGTCTTGGCAGAGGTCATAGAATATTACTGTATTATAATACAGAATATTTGCTATTGCACTATTTTGAGTGACAAAATAACAAATCTGTTGCCAGCAAAAATTGATTTTATTGTCATTGATTCCCCACAAAACAATGTTGCATCAATTTCGCATGTTATTGCTTCTGTAAACATAAATATGTTCCCTGAGGAGCAAATGCTCTCACATTCTGGATGTCCTAAACCATGTCAGGCCTATTTATAGAGAGTATACAGTTTTATTTTTTCAAAGGTTATTGTTTATTGTATTTAAGTTTAATGATGGCTGCCATATTCTTAAACGTCCTTGAAAAGAGCACACAACCTTTCTTTATCCAGGCTTTTTCAAATCACATGGATTTTTAGTGATCTTCCTTGGTAGTGCTTGAGATAATCGTTAGACAGAAACAAACATGCATAATGGAGCATTACCAGTATTTATTTATTTATAGCAAAGATGTGTCCTTCAGTGTGGAATCACTATTTTATATTTCATTCCTGCCACAACTGTGCACTGCATAAAGCAAAACTCCCAAAATGGCACAGCTTTTACCACCAGAAAAATCCAATCTTTTTATGTTTTCACTCACAAACAATTCGAGGGACCTTTGACTTATTTGCTTATCTTTTCTGATATTTTCACAAGAAAGAAGCAAGAACACAACCAAACACACATGCAGTTTAATTTGTCAATACCAGAGACTATTAATAAGGACAGTCAATGTGTCTCCACTTGCTCCCACTTCACAAAACCAAAGCCAAATTTCTGGATACAGGTGCCACCATCTTGAATTTGAAATTGAGAGTCAATCACAAGTCATTCTCAGCTGTTCATCATGATGTGCATAATATAACAGTTAAAAAACTAATCTGAAACATACACCCTTGACATACATCAGAATGATAAGAATAACCTAAAACGACAGAAACCCCTTGAAAAAACAATGTCCCATCTGCTAATATGGGGTTTGAGTTATACTGCAGCCAGCCACCACAGTGCAATAAAGAGTGATTTGCCTTAAATTGTGGGTGCTGTCATGTCGTCCATCTTTATATATAGTTTATACATATTAATACACAACACTTGTAATGTGTAATACATTGAATGCATACAAAAAGTGGAATAATAGTGTGTTCAGATGGTTTAGCAGTCCAGGTCTTGGTTTGGTAGAAAGTAAATTTGTCTTCGCCTCACCCAAAAGAGCTTCAGTAGGAGAGACTAATGCAGAGTCAAATCCATTACCTTCATAATATTGAATATATACAATTTCTATTTGGAGTAACATTTTGCAAACATGGCCATTTAAAAAGTTGTGTGTTCCATAAGTATGTGCTGCAGCATTGGAAACATTCTGTACATCAGAGCCTCCCTGGAAAGGTCTGTGCATTTCAGGGGGATGGAGGGAATAAATGTTTTTTCAGAAACTAATTTCAGCTGCTTTTGAACTGTGACTCATCCCTGGCTTTACTTCAGCTTTCCTGAAAACCGTGTTTTCAAAATGTGTTTCAGTATGTTTTATGTTTTCCTCTTTTCATGATTCTTCGTTAAATGAATGGTGGCTCTGTTTGCTCATGTCACATTATTGTGCTGCCATTATTGCCAGGGCTCTCTCTCAAAAGAGATGGTCTCCAGAGATGATCCTTGTTGGAGATAGCATCAGTAGTGAAACTATTCAAGCCATTTAACTGATGCTTTGTGTTTGATTCAGGACTCACTGCAGCCATCACACTCAACTCCAGTCCTTTGTATTTCTGTCTGGCAGAGTCTCTTGGTGATGGACTTCTGATGAAATCCTCCTTGCATTGTGAGATCCACAGTTGATATCAACAGCCTGTAGCCAGTTTACTCTACCAGCTGGATGTCTGATGACTTTGGTCTTTTGCTTTTGACTGAGCTGACACTTTGGTGTTGAGGATGTTGCTGCAATGTTTATCCTTTGTCCGTCTTTGCTAGCATCTGCTTACACTTTTGTGGTCTCGATGTCATCCTGCTGATATTGTTTTAAATGATATCCTGCATATACAGGATGTCTCATACACAGTATTCCATCTGCTTGGGTTTATTGTGTTAACAAGCCACAAGTCTACGAGTACAAGTGTGTAAGCGCATTGTACTACAGATTTGCCTCAGGTCTGACCTCAATTTTAATCCATGTCATGTCCAAGCTGTTACAACTCCATTATACTAGAGGCAGCTGGCTGAGTTACAGTGTAGTGTTGAACCTACTGTTGTCCAAGGACTCTCAGGTCAGGTGCTCTGACAGGGATTTATTTTCAAAAGTTTTAGAAGAGGATTGTCACAGTTTTGCTGCTTTTACAGTTTATCTAAAGATACACATTGTAGGAAAATGTTGTAAATGTTGACTTTGCTTTAATTGCTCTTCATTAAAGGCTTCCAGTATGCTCATTTAGTTGTACTGTATGATAGATGTTGATGACTTGGTATGTAATGATTTTTATTCTACTTAACAGTTCTTCTTTATTCATTTTGTTTTTAATTGTTGTAGATGAGGTAGGAGAAGATGCATTTAAGCACCATGAGTAAAACTGTGTTAAATCAGTTACATCCCAGAAATAACCCCAGGCATAAAAAGAATGATTTTATGGATAATTGAGAAGCAAACAAAAAATTGATTAATACTTAGGACATTGCAGGTCTGGCTGATTAGTTAATATTGGCAGTGTAAGTGTAATTTCAGTTATTATTAATCTAATAATTCCAATGTTTCAATTTAAGTTTCCAGTCTGCATACAAAGAAACTGATTTAATGCTTTGCAGTTGCTCTTTGAGTTGAATAAATGTAAGCTTCCTCACATTTACCACTCCAATATGAAAAGGAACTAAAAGGACAAAAACAGCAGGACTAGTCTTGCTCTCTCTGCTGTGCACACCAGTGGCTTGTCTGACCCAGTGTTATAAAACTTTATTAGGTTGACTCTTCTGAGACCAGTGTGTGCTTGCTGTGAAAAGGCCTCTGGAACTGCAGCCCCACGGGGAATGCTGACGGCAAGGTTAAGAGGGGCCCTACAAAGTCCAAGGACAACTCAGAATGGTAACAGAATACTGAACTGACATCCAGAAATTAGAAACGTTGACTGATGTATTTTTCTGAACAAACCTCCCAAAGATTTAATTTAGGTTTTGGGGGGGTAAATGAAGTTGCTTATGCTTATGAATGATACATGAGCCCTCACTGTGTGTATTTTTGTCCATAATAAATAGTTTCTAGTCTGACTTCACAGCCCTCCTTTTTACCATGTACTGTGTCACTTTCCTCAAGGGTGTGACACATCACAGCACTTTGGAGGCCTCGACTGAACATACATGAACTGACTGAGGGCCACAGCCAAGGTCAAACATCACCATATGCTCGGCCAGCATTGACTCAGGTTGTTACTTTTTTTTTTAAACCGCACGGGATGTTGGTTGAACTTAGAAAAAACAACTTTACTTCAGAGAAGCTTAACATTCACCTGTGAACATTTATATCCTTACATACATACATTTGTAAATCTAAGACGCAGTCATTTTTTTCAGAAGAGTATAAGGCATCTGAAGCTGTGTGCATTCTACTACATACTAATACAATGCACTGCGTACTGTGCCACTTATGTACATGATACCCTTTGCCAGTGGTGGCAGCCTATTGTAGAGAAAACAAGGAGAAGGTAAGAGAGGAGCTAGCTCTGTTTCAGATAGATGTGGCTTAGCTTGTCTCCACCAGACTCAAATACCACTAGTCTCCTCTGTGCAAGAATCATGCAGCCCAGTACAAAGAGAGTCTAGACATCAGGGCAAGTGCTTAACACATAACCCAAACTATGAAGCAAAGAGACGTTCACATTCATATCAAACAGCCCTACCAATGTTCAGCATCATCTTTATAGGATGGAAACTAAACATATTGATATTGAGCATAAAACAAATGTTCAACAATATATCAGTCTTTTTTTTTGTTCAACTGAAATATTTTAGTTTTGTGCCATTGTTTGAGGTTTTCAACAATAAAGGCATCAACTCTGATAGATGCATGGAGTGGTTAAATGTCATACTCCATATTTTAAAAAGCATACAAATATTAGCATAATAAATTTAAATGTTTTTTAAAATTCTCAATTGAAAAATTTGTAAATGGTTTGTGTTTATATAGCACTTTTCTAGTCTTGATGACCACTCAAAGTGCTTTACAGTACAGTTTGCCATTCACCCATACAATGCATCTATTAGCAGCACATTTTGTTCTATGAGGGGCTATTCTGGGTTCAGCATCTTGCCCAAGGTCACTTCCGCATGCAGATGGGGAAGACTGGGGATCGAATTGACGACCTTCTGTTTGGAGGACGACCGCTCTACTCCTCATCCACAGCCGCCCATGTAGCACACTACAGATTACATTTGATGAAATCTATTTCTCGATGTTTTCTTGATGTCATATAAAGGTATTTTCTGATGACATGTTTCAACATGCATGTCTGTACAGTTTCCATATATATCTTTCTAGCATGCACACTATCAAATTACTTGTGTGTTGGGTCTCTATAAACTATAAATTGGATTGAACACAATACCTTTTATCACAATCCATTCTTCATTATGCCATGGACTTTTATGTGAAGCACTTTGTAACTTGTTTAGATAAGTGCTATACAAATAATGTCATTATTATTATTATTTAGACCGTGTACCACTGGAGCTTGAGAGCCATTTAATGATTCCACTTATTCCTCCTTATACCAGATGTTTCATCCACTTGTCTACAATAAACCAAAGATACAAGTTCTAATCTCAAATACCATCTGTTCCAATGAACACACTGAAAACCTGTTTATTATCCTTTTGCTTTTAACAACAGGAATTCAATAATCATGGAGACACTAAAACATGTAATCCTGAAATGGATGTTTTTCAGCCATTGGTAAAAATGTTTTTTTAAGGACATTGGCACTTTGTACCTTAGTTACAATACATTAAGCAATTTCCAGGAACATATTTGTTTTTCTTGCTAACCCACAAACCATTTGGGTCCAATGAAAATGACCGACATATGTTCCGCATTGTTTGATTTGTTATATCTTCTTCCTTATTGAAGGCAGAAAGCTTAAATATTGTTACAAAAGTTGATACAAGAATGTTTTTTGCAGAAAACATGATATATTGGTGCAAAATGGGTTCACAATACCCTCATTATCACCCACATATAGAAATTACAAATTTTTCCCCATATAAAGTGTAATGTGAAAATGTTGTCTTTAAAGTTGGGTGAGGCAAGCGGCAATACCAGTCAATATATGAATTGCTCAAACATGGCTAAAAAAAATGAGATACCTTGTAACAGAAATATTTTATTTGCTCTGGTTTTGGAAGTACACCCATTAACAATCCAGAGAAAGTCGGGGAAAAAAATCTGTGACGTTCCGATATGACACAGATTGCTGTGAAGCTAGGCACTTTATACAAACCGCATATTAGGTACAGGTGTAATAGTATGTGCTATCATATACTCCAAGGTCATCTGTCGTGCCATATTCTAGATTGCAAATGTACATAATTCATATATATATATATATATATATATATATAACATATATATAACATATATATATATATAACATATATATATATACAATATATATATATATATATATATATAACATATATACAAACACCTATTATAGAAATACTACATGAAATACCTATTATAGAAATACTACATGAAATACTACATGTGACCATTAAGTATTTCACATCCAAAGTAAATTTTACTTACAAACTACTTTGTCCAATCTCTTCCTCTACTAACTCTTCCCTTCTCCTTCAAAAGCCTTCTGCTCTTTTTCTTTCATATTCCAGTTTTTTTCCTCTTCTTTTCATCCACTTCTCTCTCACCAAAACAATACCCTGGCTTCTTTCACCTTTTGGCTTGTGCCCTTCTGAGGCTTCTGTTTTACTGGGTGTGGCTGCGGTAGAGGAAAATTCACTGCTGCGTCCTGATGAGTTGGGATGGACGATTGATGTGATGTTTGCAATTCAGAACTTCATTTATTAACCCACGCCACGTCCAGGACTCAGCAGTGGCTTCTCCTCCCTCTGCTTTCAACTGTGTTATTGTAACCTTCAGGTTCAACAAAGAAAGGAAAGGGGAAATTGCATATGATAATATGTTTTTCCGCAGCTTTGGCTACAATTACCAGATTTCATCTGCAGTTTCCCATTGTTGATCAATGCTTTACTGATATTAAAACAGTACATGTAATTAAATCTCGACTTCACAAAGGATTATTGGACAGTTTTGGCACAGTCAGCTTTACAACTAACTTTGCTGTTAGTTTTCATACCATGATTTTCATACTATCTGTACTGACAATGTTCAATAGACCCTGTGACCTTGCACACTTAAAGTACAGAGCCTGAAAACCATGACAGATTGCTGTCAGGTTTGTGATCTGCCCAACATGGACTCATATGTGGCGAGGCATAAAGATTATCTCTCATCTGGATTTTATGCAGATACGAGACACTTGAAATGACAAGTGTAAATTGAGCCTAACACTGCACATGCTTAAATGCACTGTGAGGATATGAAGAGCTTTTGAAGCCTTATGCAGCAGTAAGGGGACAGAAGCTGTTAACTGGCTGGACCAGCTCCAGAGAGCCTTATCAACAGCCTCTCAGAGAGCCAGTGGCTCTATGGATGGTTGGCACATAACATCTACTCCTAAAACTGTCCCTTGATGAATGGCCCCAATTATGGCCATGACCTTTCTCTTTGTTACTCACTCCTTCTCCCCGATTCCTCTCATAGACTTTCTGCTTCTCTGTTTACCTTTGTTTCACCCCTGGTTTCAGAGATGCTGCTGTGAGTCACTCTCTTGTGTCTTACTTTCCCACTCATTTGCTTTTTGACTCCTTTGTTTGATGGTATTTCTTTTGTTTCCTGTGTCTTTCTCAGTTTGACCACAATGTGTTAATCCTGTTTTGTCATAGCTGTTGCCGAGATGTAGATTGCGTATGAGAATTTCTCTACACAATAAAATTATAAAACCAGAGGTTCCTGGATGGTGTAAAAGAAAAAACACACTAGCCCACTACTGCTGAGATCCTGTTTCAATCTCTGGCAGCAGTGCTTGTGCTTGGGGCCTGGCTTGGTGCTCCGTCAAACACAATTGGCAGTTTGTTAGCTAATGTGGGTTCATGTCCTTGTTATCTATTGCCTATTTGCAAAATGTCTGTATACAATACTACTAAATACTACAGTTGCACACATCAGGAAATTGTTGATGGTGGTAATTCTCCAGTCCAGTGCCCTTAAAGCATTGCAGAAGAAGAACAGCATGCATGACAGCTGGATAGACTGATGTGTATATGCTTTATTGAGTTCAGGGGGACATTTGTGATAGAAAAAAGGAAACAAATTAATCCTCAAAAGATGGAAACCAGGTGGAAACGTAATGGAAATAGAAGTTTTATTCATTTATTAATTTGAGGAGTATTAGTCGTCAGATCACTACATACAGTCCTGATGGTTTTTAAGTCTCATGCTTCATATATATCCTCATTTATGAGTCTACTTTGTTGTACCTTGTTGCAGATTCTCATCAGTACTCCATCTTTCCCTCCTTGGCCAAGTTACATATTTTAGTTGTTTCTGATGTCTCCACTTTTTTTATCTTGCAAATTAAAAATGCACTTTAAAACACGTAGGTCAAAATACACCACAGACTAGACAATTAATAAAACCCCAGTGGAAGCAATAAAAGACCCCAGTGGGCTACCTTTACGTTACCTTTGAAACAAACAAAAGATCTGTATGTTTCTTAAAATAACCTTTAAACGTTCTGGGAGAAGCATCATTGAACAAATAAAATTGCAGGGATTTTCTTTCCAAGAAATCCTACATGCATCAGTTGACGGCAACAACAAGGATTTACTGGGACTAATGGAAGGGCAAATTTATCCAAAATCAATTAGGATGCAAAAGAAAATGTATCATCGCCACAATATTGTAAATGATCATTGAGGCCATTTGTTTAAACATTTTTGAAAAAAGGCAAGAGTACTGTCTCCATCTTTGCTTTTTCCTGCTAATTGATGATGTGCTGAACACAACTTGTGTGTGTGTGTGTGTGTGTGTGTGTGTTGTGCCCATGCTGAGCTGTTCCCTCACTATTCAATTTTCTCTCCTCTCTTGCTCCTTCCCTCTCTTCACCTCGTTTCCCCAGTGGCCACTCCCCTAACTTTTATTCCTCTGTGTATGTGTGTGTTTTATCCCTGCAGGCAGGAGACAGGTGTCTGGTAGCTTCCTTTTAACAGAAAAAAAAGACTACAGGCGATGGCTGCAGCAGATGAACTGGATGATGGGGTCAAGCAGTGTTTTAGTTGGAGTGTGGCAATTTTCAGCAGGTTCCTCCTCCCAGATCGACAAAAGTCAGTTCACTTTATAGGAAAGAAAGGAGACAAAAGAGCCCATCTTCCAACTTGAATATCTTTGGTGTGAATTGATTACATATCAAACAAATCTTAATTGCCCTGTCTGGTAAGATAAAGGTTGAATAAAAGGAAAAGAGAACACAAGTGTTGACACATGCTCTTATTTGGATTCCCAGATAAGGACGCCCATAGCGATATCTGTTTTGGGAGAAACAAAGCTTTCTGAATGAACCTCTCTGCACTTTTAGATGAGGCCAGATTTCAGGAAGATGATCTTTTGTCTGAGGTCGTCACTGTGAGTAAAGCTGATTCAGTTAATAATCCATCCAGAGTCACCAGGGGTTTGTTTAATCTTAGAACTGGCTCTTTCACATCAGGGACTGGTCCTTGGAGGTAGTGAGCATCTTCATATCTTCATGAGCAGTACATGTGTCTGATCTCATGGTGGCACACTCTTCTGTCCAAACATGTGCTTAGTGAAGACAACACTTTGGCAAAACTTAAGATGCTGCTTCTGCTTCACTACCAATGGTACAAGTAGCATATTAAGCAGGTTTCAGAATAAAGTAAGAATACATGTGGAAAGTGTTGATTGAGTTACAACTGACTTCTGGTTGATGAGATGTTGTATCTCCTAACAATCACTAGTTTACAACACTGACATTAGCACAAATAGATTTGAGTCCTCAGAATAGAAATGTAGGCTTAAGACATAACCAGGGTTATCTTGAGTCCTGCACAACCTAAAATATCATGAGACAGAACCAGAACCTGATATATTCAGTTATGAAACAACCTGAATATATTTCTTTGTGGGAATATCGCCTACATGTTAAGATGAAAATGGATGTGTACTTGTCAAGAATGTATTTACCTTGAAATGACTGACAGTCAGTCTTCACCACCCACTCCCTTCAGTTATATGTTCAAGTGTGAGCATGCATTTGCTTGTAGAATTTGTGTGATAATTGATAATTGATACTCTTGAGAAGGACTGCACTACAGAGAGAGAAATTACCGGTTACATCAACTAATTTTACTATGTCAGCGGTGGAATATACAGCTACAGACTAGAGGTATTTCTTGATAATATAGGGAAATGACCTAACTGTAAAACATAATGATTCTGTAATGATAACGAGCAACGAGGACCCTAATAATAATAACCACCATAATAAAATCGGTCCCTACATAACAAATCCCAATCTAACCCCTGTTGTGTGTCTAACTCTCCTGTGAACATTAGCTGCCTAGCACCCACTCTACTCAGCAGGGATTAGGTATACTAAGACACACAACACACACACACACACACACACCAAATACTCTCTATCCTGAGCCTCAGTAAGAGGTTGAAGCGATAGAAGCAGCAGGAGAGCAGGGACTAAAAAAACTGTTTACAAAGAAAGAGAGAGAGAGAGAGCAGTCTAACCTCTCTACAAAGGCAATGTGATCGACCCTCATGAGTGTGGTGAGTGCTTTTGGGCGTGTTGTAATAATTCCTGTTGCTGTTTGATGTACCTCCTTTGTGGATGTCAACAATATGTGGATGGTGGGTGGGTGCATGTGCCTTTTATATTTGTGTGTGTGTGTGTCAAAGGTCTTTGCGAACAGCGCTGCAACAGTGACTCCTTGTACCCCACCAGTTTAATTTGAAATACTGAGACAAACACAATGCAGCTTGAAATCATTGAGATCCATATCGCACAACAAAAGTGTTGGCATTTGTTTCCACTGAAACCTTTTGGTTCAACCCAGTTGTGTTGTTGCTGAGTACACCTGCCACAGTGCAGCTTGATTACTTTCTTTGTGTGTCAGAAATTATATTTTCTGTCAGCTTGTAGTGCTGTGTAGCAGTACAGTGTCTTCTATGCATATCAGCGCCAGGTTTAGTTTGTTGTCTCAGAGCTTGGCAGACAGTCACACTGAAAGCTCACGCTCTCTCACCTTCTGTCTTTCTTTTTAAACTGATGAATGTGGGTGTCTGTGGCAGTAATCACTGGATGGAGTGGCTCTTGTATAAAACCTGAAAAGATCCCTACGATAAATGACTGAATCTTGCATGTAACAGACTTGAACAGGGCACAGGAAGTGCTGTTGCATCTTCAGTTTACCCATGCATTTTTTCTCTTCGTTTTCAGAAGGCCCCTGTGTTTTGCTGGTTTTCACTACAATGCCATAATACATATTATGCCTTGATTGTATTTTTTAGGCTGTTTACTATGTTTGACATATCAGGTCAAGCACTTGAATGCATGTTCAGTGAAGATATTCATTTTTAGTCTTTCATATATGCTTTTTGTCACTTGACCTGTTGTAGTGGTATTCAATGAAAAGCTGTAGGCCTATTGTACATAAAGATGTCATAAAGGAAGTTTTAAAATATGATATTGTGTCTTGGTGGTGAGACAGCTTAAAGATCTTTAAAGATAAACTTGCCTAAGATTATAGCGATGACGTTAAATCTGTACGACTATACATTAGCCTGTATTGGTTTTATCATTTTCACCATCATAGTTCAGCATTTTAGCATGCTAACATTTACTATTTAGCATTAAACTGTATTAGCATTAAACTGTATTAGCATTAAAAAGTATGTAGTGTGGCAAAAAAGTAAAGTAGGTGTTTGGAAGAACATTCTCTTTAGTTAATATGGAAGTGTTTTTTTATGAAACATACTGCATAATAGTCCAAAATGGCAAAGTACATTGATTTCATGTTTTCTGTAGTGTAGCCAAATGGATTTTAATGACGTGTGTTATTGCGTAGTATAGAATTGGGACATCGCATACAGTACGTCTCTGGTGTTGTCAGTGCTGATGTATGACCTTAACAGAGACTGAATTGAATGTTGGTATGGCTGATGACTGCTGTAACTGAATAACACAAAGAGGAATTATGGTGGAGCTAACCGGATTAGTGTAAGGCGGTTTAGCTGCTTCCTGCAGCTTCAGAGGAGGAGCGGCCCTTGTGCTATCTCTTTTTCCCCTCAAAAAATATTTGAGCCATTGAGGGTGAAAATCTTCAACAGGAAACTTTCATTCAAATTATTTAGTGTTGCATCTCTAAAATAAATAATTATCATACAAAGAGTGTGATTATGGAACATTTAAGAAAAGGATTTAGAAAGACAAGGCTACAGCAAACCAAACTGCACTGGCTTGAGAATAAAAAGTTAGAATATTAACAGTAATACATATTTGACCCTCCTCATTAAAGACGCAATGTGTGTAAAAAGAAAATTGATGAATTACAGTCATTGCGTCAGTGGGGAAAAATATAAAAGAAGAGAAAGGGACCTTTTGGGGGAAAGCAAGAAAACAGCCATGATTGGCAATTGTTTAACTGTGCAGTACACAACACATCAGCAACATGGCAGAATAAAGTAGACAAAGATTTATTCTACTCTAAAATCCGAATGGACAAAAGTACAGCTTGTTCACTTCAGATCTCCAAAGTAGTTCCTTTTATCTTTTTCCAGGTGTGGATTGCAGGATTGGCTGCATTGCAGACAGAAACATAGACACACATAAAATCTGACAAAAAAAGGAAAATCAAAGCCCAAGCTTACTCTCAAGCTGATGACACATGCCTGAAAAGTGAACACACACAATCCAGACTGCAAATCAACACCATGACATGACCTGAAGTGAAGCCAAAGCGTCTTGATGACCCCCTGGTGGCTGGTTACAATGTAGGTCAGGAGCCACACCTCCCCCATTAGCTTATGAGATATGGGCCAAATAGTTTCAGTCATGTTTGGTAGAAGTTTGGTTTTAATTAGTTATTTGATGCTAAGAAAACAAGTTGAAACATCATATTTGACAGCAAAGACTGACTCTCAATTCAAGTGCACAAAATGACACTACTTTGCTACGGCAGCTTCATACCCCGATCGCTACTGTGCAGACTCATATCCAGGATATTTTGGCTTTATTTCTGGATAATGGAGATGAATCATCCATCTTTATATACAGTTTATTACACCCGCATATTAAATCAAACTCACATATACTTCTAATTTTAAAACATTATTAATATTTGATTCTAGTTTCTATTTCCCAACAGAAGATCGATGAGATTTGTTTGACCGTCAAAGTGAAGTTGCAGTCAGCTTTGTGATTCCTCACAATGTTCTCCTTAGGACCCATTGTTTTTCTGTATTTAATCAGAATTATGCATATTGGGGTCTCTCACCAAATTCCACGTGTACAAAACAATGTGTTTCCAGATTTTTCCAGGCAGGTAACGTTGACTGAGCTCAATGGTTTTGTATGGGGCCCACAAATACCCCATACAAAGCAAATTTTGTAGATTTTATTATCACCCACTGGCAGAAAATGTGTAACCTACTTTCAGTCATTCTCACAATGATTCCCACAGTTTCACAAATCCTCATACTTCACTGTCCAACTACTCCCTTTCTCTCTCTTCTTTATCTTCCTCGTTCGTGTGGATTAGAGCAAGAGCTAATGTGCAGGTAGCTTAATGAACACTCTGGCATGATTATAGAGTAAGGAAATTACTAAGTAAGGCAATAATACGGTACTTGATGGGGTAATATTATGTTCCTTCTGCATCTCAGGGACAATGAGTTATTAATGGTTAGGAAACAATGGCATCTGCATCCCCAGTCCAACCCTCTGGCCATTTTCTGCTCCCTGCTGCCATGCTCTTGTATTGTTCGCAGCAATGGAGGATAATGACAAGAGAGCACAACAACAGAGGACTCTTTTCATCTCTGTCCCACTTTGTCTCAGACTGTTTTCATGTCAGTAGCTTACCGGCGCTCTCATTTGATTTCTTTCTCACCTCGCTTTCCGGTTTCTTATCACTATCACTTTCCCTCACGCAAAACTACACATACACACCACGAGTCTGGACAGGAGGGGCAATGTGGGGTGTTAAATAATTCAAACTCCTAGCAGAAAGTGTCACCATCAATGAACACAAAACAAACGACCCTCCATTCAAGTGTTTATTTTTAGACTTTATGGGACCAGTACAAAGGCCACGGCCTGGATACTTTCCTGGCCTCTTTCACCGTGTCAATAGAAAGTTCTAACGCCGAGTAGAAAGCTTCAGGATCAATGCTATGAGGTGATGTTGGTGGTTGACATAACCAAGACTAAATCTTCACTTGGCACTGACTTTCCTGGGTGCTTCACAAATCTTAGCTGTACCCTTCTGAGAGGACAGACCACTTCACTGGGTTCGACCTTGTGGTGACCACTAATTCATCAGATGGAAGTTCACCTGGAAAACTGGAATAGTACACATGGAAAGTAAAAGGCTTTTTGGTGGACTGTGGCAGATTGATTACAGTGCCTTAGGCCCTGTACACACATGGTATTAACATCCATCCTGAGAGATCCAATCATCAAGTGGTGCATTAAAATGCATCCTGAACGTGTCTCCTGTGCTTGGATCTCTTCTCCCCACTTTATATGCAAATTGACACGTAAATAAACATTGATGACATGACGGCTCCCCAATAGTGAAGCCAAATAATTGTGATCTCACCATGGTGGCTGGCTAGAGAATAGATCATAAACCCTGCCACTCCATGTTAGTTGACAGAACATGGGCCAAACTAAAAAGTCAAATACCACATAAATTTTTTTTCTTCCAAAGATGGTTTCTGTTCTGGTTTGGTTATAATTAGTGTTTTGACAACTGTGACTGAGTCGTGATTAGACAGCTCCCTATCACACTGCAGACTCAGGCTCCAAAATATGTCAAAAGCCAAAGATAGTGGCAGTTTATATTTTGCTTCATATTTGTAAAATGTGAAGAAATGGAGAATCTGTCCATTTTTATATACAGTTTCTGGGACAACCAAGCATTGGTAAATCTTCTTAAAAAGTATTTAACGTTGAAAAAATGTTATTTATTCAATCGTACAAACCTCGTTTTAAAACTTTATGATACAGGTCTTTCCAGTAACACCTCTGACTCAAAACAAACTGTTTTCTTGGAGTCAATATTTTTAGCAAGTCTTCTTTTTATTTACCTCCACTGACAGCAGTACGTTTTCCACACTCACTATTCCCCTTGAACTCTCTGCCATTCAAATAAAAGAAAGAAAGCTGAGATTTTATTTTTTTTCTCTCCCCGATGTCAGGCTCCTTCTAAACAGAGGACATTTTCATTTGGCTGATGGATTCCCTCAGGTTAATTTTGCCGACTACCAAACAAAAACAAATCCATTCTGCTGTACAATTTTGACATTTCAGAGATTTTGTGATTTGACTACAGAATAATTCTAGTTGTGCAAACTAACAATATTGTCTGCTGACAGTCTGGCAGATTTTTAAAAATAGACATATTGTGCTCATATTCAGCATCCACAATATCAACCACAGGATGAACGATGCTTTCCTCAAATTGGTAAATCCTTTCTTCCCAGCTGCAAGAGTCATTCAGACTGTCCTGACTCAGCTCTCTACCTCTCTTTTGCTGGCTCGTGCCGACACAGACACACACACAGGACACACAAACAGACACATCTGTAAAATCAGACTGGCTCGAAACATTGTTGGTTTCTCTGAAGCCGTTTTCAGACATGACCTGCAGATAAAGTCCAAAGAATTGTCTGACTTTACCTGCAGTTTGCCTTTTACACATGCATAACGCATCGGGAGGTTCTCTGCACAGACGCATTCACCATAGCACCAAATCCTCTGCTTGCTCTGAATCCATCACCGGATCCCTCGCTGTCTTCTCACATCGGGTTCTCCCGACTTTCTGTGGACTTTATACCTGGAGGCCAGGTGCAGTAATAGCAATAATCCGGACGTTTGTGTTCACACATGAACTTCCTCAGAAAGTGCAGAGATTCTCCGGAACAGTTGAAAAGATACTGTTTAAATAATACAGTTCCCTTTTCAGTCAGTTTGAGATGACATTATTAGATTTCATTTGATTTCTTTTACATTGATGCATTAAAACTGGCAACAGCTATTTTAAACATTATAAGACTAATGCCACAGTAACAAACTACAGGCAGGGATACACAGGGCAGCTTTTTGAATGTCTTCACTAAGGATACAGTTTACATGCTGCCATTCTGTGCCAGCATTCGATATATGTATAACCTGTATAAATCCAGCAGTCTTAACAAGACTGTGCTGCTCATATGAATGGAAGGCTTATTACTTCTTATGTTCTTTGATAAAATGAAATAGCAAATGGGCTTTAGGAGTAGTTCTTATAGATGCTAAGGCTAGCTTTGTTGATAGCTTGATAGCTTGATAGCTGACATGTCATGTGTTGCAGTACCATGCAAGAGTCTTACATTTAGAAGTCAATGGTTGGTCTTGACAGCTGTATCGATTTGTTTTTGACAAATTTCTCTCTTGGACTTGGT